>NC_091516.1:23139852-23509852 GCF_947461875.1 Haliaeetus albicilla | reverse complement strand
AGGGTCCAAAGGAAGAAAAAAAAAAAGGAAAAAAAAGAAAAAAAAAAAACCCCAGCCCTCCACCCAGCAACCAAATAGGGCAGGCTGTTTCTGAATCACTATTTCCCAATGCTTTAGCAGAAGATGCCTCCCTTTGCGCATGTTTTTGATAAATTTAAGAAGTCAAATCACTGACACAGATGGATAATCCAAGTGTATAGGGTGAAGAGTTATAAATTAACACATTATTCCCTCTTAATGTGAAATACTTGAGAATGCATTTTCTCGGTCCCCTGACATCTACCCAGTGAGGGCTCGCATTGTACTTTTCAAGTGGCATTGATTTGTTAAAGCGCTGAATTAGCATCTCAGGCCAGCTGCCTGTTCCACTGTTGTGTTGTTGGGTTCATTCTCTCTCTCTCTCCCTCTGCCTTGCTTCCCGCTGCCTTGGCCACACACAGGGCTTCAGCCTGCTTACCCCAGCTTTTCCCCTCTGTTATTTTAGCTAATCCAGGTAATACACTCACCAAATGTGCCTTGCCGACCTGAGTAAATTAACGTATTTCTTATTGCATAAAGCTTGTAATATGCACGTGTGTGTATATGCATGTGCGTGCGTGCGTAATATTTTTGGTTGGACTAGGGAAGGAATAAGCAGGGGGCGGAGGGGAGAAGGCGATGGGCTGCAAGGATGAATGGCTGCGTTTACCAGCCTCATTCTCTAGTGAAGTTACACATTGTTCTTTTATTTAATTTGCGTTGTGCCGAGGTCTTCCGTACAGCAGCTGAGTCAAAGGGGAAAGAGAGAAGAAATAGAAGGAATGTATGTCAAGTCAGAAGAGCTATTGAAATGCAATATTAAACTGCGTATCTTAGGTCTGAATTTTAGAGTCTCTAGTACTTTGTCTAGTTGATCATTAATGGAGGTCTGCACAGATCTAAAGATAGTTTGTGCTTACATGTCTGTATTGAAATATGCTATTTATAACTGTGAGTTTTTATTCTGATTGTAATTAGCTGGTTTTAAGACTTTCCTCTTCCCACCCTTTCTTTCCTCTCTCAGCCTATCCCTATTACTGCTAACTTACTATTCACTTTTAACATTTTCAGTGCAACTTCATGCTCTATATTTCTCATGGTGGCGCCTGACAGATTTGTAGCTATGCCCTAATTGGCTAAATTACGCTAGTAATACGTGTATTGCAGTCATGAAGATTATGTACATGAAATTAACATTACATTTCATTTAAGATGGCTAATAAAATAGTCATATTTTTATCTGTGGTTCCTTGGCATAGATGAACCAGATTTCTAGAGCTAGTGTTGAGTAGTGAAATGACATTGTTTTATACTGCACATTCATTATTCCTGCACTATTTTGATTATGTTTTTCTTACCATTGTTTGCTGTGAGAGTTTAACGTAATTCTTTCCCGTGCTATCCTTCTGATAATGGAAATGTCAGGAATAACCACAGGAATTTTCCTTTCTGTCCTTTATAATATGACAAATTCTGTTGTTTGGGATACAGTGCTTCTGGGAAACCTTTTCTTCTTGCAAGTGAATAAACTGACACATTTTTCTAGGCATCAGGGTCTGAAATCTCAGTAAGACTGAGTAAGATCCACGTTGATCACCTATTTTGTTTATAGCAACTAGCATAATCTTCTAATAATTGCAGAATAGTTAGTACTAATTACGGGCCATATTTTGAAAATCTTAGTTGCTATTAAGACAATGAGACATTTTGACTTTGCGAAAGCATGGATTAGATTCCTTGCCTATTTACATTTTATCTTTTCAAAGGTTATACATCTGTTAGGCTTCATACACAGTAGAACTAGAGTATTTGCAATTTGCGAAATTTATATCAGTTTTCAAATACAAAGTAAGAAGTGTTCTTTGCCTTGAGATGCTTACATCCGAAACCTAAACTCAGCAGACTAAGATTAACATAATGTCCTGACTGAGTAGTTGGTCCTGATTCCGTAGAGATATTTTTTGGTAGGTAACAGTTTTAGAATTTTGGCTTCATAGAGTTGAGGGGATTAAACAAATTTTTGTCTTTTAACTGGGCTGTCAGAGGCTAATTAAAACTATCAATGAGATAAAGAGTAGAAATGAAAGACGGTAGGTCTTCCTATGTTTTCGCAGTAACATGTTAACTTCCTTCAGAGGGCATTTCCAGCATTGCCACTGTAACTTTGTGCAGCGTGCAGAGGACAAACCAAGTGTGCCCTGCTGTCTTAATGTTACATAAACATGAGGCGCCATGCTGAAGTGCATCTGATACATGGTGTATGCAGATGGATGTATTTCTATTATTTTAGGCAAAGAGGGGCTCTGAACCATTGGAGACTGGTTTAGTCATGCAAGTGATACTCTTGGCTTGGGGGCCTGGCAGAGATGAATGCTGCATAAATGCCCTCGGAGCACCTAGTGTCAGCTGAGGCATAATTGGTGGTGGTTTGGGCAGAAGCTTCTGGACTCTATTTGAGGAAAAGGTGAAATAAGAGCAAGGATCTGCAGAAGGACTAATGGAAGAGGTGACTGGATAGAAACAAAGTTTCTCACAATACTGATACCAACAGTTAAAAGAAATAGGTCTCTCCTTCCTTGTTCCAAATTCAGTTCAAATCTGTAACACCTGTCCTTTAATATCAGAGACGTCTAATATCATGGATTGTATTAAAGCTGCTAGAAGTACCTGTGCCATCTTGCTCTAGAAAAAAGTAAGATATTTGGCATTTGTAGCAGCCACAGATTTTAAGCAGGCTTGCTTATGAGGCTGTGAAGCAGTGTCCTGACTGTGGTTCCGTATCTTCAATAGGTTTATTCCTTGCACTGGTTGAATTGAAGCCTCAGTTGATGATGTGCTCACATCTTCTGTTGTCATACAGAAGTCAACATAGTCTTGTCCCTACAGACTTCAGAACTTAGCTGGAACACAATAAAGGAACGAGAAAATGTGGTGAATGGATTATCACCATAGCTAATCCAACAATAAACGTGGCCAGAGTGGTCATTCCTTATAAGAAATACAAGTGCAGTTTATAATAAAGACTTTTATTCAGTCTTTTTATTATTTTTATGAGAGACACATTAGAAGTTGGACTTATGTAGGTGAGTCAGAGATAGGCATTTGATTGGAGGTTCATTTATATATATTCCACCAAAGAAATTTTAAATACATGTGTGAGTGTAAAAAAACCCTCTTCATTAACCACCTCTGCCCCATTTTCAAATTATCTGAAAGGACTTTAAGAAAAAAAAAAATTGTGGTACATAAATTCTGTGGAATAGGACTTTATTTTTGTGGAAGCTGGCACCCAAATAGAGAATTAAGTTACTACCTTGAGTGCTATGGTAAAGCAGAAACTGAATTTCTAAATGCCACTCCTGTTTCTAACCACAGGGACTGAACTGTCACTGTAGAGAATTTAATATGAGGTATTGCTATTGTTCCACAATTAAATTCTTCTGTTATTTCATATTTTTGTGCACTTTTTTTTTTGCCAAAGATGCCAGGAGCACTGTGAGTTCCCAGTAAGAACAATTTTAGACATTAGTTCATAACTACGACTACTCAATAAGAAAAAACTATGAATGACAGGTTACACTGCAGCTCCTTTGTCAAAACGTTCTCTACATTTTAGTCATTGCACTCTGTAAACCTCATTTTAGTAACAATGATTCTTCTCCTGCTTACTGAAATGACTGTCAGTAATGTCAGGTCATGATCCAGTTGCACAGTCCTTAGTGATTTGAAAAAGATGCAGGCCTGCCTATGGTTATTTTATGATTGTCCTACAAGTATTGACGAAGCTTTGAGAGAGAATTTTCTGGACCTTCCTTTAGTGCCATGATGGAAGGACAAAGGAAAGGAGCACTGGTGGCCAGGCTTCAGATAAACGAGTCTTTCGTGTGAACTGCCTAATTCCCTGAATGCACTATGTGGATCTCTGTGTGTGAGCCAAAAGGTAGTTGATGGAAATAGCAGAGTTCATATCGCAGCCTTTCTTTCTGTGCCCAATTTCCCTACCCACTGCAGGCAGCCATTTCCTACCAGGTCAAGTAAATGCAAGTTTCTCCCAGAATTATGCTTTTGTATGAAGGTGCACATGTTTCCACTAGTTCTGCCTGGGAAGAAGTCTGTATTCAACCCCTTGGGAAAGCTTCGATGCAGATGGTGGTATGGGAGCCCCCAGAGCCATCCCCTGGCAACTGAATAAGCAGTTCATTCCAGCTCTTTGGAGAAGGAGGAACAGAAGGATTATACTAGTTTGATACCTCAGCATCCAAGCCCTGTGAACTCAGTGGAGGACTGTCATTTCAGATGCTTCTCCAGAGATACAGGAACCTGAACAAGCAGCCAGAAAACTCTTAACTGAAGATGTGAATTCACTCACTTGCTGCCTTCTCAGGACTCTGCAGCTGTCTCCTCTGGCACTAGCCCCTGCATTGATTCCAAACCCTAAATAGGAAAAGATTCTTAATGTTCTGGAGGAGGAGTCAGACAGGCACCCAGATGTTAATTCTCTTGCAATTTCCACTGGGCTTTTGTTGGTGCTAAATGTCCATCCTCTGTCAAGGATTTAATATTATATTGCTCAGAGATACTACCTAATATTCATGTCTTTTCAGTTCTAAACAGTCCATTCTCCTTCTTCAGACCACTATCTTGCCCTGTCTGGTTTTGGGCCAAACCTCCAATACTCCATGAATCCTTACTCAGAAAAATGGTTGACTTGAGGTATTTTTTTTGTGTGTATAGCTCTGTTTCCCAAGATGTTCTGTATGGGCAGAATTCTGATTGACAGGGTTGATTTTCTAATGTTCTACTATCTCCTTGCTATCTTGTCAGCAGATTAAAGGTTAATGGAGCACAGAAATTTCTAGACATTTAGAACCTGGTTGCTACCTTCGCCCATGCTGTCATCCAAGGATTGACTGAATAGCCTAAAGAAAATGTAGTTTATAACATGCAAGGCTGCTGTTCCTGACCCAAGCTTAAAGAATGTGGCAGGATCACAGAGTGTGTTCTTTGTTGTTGAAAGTGTTCAGGACTGAGGGTTATTTGGAACAGCTTGAACCAAGCCTTCTGTGGTACATTTAGGAAGTGGTAAGATGCCTGATATGCTGGGGAAGTATGTATACAATGGATACCGTTGATGGTTTTTCTACAGAGATGAGCCTGAGTGGCGATCTTCCGTCCATCCCAGATGGACACTTTGTCAGCTGTCAGAAATAGGTAGAGCAGTGAAGAACCAAGGATATCACTTTTCTTCCTATCCTGCATCACGTTAATTTTATCTCCTTGAGAATTCTGAGGACCTGAAAAAGATAATAGATATGGTGCCTCATTTAGTGTCTCTCTAAGCATTCAATTTTTGCCTTGGCAGCCTAGTGGCCTCTTGGCACTTCCTTACATTACTTCATGGTGTCAGGAGGTCAAGGGGAAACAGACCACTCTTAAGACAGAAAAGTCAACTAATTCTGGAATGATGTTTAAGTTGTATTGAAGTCAGTTCATGAGAGCATCTGTCTGAAGTGAAGGCAAGAAAATATGACTGAAAGTCCAAGGTATATTGCCACTGATACAGGTTCTCAGCTATGCCCTAGAGACCCATCAGCTTGTGCTGTATGTTTCATAATTTTTGTTTCAGTGATGATAGTGCTGTTGGTACCAAAAAAAAGTCCTTGCTTTAGTAGGCCCAAACAGACGATTGTCACACCTTTAGTCAGAATTAAGTTGTATTGTGCAACCCTGCAGCCCTGAAAGACCTCTCAATCCCTCTGCAGCGTAGCCGTGTTCCCTCCATCTGTAGTCTACATGCTTCTTGAGATTTGTGTCTAAGCTGCCTGTGAAAGATAATTAAGAGAAGCAAATCATATATCCTAGAGAGCAGTCTGTATCTCTTTGTTTTGTAAAGATGCCCATTTCACTGTAAGAAAATTTTTAGGCATCCATAAAACAAAAAAAAAGATTCTCTACCGGTTACTCTAGATTATCTGGGAATACATTTCAACCCAGTATCAAAGACAGTTTTGTTACAGTAGGAATCTAAACTCTGCCACCTCTCAAGTACATTTTACTCCAAAGTATACTGTAAGCATTGGTTGTTTTCCTGCTTTTTTGAATTGATATGGTAACACAGAGCTGGATAAAGCAGAGGTAAATACAAACTACTATCTACCTCTTATCCTCCTTTTTTGAATGGCTGTGATACAATAAGACAGCCCCTCTACCTGACTAGTCTGAACTATGGTGAACTGTTAATAGATTCTTTTGACGGAAGGGAGATTGGGGAATTTTCGTTTAGGTGGAATACTCAACAGAGTTGTATAAAGCAGGATTTAGTAGAAATTACTAGTTGCTCCTTATCAGAAGGACTGAATGAGAAGAAAGCCTGTTAAATGAAAAGAAGTAATTACAAGCGTGGACAGGTCATATTGAGCATTAGAAAGCCTGGGCCATATACATGTATCTGAGGTCGCAGGCATAGGTTTGTAAACTCTATAGGCTTATATATAAATGCTGAATACATTCACACTTATTCTAGATAGAATTAAAAGTATGCCCTTTAAAAAGATGGCAGTTCTTTTCCAATTCATGGATTTGGGTCCTTTAGATGCTGAAAATTTTCTGAAATGCAAGAGTGTACCTTTAAAAGAACAACTATTGATTTCTAGCAAGAAGATCAGATTTTTCAGAACAGAAAAACAGCTTTTCTGGGAACTCTTGTGTTCTGAGTGAGTATATTATCATCCATAGTCTAAATTTGAAGTATTGTTTCCCTTCAGCAATGGAACAGTTTTGATTGCATATATGCCTACTTAACTTTTGTCTTTGCTCCAAATGCTGTTCTTCATGTTAAACATTTACACCACTGTGTTACATATTCATGGTAAACAGAAAGCAATCTGTATAGCCAAGTATATTGAAAAATATTTTGTATGTGTAAGGAAGCACTCCTTTTCCTTCCTTATTGAAAAGTCAAGATTATTTGCTATAATCAGAAGGAAATTCTGTGGATACCAGAACATCATTTGCAAAACTGCAGCTTTCCCCCCAAATTATCTGCATCTTCGCATCATACCATAAACTAATCCATAACAGGGTAGAGATTATAAAAAGTCTGTTCTGTGGGCAGCCTAGCCCATATTTGTCCAACATTGGATTTCTTTCTCTGATGTATGTGATACTAACCACTGTTCACTGTGGCTGCTTTGGCATTTGTAAAATATCTGATGTTCTAGAAAAAAGGGAATCAAACTTGAATTTCCTGAAAACATACGCACTAGTTAGACAAACCTGGAGTCCAGAGGAACTGCTGCTTTGTTTTGCATTCTGGAAACATGATTCTCAATGGAAAAAGCACAGAAAAATTATTTTCAATGCCAATGACACAAGGCATTCTTCATCAACAGATCTGTTGATCTGTTGTGTATTTTGAAATACAGCACTTGGATGTTGTTGTGTATTGATGGAGTATCTTTCTAACCTGCACTTATTTCCCCTGACCTCTGGGGTGGAGATACGGTTCCAGATGTTATGACGTAAGAACGAGATGCTATCTAACTAAAGCACATCTCCTGCGCTTTCCGATGTGGTGACCTCTTTCTCCTCCTCCTCTTCTGTTTGCACCCTGTATTTGTTGCTTACATGCCAATGTCTCATTCCCTTTGTAAACTCCTTGGGCAGAAGGACCTATCCTCTTGGGTGTTTCTGTAAAGCATCTGTGGAACCACAGTGGCATGTCGATAATTATGATAACATGATAATCAGTCACGAGGGAGTGCTAGTCAACTCTCATGAGTTACAATCAGTGTTGTGTTCTGCAGAACTAGGAGTGCTTTTATCTCGTAATTTGGTTTACAGACATCTGTAGTGACCTGCATAAGGGACAGAACAAGGACACAAGGACAGTTGGTATGGGTTCCCTTTTTCCTGCAAGTGCCAAAATAGCTGAGGGTATATTTCCGTGTTTTTTTGGAAATGTTTCCTTGCCTGTTTGTTCAGTTCACTCTGTCCACTTAAATCAAAGGTAATTCAGCTGCAGAAGAATTAAAGAGAGTAGTGAAGAAGGGCAAGGAGCACCAAAATTCCTTTCAGTGAAGCTGGCTGTGCTGCCTGTCACTCAGAACAAGATGAAGTAAGTAAATTCAGGTCTTAGAAATCTGTGCCCGTAGTTTCAAAAATCAAAATGACAGGTAAACACTTCTTGTACATCGTTCCGCTGCTCTACACTTCCGATTTGTATCTGCAGCAATCCTGTCATTACACAAAAGAGTTAACAGAGGGCAAACGAGACACTTAATGTTTTCCTTTTCCCATCAGCATTCTTTGTAAATCATCAAGGAAATAATTCTGTCTTTTCTTCCCCTTTTCTTTAATTACAGAAAAAATAAAATGCCACTAGAATACCAAAGTGCTGGTAGCTTTGGTAACTAGTCCCCTAAGCAAACTGTTCTGTCAGTAATCATAACCTAATTACCACAGGCAATTGGAAAGGTTTGGGTTGGGTCTTTTTTCCTTTTTTTTTGTTTGGGTGGGGGGAGGATATATAGGTGGAGGAAGGGTCTTCGGATTTGAACAGAGAATGTTCAACAGCAACAATGGTGTATATGTTTAAAAAAAAAAAAAGCTGGAAAATGTAAAAAAAAAAAAAAAAAAAAGAAAGAAAAAGATAAAAAAACCCCAGCCACCCTCTGGCAGATGATCAAGTGCCTGTTGAGACAGAGCAGCAAGTCTGTGAAATGCTGGAGTTGCCTGCTCAGTGTTGTGACTCTGCAGAAGTCCTGAAGTGACACATGCATCACAGGGCTGTCACAGCGCTGAAACAGGCCAGGGGTCATGGTTAAGAGCAGGGTGTTGCTGGATAAGGCTGAGGAAGCAGAGGTGGCCCCTCTGTGCTCTGTGTGTGGGTCTGTGTACTCCTTTCCCGTCAGAGCTGGCCCAGCACGGCCAAAAAAGCGGTTCCTTGGCAGGGCTTAATGGCAGGATGATGTAGTCTGTTGTGACTAGTGCATTCCTTTCAGGTTAAACTAGGGAAATGGCATTGTGTTAAAATTCCAAGTCGCATGAATGTTTTATTGCCACAAGTGCATTCAGGCCTCAAGGGGAGTGTGTGTGGTGGGGAAAGGGGGAGGGAGGGTGACTTAGAGGCTCGGGAACTATCAGAAGAGCACTTCCCCTGGAAAATTTTACCCAGCAGCACGAAGCTGACGGGCTGCGATAGTCACTTAGACAGGTTTCGCTTTTCCTGAGCTGTGGCTGTTTAAAATCTCTCAGTCCAGACAATTAGCAGCTGAAGAAAATATGACAAGACACACGCAAAGAGGTTGGGAGATAGAGGGGAAGGAATGCACCGGGAGGGAGCTGGGTTGCCTTCTGTAAACTGCCAGACCTCTCCCCCAGGCCCCTCCAGCTCAACTGCCACAGCCCAGAGCCTGGGGGGGGAGAGGTTTTGGGTCGTCCCCCGCCCCCCCCCAATCTGCTGAAGGCCAGGAGTGATCTGTTCACTGTACACCACTGACTGGGAGGCCAAAGCAGCTCATGGTACTGTGTGTTACCGTTACTACTCCCTCATTCCTTTTTACATTTTTTAAACATCTCTTTGTATTAATGGCTGACGTGACTCAGGAGGATTATTTTAGACTGCAAAAGGACAAAATAATGAAACGTAACAACGCTGCGTGTTTGTGAGATTTTACTTCTTTAAGGGAATAAACTTACCCATCCAATTTGCATTAGTCGTAAGTAATGACTTCTAGCAAAGTTTAAACAGGATTGTTTAGTAGAGCAAGAATAGGGAATCTGGAACAACAGCCGTGCAGATACGGTCCTTGGAAAGAAACTTTGTTTTGAGTCATACTAGATTTTTTCAGTTTGTGTTTTTATATGGTCTCAGGCTACTCAAGTCATGTGCTGTACGTGATTTTTAAGTGATTTTTTAAATATATTACTGTGAAGTCTTCAGTTCAGAGCTCTTTGTAGTTTAAAACTGTAGTATATGTTATACTATAATTATTTGTATGTACATGTTGCTGGTGATTAGTGTGAAAATAATCTGCATGGATATATGTATATGGAAGTCTAATTGGGACCTAAGTGACATTTGTGGGTAGTCTGGATCTCTAAAAATCAGACTGTTTTTACAAAAAGGTAGGCACCTGTGTTTGGACAAGTTTGTTGTGGGATTTGTGTGCTGTTCACATGGGTACACACACAGACCGGCTTTCTTATGCTTCATGCATGTAGCATCTTGTGAAGTCACTGAAGTCAAAGAAGCAGCAAGGATGTAAGTGAAGACTGATTTGGTCCCTCATAGGACAAGATGCTCTAGATCTTTATTTATTATATCTTTATCTAAACACCTAGGTCTGGGTGCAGAAATGTTACTGTATGCAGTAATATAAGCACGGACATTTGTGTTTACAGAATATATGACACTAAAGAGTGATGTGACAGGGTTTTGGTTTTGCAAGTGAGAAATGATCACAGAGAACATTCAGTGTCTTGCAATAACCATGTCACTTCAAAGATTATGTATATACATAAGTTTATTGTTGCTCATGTTGTTAGCATTCTTACTGCTAGACCGTTTGGTTTCTTGCAAGGGTTCATTTGGCCATGTATTATATATCTGATTTCTGAATGATATGATATCAGTGATATCAAACATTACATGGAAGGATTTGTATCTGCAAGAGATCATAAAAACTAATGGTGCTCAAGACTGCCAGGTTACCACAGTAAGTAGGGAAAGTAAGCCTACTGTACTTAAAATAAGACAAAATTTTATAAATAAAGTGAAGAGGAACTTCTTCTATCTTATTTAAGTATGCACATACCTGTCTGTACATGTGTGAGTAATGTTTACGGATGTCATTTTTTACTGGTATGTACAATTCACTCTTACTGAATTCCGCAGTTAAAAACTGGTGTAGTGTACCTTAGCAGCAAAGAGAAATACTTGATTTGTTTGAAATCTTTTACATTGTAAAGCATATGTACACACTATAATTTCTCATTTGTTCACATATCTGCCAGGAAATCCAGTTATATATGACATTTTTCCTTTAAAGAATGTAACACTACGAAAGAAAAGAAATCCCCAAACAATCTGTAATAAACTATATCCTGTGTTATCTATTGCATAAGAACTGTTAGGACATCTACATTTGGCTATATGCTTTATTTCTTTTGCTTGCATAAAAAGAGATAATTTTGTCAGATAAACAAGATGTTAGTATGATTAGTTCCCATTTATGATGGTTTGGTGGTGGTGTTTTTTAAACAGTTAAATTGACAAGGCTTATGGCGGGTCATAAACTCAACAAGCAGTCAGCCATAAAGGAAAAGAATGATTTATAAATGGAATCATTACTTGAGATTTCAGAAACCCTCATTAACACCTTTCATAAATTCTAAACAATATGCACTTTGAGTATGTGTTAGCTGTTTTGAACTGTTGAGTACAAACTGTGAAGAGTTTACTTATATTGATCTGCAAATGAAAATTTAAAAATGACAGTTATCGAGGATAAGTGGCTGGTGATATATGCTCATATAATGTATGTATGTATTTATTTATGCTACTATTTGTAACTGCTGAATATAATTTCCCAAGTCAATTGCAGTAAATTATAACTCTTTCCTAAAAACTGGGATGAAGAAAACTTTGGAAATACCCTGCAAATAGATTTCACATATCATCCTGAAAAGAGGTAATTTGATAGAAGGTCTTATTTTACATTGCTAGCTACAAGTCTGATGTTCTTTAATTATCTTGAAAACAGAAGATGCAATTTGTCTGTATGCATAGTAATGTGGAAGTACAACTAGCTCTGACTTTTCCACTCATATCAGAGCTAGCATTTCATACATTTTGCAGTCACTTTTCTCAAGGTGTAAAATGGTAGAGAACCATTTTGGTCGTACTGTTATGTTTAAAAGAGAATAATGTGCATCACACAATGGCTGGGAATTTCAGACACTGCTAAGCATTAATTGGTAAGCATGTTTGGGATTTCACAAAACAGTAAGGCTGGTGTAAAGATGAAGAGATTAAAAATAATACATTTAACATGAATTTTTTTGCCTTTTGATACTTTGGAATACGCTGACTTCGGGCTTTTATATTTTGGTTTGCAAATATAAAGCAGAAACTAACACTGTATTTTACTTTGATGCTTCCAGTAGTTGGGTCTTCACCAAAAAAATAAAGAAGTTATTCTGAGGTGCATACATATACATACACACACATACGTATGCATATATCTATATACACATCTGTGTGGACATCTATATATACATGCATGTATATACTCATCTAATTATGCTGCTAAAAGTTCTAATGTAGACTTGTTTAAACCAGTTTACATTTTGCTATAACTGTGTTAAACTAAACCAGTAATTCAATGAATGATGGCTCAGAATATGATCTGGTTTTGTAAGTTGGCTGAGCTGCGGTAATTAGCTCCATCCACTTAACACAACAAATGTGAGGTAAAAATGTGTGAGCAAAAACTTCTTTCACAGAACTTTAATCATCCACATTTTATCTCAGGTTTACAGTAGGTGATAAATGCACATGCATTTAGATACCATGTTTAAGCTGATATGCAACAATTTTTAAACTATGATAATTCAATTGTGTGTCTGAACTCCAAACTAGATCTGTGTGAACATGGGTAGAACTTGTTTAAATATGTCTGCATTAGGGTTTTGGACTACTGTAACTGGATCCATTTTTAGATGGATTCATATATTTTGATGCAACCTTCCAAGTAAAGACAGATCTTGAAAGGTGATGGCTTATTTTTTTTTTCGCTAGAAAGATTCTTTATTTACAATAATAAAGTTTAAATTGTCATTTTGGGAATTCTTTCTTAATAGCTCTTGAGATGTCATTTAAGGATTAATTTGTATCTCTCTCGTGTTCATGTTGTGCATACCACATCAAGAAAAGTTAATCAAAAGAAAAAAATCTTGACGATACAAAACTGAATATTACCAGTTGTACAGTTCTTACATAGGGCTTTAAGTCCAGTCTTTATATACCATACTCTCATGTGGCAGTCAGTACTATACTGAATTTAAAAAAAAATAAAAAAAAAATCAGTGACTTCTCATCACTGTTACATATGATTTTCTTCACACTTACACTTCTGTTAAAGATGTGGGGTTTGTTTTGTGGGTTTTTGGTATATTCTTTTATACTTTGGTTGAAATCTTCCCAGCTGTTTTAGAGTTTTAAAGAATTGCAACATTTTATTTTGCAGGTAGCTCAAAAAAACCCCATACCTTTGAACCTTGTCATGTAAATAATTCTTGGTAACAAGTTCTTTCAAGGCCAAATTTGAAAAAAATTGTTTGGATATTTGGGCTATGAATAAGCAAAGCATTTAGGCATGGAGTGGTGTTTTATGTGCTTAGAGTTATGTACTTGGCTTGTATGTGGAGTCTGCATTAGGAAAGACTGGGAAACGAGAAATAGAAGAAACAATGTGTACGTGTATCTACAGGAAATCTTTGACAGAAAGGTACATAAATGATTTGTTGTTTCATGTTGACTTTGTAGCAATGTTGATAGTTTGTTAGCTTAATTACTTGAGAGAACTTACTGTCTGACTGTGCCCACAAAAATCAGCAGCAAAATCAGACAGTGGTAAGGCCCAGAAAGAAAATGTAAACTGGAGCAAGCACATATGCTTTAATTTCTTCTCATTCTTTTTGTTCTTTACTCTTTCAGGAAAAAACAAACAAACAAACAAACAAAAGTACCGGGATCAGATACTTTCAGTCTTGTAAAGATAAAATCCTTATAGTAGTTTGGAAAATTTTCTTTCCTTGTCTTGTACAATTGTTTCCAAAATTGCTTTAGAACGTTGACTCTTTGCTAGTGAAGTACTAAGTTTAGTTATTTTTGAACTAGTTGTTTTCTTGTATCTTTAGGTAAGCGCATAACCTCAACCTAAGCAAGGATTTTCAGAACTACATAGGACAGGACATTGTGGACCTGTAGGCAGACCTAGTGATACTCTTCCATTTGGGCAGTAGGTTTTCAGTAGATTGCTCCTCTACCTTGTTAGACTCCGATATGAAGTGGAAAGCGTAAACACACACCCCTGCATCTTCTGGGTGTGGACTAAACCTGAACTTCCTTGGCACCACTGCTGACAAAGTATTGAGGCCACTTCCAGGCAATACTTTTTACCTGCATATCTCCTCCCACCTCACCCCCCCCCCCCCCGTTTTATTAACAGGCCTGTAAAGACATGTTTAAAACAAATAAACAAGGTTCTCTGGTGAGTAGGCTGTCTTTAACAAAGAGAGAGAAGCAAACAAACAGGTTGCTCCTTACTTGAAAACTGAAGAAGGATGATAAAATGTTAGGAAAGAAATTCATCTAGTTCTTGTTTTGGTCTTGCATGTGAGGTGATTTTTCACAGTAGAAGTGCTGCATAAACACTGTCACTTGGTTAGTGTTATTTGTGGTGGGATGAGCAGGGATAAGGGCAATAAAACATGCCAACAGTTGTGCTAATTCACAGAGTAATGCATACTTCTCCCTTTTCGTGTCTGGCATTATCTAAGGGACTAAATAACGTGTTAAAAGACTTGTGTTATCAATATTTAGTTTATTTATTTAGCTAGTCTTCTCTCTACTGCCAACAGCTGGTGCTTGCCATGGGCTGAGGTGGACTCAGTTGACTGATAGAGACATGAGAGCCACCACATCATACTATCACGAGTGTAAATTACTAGCCACTTTCAGTTCCAATACTTTTCTTCGGAAGCACTTTATCAACCTTCAATAATTTGAATTAACGGGGCTTTTGTGTAGACTTCAGAATGACAGAAAGATAGGAAGGGGAGACAAATCCAGTCTTGTACCTAATACGAAGATTATTCATCATCCTCGAAAAAAAATTAGAGCTGCTGGATGTACTGTTTGTTGTGGAATTTTACTGCATTTCTGTTCTATCCAATAGTATATCATCTCCTCAGCCTTCTGCTGGAAGTCCCATTAATCTTTGACCAAGAACGTGATGAAGATTTTAGACACAATCTAATTGCAAAGCAAAAGTAAAATAGTTCTCTTTTGAGGCTTTGAAAAAATTGTATAACAGAGAGGGAAGAGTTTTTAAATTAATGACTATGCTCAGTAACAGAGGTGTGTATTGGCAGTGTTGTTATTTCTCATGAAGCAAATCATGTTCACTCTTTTCCTCCTCCATTCTCCACAACCAAATTCACGCCTCACCTACAAAGAAAACCACCTTGATTCATTGATCTCACTCCAAAGACTGTATTATTATATTCTGTCCCAGATAACTTGTGAATTTAATACTAGGATTTTACTGATACTCTGCCCATTGCTTAGAAAGCTGCACTAGGAAGGAAGCCAGGTAATCATCTCTTGAATTTTCTTACAAATAATGCTTTAAATTGTTGGTGAGAATACACTTTTGTAACATTTTATATGAGAGCAACATGTAGGATAGTTGCAAATTTGGAACCAGCTGTAAGTATGGCCTTCAACAATGGATTTCTTGCAATAGTATCTCTTGAATCAGAGATTAGTTTTTTGCCTCCATGCTTTGTTTCTTGGGATTTTTCTTTTCTCCCAGGCTGCATCTTCTGCTGAAATTTCTGTTAGTGATGAAAACATTGTATACTGTATTCAAAATCTCTCCTTCTTGGCAGTTAGTGTATGGATATGCAAAGTGTCTTTACACTAATGACTGAAAAGGTGTTTCTGCCAAAGTGCTTAAGCCCCACAGGTAATTCCACCTGAGTTCCTGATCTGCACAGGTGCCTTCTCTGACTGTAGTATCTTAAATGTCAGAACTGAAGTAAGTGCTGCAAGCTTTGCCTTCTGCTTCAGAAATCCTCTTCCTGGATCTTTTTCTGCTAGCTACGTGAGTGTGGGGACCATCTGCTGATTCATCCTTGCATTTGCTCTGTGTTTCTGAAAGAATACCTATCTGTCATGACAAGGGTTCTGTTGGTGCCAGTGGGCCACAGCAGAAGCTTCCAATGAGGGAAAAAAAACAAAAGCATCACCCTGTAGTCTAGTGTGCTTTAGGTAAATAATAAAAATTGTATGAGGAAAAGGACAGAAATTGCCTGTATGAAAAAGGGAAAATAAATGAAATGAAGACTATCGTCTCCCCTTTTCCTGAACTTTCAGTTCAGTCTCAGTATCCAGACTCCTGGCACCATCTGTGGGACTGCAGAACATGCTGGTGCTTCCCCAGGAGTCTCAGGGGTGCTTTCTGGCAGCCCTCAAGCCCCTTTGGAACTACAGAAAAATTTCCACAGTGACAGTGACTTTCCCACAGTGGTGGCATATCTTCCAACCAGTACTCTGCCTGTTGCAGATTCTCCCTGTGACCTGTGAAAATTCTGTTACTCTTAACCCTTCCTTGATGGTCACCGGCATTGGCCTTAAAAGGTGCTCTGAGTCCCATTGTTATTTAGAAGAGGCATCTGGCTCTGGGCATTTTCCATTAGCTGCACCAGTCACTGAAGTGTCTTTCACTTTTACCTCTTGTCACTGCTTCTCTCCCTTTGGCCTGTCTTTTCAACTCCTGGTCAGAAGAGCATCGCTCCTAATTTATTCCATGGTCAGGTCCTTATTGCCCCTGGACAGACTTGATATGGAAAGGCAACGTGTACATGTGTGTCCATATCTGTGTGTGGAGGGGAGGAGCAAAGGATTGGGCAGATATTTTTCCTGTAGCTCAGAATAAGTACTGACATAAAAGGCTGTGCCCCCTGCTCCCCCCTCCCCTTATTTCCTGGGTAGGAGGGAGGGGTAAAGGTCAGGAGGGATAGATGGGAAAAAGCCTTTATGCTTGTTGTTCTATCTTTTGTTTCTGCTGATGATACACAAAGCAAGTTGTAAATAGCTCCTTCACACAGCATTGTTATTCCTTTGAGAGAGATACTGCACAGTAGCTGTGCTCTCAGCACTGCTATGCCCCAGGGATCAGAGAGGGACACTTTAAAGACCCTTTTCATTAATTTCTGCATTTTTGACAGAAAGAAATTTAGCTTTGTATCAGACAAATGTCATCCAATCATTAAAGCTTGAACACTATTTCAAAATTTTTAGTAGCAGTCAGCACAGTATCAAACAGTCTCAAACTATGAATTTGCATGACATAGAGAGTCCAAAGTGTTTGAATCCTCATACACTGCCTGCCATCGACACCATAGCACACGAATAAAAAGAACCAAAGAAAGAAAGACAAGTCAGATGCAAATTTTATTTTAAATAGAAGTAGTAACAGGAGTAATAACAGAGTTTAATTCCATTTATTCTTCCATCAGTCAAACAAGGTTCACAAACCTGGATCATATTAGAATTCATGAAGTGAAAGACACTAAATGCTTGGCTAATTATACTTGTTCTCAACCTGGTTTTAATATTTTTACCACTTGGGAATACAGATGACAAAACAGATTGTAGTGTACATTTCTGTATTAAACTTATTGGAGAATAGTTTTTAATTCCTGAGAGATAAACTTTCTCTGACATGTTTTTGTGTGACTTAAATTGTGTTCAAGGAGCTTCTGTCTGTACAGGTATCTGTTTGCTAATATTCAGAGTACTGTCTCCACCTTCTTGCCTTCCCTAGTGCTTGAAATATGATGCTGGTTGTATTATTAATTTTTATAGTTTAAAATCAATAATGTCCTCAGCTTTTAATATACCTAACACTGATGCAAAACTTACCATCTGCTACCCTGGAGTTCTGCAGATATCAAGAGCCATTTTGGAAAATTCAGGTCTAGTTTGAACCTTAGTATTAGTGGATCATTACATATAATAATTAGGAGTGGAGGGAGTCCAGGGAGTCTGGAGAGCTAAGGTGCAGAACAGATCCAGAAATTACTTTGTGCTAAATTGCTATGCATATTGTTTTGAACAGTTACAGTGATGGTCATGAGTAGAAAAGCAAGATGGTGCAGTGGGATGAAGAACAACTCACTGAGTCATTCATTTTTGATGGTCTATGAAGCACTTGCTGGTGGCTTATGGAGAGCTGACTAGTTGTGTGGTGCTGGCTTTCTTCTTTGCTTTCTGCTGCTGAATTGCATGAACATTTTCCTGATGGTACTTTTCCATGTATGCAATCACTGTGTGGTGTTAAGTAACTGCAGGTGGGAGGGTAGGTGCTCCCTATGACCGTAAGTGGGAGCAGAAGTGGTCCAGACAGCATTTTGTCTCTTAAGATGTTGTCCATGCTCTTAAGGAGCATGAGGATCCTTGAAGCAGAGGAGAAAGAAAAGCTGGGATATAAATGCAGAGAGATGTGATCCACCTTCTGTAGGGTACTTTAGTTAAGAACAGAAAGATGCAGTAATGGAAAATGAAAAGTCACTGGGATTGAGCTGGCCACACTGAATAGGAAAGTAAAAGGTGAGAGCTGAAGAAGGGTGACTTAATGGCTTCAAAAAGGGTAATGGAGAAAGTCCCACATACGTGGAACAGCGCATGTGGAAAGAAAAAGGACCGATAAGAGAAGTGAGGACTGAAACCATGTTATTTGGTAGCTGCAGGGTGTTAAAATACATTGTCAAAATGAATCACTGGAATGCATTCAGATCCATTGAAAATTCAGATGTGAAAGTCCTTCTGCCTCCATGAAGAAATTTGAAAACTAGGATGGTAATTTCGAGTTAGACAGGGGTCTAAACTGGAAACTGAGAACAATGGTAATGTACTAGCCTGCTTGCTGGAGAAAGTGACTTGTCTTGGGTGCAGTGTTTTGGTCCCTTGTCATTCTGCGTGTGCTGAGCTAGACAGCAGCTGTAAAAGTGTGCATTGCAGTAACTAAGATAATCTGAGCTTTAAGACACAGGAATAAACCTGTGTCATGTCATAGATAGAAATGACCATGAGATGCCAAAGTACATGAGCTAGTGATTATACTAAAACCACAATGGTCTTGTTATGAGGAGAACATAACTTGTGAATGAGGTTGTGGTAGTTGATTAGATAATAAAAATAGCAACCTCATATAAAAGTGTGTTGCTTGTTAAGGAAAAAATAAACAACCCCTAACTTTAGATTTTACAGTTAATAGTAGATCTAATAGATCTGTTTCTGAAGTCTTGGAAAAGATACTTTTTTTATATTCTGTGAGCAAATTTTAAGTCCTATGAATGCTTCATTTCAAACAGAATTTTGCCTCTGCAGTAGTTTTCTGGAAAGTGAATACTTGTGCTAAATTAAAGAGGTCAGTTGTTGCCACCTTGCACTTGATGGTGAGATACCACATAATGTTTCGAACACTGTAACTCTCCATTCTTTGGATACATTCTTGGATTTCAATTGCTAGACTGCCCAAAATGAAAGGATGCTCATGTGAAGCATGGGTTCTCTATCCATTTAAATGAGTTGTGAAACAAATTTTTCTGAGAGCTCTGAAATGGAATAAATGCTGGAGAGGCCAGGTGTTTGAACACTCACACTTTGTGCTATTATAGCCTTCAGTCCATCACAAAGGAAGCTGACTTGCAATGCTGGAATATTGCAATTGTGTATAAGGTCACTACTGCTTTTTAGTCCATCTGAGGTTAAGAGTTCACTGTAAACGAATGGTTTACATAGGGAAAGCATAAACATTCAGATAGGACCTGGTACTATGTTTTAGTTCTCTTATCAAATTGCATTTCTGCTTTCATTTTGTTGTGATAGCTCTGGAATGCCTTTATGTCCTTTCTCCATTGCCACCTCTGTGTAGTCTTAGTGTCCATGTCTCTGCCATAGAAAATCTCCTAATCTCATTGAGACATGTTACGCTTTTTCAGGTGCCTTCCTATAGACACACTCATTTTTCCAGGCCTATGAGCTCAAAAAAAAAAATATCACTACATAGGAGTATAGAAGGAAGTTTCCTGAAGAAATTCTCTCTTCAGTTTCACAGTGTAAATTGTCATTTGTTATTTGTCTTCCAGACTTTTAAGTTCCTTGGACACAATAGGTGTCTTGCACAGTTGATATTTGACAAACAATGGCAGTGAGAAAAAAGGGTATCTTGACTTCAGGGGGTTTTGGGGGGTTTTTTTTGGTTGGTTTTTTTTTTTTCCCCTTTTTAAGGCATAATGTCTCAATGAAAGTCTGTTCCCACTTTGTTTTCCAGAGTAAGGACTTTCCAATCTATCTGTGGTATTTCAACTTTCTCCTTCCAGGTGGGACTAATATTTTGTTCAGACCATCGCTTTTTTCTCTCATGACTTCTGCTCAATAATCCTGCTGGTGAGGGTAGAAAATTGTTGTATCTATCTCACCCATAGATTTGATTCTAAATCTCTTGAATATCCTAAACATCCTGTTTCACCAGCTTTTGAGAATGCCTCAGCGTAAATATTATCTTGTGAAGGCATACTTTACATTTGAAATTATTTAAATTCTTGGAAAAAAAAAAAAAGTATATTAGCAGCCAATGACAGAAAGATATATTTATAAGAAAAGGGTTTTAAACTGTTAATGGTGAGATTAAAAGTGTGTTTTATTTAAGGGTAGTAGTATACCTAGCTCTATACGAACAAGCAATATTAGATGGGCCCCTCCTGTAAACACTCATAACCTAAACAGATGTTCGGAGTGATCCAGTTGTGAAACACTCACAGTGGCCCTGGGATGACTGTCTCTCTGAGCATTGCGATTGACATTAATGGTAGGACAGAGACGGCTTTTCCGAGGTGGCTTAAGGTTTTTGTGCTTCACAGAAGAGATCAGTTGTTTTAAAGAACAAGTGGAATGCAGTGAGAGCAACTGCCCAGGTGTGAAAAACAAAGTGGAAGAAAGTCTGAAGACAAGAGCTGGCTAAATAGACAAGGGAGGAGGAAGGCTATGGGCTTCAGGGAGCAGAATGAAAGGAATATGATGGGGAACAGAAATGTAGCCAGAAGCAGAGTTGTTCAGAGCCTTGAAGTTTAGGATGAAGAGCCTGGACTTGAATCAGCTTCCTTTACGTTCCACATCAAAGAGGGGAGTGACATGATCCAGGCAATAGGTGAGAAATCCCTTATACTACAAGTTTCATGCTACATTAATAGGAAACGTACTTACAAAGCTGAAGCATTTAAGGGAGAAAAAGAGTAGGAACAAAATGGTCTATAGATAAGGAATATTAATTTGACATTCAAGCCACAGTTTAGTTGGTAGCCATCTTTTGGTTAGGACTGCTTTTATGCCAAAAGCATACCTGCACAGTAATATTTATATTTTTAGAATGTACAGTGAAAACCAGGTCCACATGGTATTGATTTTGTGAGGCGAAAAAGCATGCAACACACCAGTTTTGTGGATATAACTTGTTTCCTGTGTAGTTTTACGCTCAGAATTAGGACAGGTCAGCCATGGAAAAATGGAGACAGCCTTCAGTTTTGATTTAGCAGCCAGGAGCTCTTTGTCACTGGCATTTTTTTATTTGAAAGCAGCTTGCATAATGCAAGGTGTTTCAGTTTGTCTGTGTAGCAGTGTGCCTTAGTAGTGTACCTTGTAGTGGAGTGATCCAAAGTAGCTTGCATGCCAAAAGCAGCCCAGCTGCAGGTTCACAATGTTCTATGTGGGCTGATTTTCTCAAGAGCAAAATAAGGTAACCTATTCTGCCATTGGAAGGCAGAACTCTCTGCTTCAGAGTCATTCAAGATGTTTTCGTTGCCCAAGTTCATTTGCATCTTAGCTCTACTATCACTGCATGGTAAACTGCAATGTAGACAACTCCGACAATAACTTTAAAAGATGACTCAAGATGATAATAAGGAAAATACAGATTTGAGATGCAGAAAATTTGAATTTTGGCAGAATCTGTATGTTTCATTGTTTCATTTAATGGGATTTGCAGGGGACATTTGGAAGGTTCTCTCAAGCAGAATTAGAGCTGGTAGTGCTGACTGGGTTAGAATGGAGAGCAGTGGCCTAGAACCTTATTTTCTCCATGTGTGTGTTGATGTTGCCCAGTGAACATTGTGAGTTGGGTCTGCAACTGCTGGAAACTGCTGTTGTTTCCACTAAAAATAACAAGATGCTTCCAGCACTGAAAGAGATATGAATGTTTCCCTTGATCCAGAAACTGACAAATTTTAAAGGCTAGGTATTGTCCAACCCTCTCTTTTCCCTTTCTATTTGACAAACCAAACAAAAAACACAAAAAAAACCCAACACAAGCAAGCAAAAATATAAACCCCACAACAAATGGTCACGTATTTAGTTAACTGAAGTCTATTTGATTTTGTAAAGCAGTGATTGAGAGAGAGGTTGTTCATAATGGACCTGAGGCAGCCCATAAAGAGTCCATACTTACTTTATATTAGAGAGTATACTCCAGGCCCTATTTGTTTTCCTTGGTGGCTAGGGAGAACTTGGAGATGATGCCATGGTGGCCAATGGGTTGGTGTTTCTCACTTCTTAGAATACTACACAGCAGAGCAGTAAGCAGGGTGAGAAGTGTGTGTATATGTTAGTATGTCTGTGTGTGCATATGTAATGTTTGATTAACATATAAAACCAAGCGTAATCCGGAAGTGCTAGTAGAGTGGCAAGCTTGCAACAGTCATTGAAGTTCACTTACAGCTTAAATAGTAACCCTGTCATCTTTTCAGTACATACCTGGTAGAGCAGTAGTTTGGTGATGTTTAGACAGTGTCTTGAAGATGGAAAACTTTTTCAAGTGTTGAACAGTGTCACTGTTACTCATCTCTTACTGTTATATGTGACTTTATGGACAACTAGTTAGGGGGATCTAGCTACTGAAAGTGTTTATTCCATATGTAGGTCCTTATACTCCTGATGCAGAACTTTTCAGTGTGCTCTATCATTTCTAATGCATTATTGCCTTTCGCTTTGACTTTTTCAGAATTCAGTTTCTGTGATAGCAAAGACAGCCTTTCTTCATCCTAGCTTCTGTATGGTTTAATACCCTTGCTCATTCACCCCACTTTTCCATTGCTACTATCACAACCATTTATTGGGCTCTGCTGCAAACTGGATCTGTGGAATGATCTGAGGTGAAATTGCCTTTTTTGATGTTTTTGGAAACCATTTTCTGAGCTAACTCATCCCTGGGGTTATCTTTTGTGATCTTTTGTGATCTTGAAGTATTAGAACAAAGTTAAACCTGTTTCTGAAGCTGCCCATATTACTAAGAGTAATGATTCATGTAAATTTGTGCTCTGCAGCCTATACTCTCAATTTTAGTGAGGGTGAGATAACTCAAAGCATAAATTAGCATGGGTAAAGCCAGGATCTGATATATA
Organism: Haliaeetus albicilla; assembly: GCF_947461875.1. Classification (NCBI taxonomy): domain Eukaryota; kingdom Metazoa; phylum Chordata; class Aves; order Accipitriformes; family Accipitridae; genus Haliaeetus; species Haliaeetus albicilla. The sequence goes on along the minus strand of NC_091516.1, from coordinate 23,486,584 downwards.
GCTAACTGTTAGAGGAAAATTGAACAAAAGCTTAATCAGCAGAATTATTTCAGTTACACACAAGGAAAGCAAAAAAAAGACAAAAAACACTGTGCACAGTACACTGTGTTTCCCTACCCACACCCATACGTGTGGAAGCATTTTCTGACCTGGCGCCCTGCTATACTTTCTTATGCCAGTGAGACTTAAAGATATGCTCTTATTGATATGCTGGTACTGATGGACTACCCTAATGCGGCCCAGTCCCTCTGCCCCTCCTTTCTCCCTGTCTGCAAGTTTGGAACCTGAAACTTCATTGTACTGTGGAGCATATCAAGAACAGTTGCCCTTAATGTAAAGGATGGGTGCAACCTGTGCAATACTGCACAAGTCGTATGTATCTATATGTCTTTGTGTGCAGACATATAGATACATATATCTATCTGTCTGGCCATCTGTCTTATCTGTCTACCTATCTATATCTTTATAGGGCTGGGTTTGGGTTTTTTACTTTTCCAGTTAAAAAACACTTCATTGCATTTTGCTGGTGTTTACAACTCCTATGATTAAACTAAAAAGAGTTATGTGAAAACAATTTTGCATGCCAGTTGGACTTGGTAAATACCACGTTGTGATGTCTTGATGTAAATACTGAGGCAACACTTCACTCCCAGTTTATATGTAGTATCTTGTCATGTTTCAGATATTTGAGGTCCTTCCTTGTGTGAATGGGGTTCTTCTCCCTTTTTTTTCCCAGGCATACTGGAGTGCAAGTGCAAATTTCCATATAATTTAAATAAGGTGCTTCCTGTAATAATGAATAATTGTGGCTGCTCTCTGGTCTGCATTGTAATTAACCATGATCAGACTTGTTCAGGGGAGATATTGTTCCTGTTATAATTTGACAGGCTACTGAGATTTTGCCAGATTAAACAACCTGCAGCATTTACTTGCAGCGTCACAGGGACAAGATGTGCTCCTGCTGCAGCAGCTTCTTCTTAAAAGCAGCAGCAGAATGAATTGAAAGCTAGCTGTGAAAGGCCATCAGTTGTACCAGTGAAGTTGTACCTATTCAGTTTTTGTAGGTTATAATGACTCTTTCCCTAGGAGTGTTCACAATATTGTACAATGTGATACTTGAGAATTAGACAATAAAATCTGGCATTGTGGCTCACAAAGGGCAAAGTAATCCTTGTACTTCTAATTTAGCAGATGTTTCTGCAGGGTAAATAGAATCTCTCTGGAAAAAAAGGAGGGGACCCCCACCCCCCCAAAACCCCAAACCAAACCCAGAACTACAGAAGAACCATAAAACCCAGCCCTAAATAAAAATACTTTCTCTTTTAGAAACAGCAAGTGACCTTGTGCTCAAAAGCAGATGCTGTATGCAGTATAGTGATCTCTGTGGACTTGGTAGCATTGTATCTGGCCACTTGGTCAGCCTCTGTTTCTCTGTCTCTCTCCTTTTTTCTGTTAAGAACTGTTCAAAACATTACTGTCTAGTTACTGTGGTGTCTTTCATTTAGATTCTGTTTATTGACTAAACCACAAGGATTCCTGCCCAAAGTACCAGGCAGCCTACGCTTGAATGATTTTGATTTTCTAACATCAGCCCTGGGGTTTATTTGAAAAATGTACATACACTGCAGCTTTAAAAAGTCAAGTGACTGCATGATTTTGACCATGAAGTAAAGTGTATCTGAAGATCATTAAATTAAAAAAGGAAGGGGGGACAGGATGGGACACGACAAATGTAGTAGTCATTGTACCAGCACTGTGCATGTGTGACACATGTTTTTTGTCTTTTCATCTTCCACAAGAGCCAGAATGTTTCCTGCCGTTCTCTTTCCAGCTATTGACAAATGATTGCCAGATGTGAGATCTTTGCAGTGCTCTTTCCCCTTTGCAAACCTGCAGTGATGGGATATTCGATTCTCCCTTGCCCATTTCATCTCCTTTCCACATCTGCCAGAGACACACAGGCAATACATCCCTACATGAGAGTTTAAAGTTTATTCAGCTCCTCCACTCCCCCAATAAAACATTCAGAGACAACAGAATGAAGTCCATGTGACTCTCCATAAATCTCAATGCATTTCAGAGTAGGTTGGGCTTTTTTATTTGTATGCATCTAGGTAAGTTTGGTTTATTTGCTGGTGTGTATTTTATTTATAAACTTACACACACATATATATGCATGTGTATATGGAAAAGGTAATGTCAGTTTGAGACTGCTCAGGAGCTCCTGTCATCACGTTATATGAATCTCTCCTCCTCATGATGCTGAAAACAAAGCATAACATTTTACAGGATCATCTGCTAAAGTGATTGTAATGAGCAACTAAAAGAACATCAGTGATGACCTCTATGCTGTGAAAGTTTTTAAAACACTTTCTAAAAAATAGATGAAAAAACCAAACCTGATTTGTTACCTTTCACTTTCCTGCAGTCTTGCTACTGCATTTTTAGGAAAACTCTGAAGAGACTTTTCTTCAAAGTAACTTTTAATAATCTAAGTGAGGAACTAATTTTTATCTTAGCAGAAATAATTCTGGAGTGGCCACACACATAATCAGACTCATGCACAGAGCTTTTCTGGCACTGCTATCTAGAGTTTGTATTGATGGGGGATATTTTTTCCTTCCAAGTCTGCCTTTAAGTAAGTTTAACAAAAAAAGAGAGAGAGACAGACAGACAGACAGACAGACTTTCCAGCTCCTGACCTTCCTATCGGGTGGGCTAACACAGGTGGCCTTTCTGTTTTAATACTACGCTTTTGGCAAACTGAGCAGCCCTTTGGTCCCTGACACAGATCAGCATTTTTTTAAATTAAAAAAAAAAGTCAATACAATGTCTGCCATATGTGCTCAAAATAGTGGATGGAATTTCAGGAACAGAGATGCTTATTTTTTAATCTTAAAAATGCAAGACACTTGCCATTTTCTTACTCCAGGGTTGTAGTTGCACAGTTGTTACCCTTTCCGCCCACACCTTTTAAGCGATGGAGCCATATCCTCATTTTCAGAATGTCCAGACTCACAACTTTACTTTTTTTTTCCCCAGGTAAGGTGTCTAGGTTCCTCCTGTAGAGAGAAATACCTGAATCTTGTGAGAGGAACACTGTAAGGGAGTATCTTCTGCTTCTGCTCACACAGCAAAATAAACCCCAAAAAGCAAGCTGACTGTGAGTGAAACTTTTCTAAGATTCAGGGTTTTTTGCATTCTGCTTTTGAAGATGATGGGATGGTGAGATAATGTTGTAGGTAAGAGTTTATTGCCCATGTGGTTACCATTTTAATTTCTCCTTTATTAATTTTTTTTCCCTTTAAAGAAAGGACAGGTTATTTTTGAAGGAAACATAGAAAACTTAACACCTTGAAGGTCAAGGCAAACAGTTGTCTGTCTTTCTTTTTCATAAAACAACCAGGCTTGAAACTCCAGTAGGAGGAGAGGAGATCCTTCAAGTTCAGAATGCTTCACTTAATTTGTCCTTACTAATGCACTGGCTGGTTTCTCATGTCTTCCTTCTTCTCTCACCATGGTTACTCAGGGAGGTAGAGAGGTGCTAAGCAATGGAGGTGTCATCCGGCCTGTGCACTGAGGGAACGTCCTTCAGAGGACGACTTGTCACTAGCCGTCAAAGAAGAGAGTGGCTTTGTGGTCTCTGAACATCTGGCAGTGCTGCACAGGAAGCTGAGGGGGTGTCATTAATTGTGATGAAATAATTTAAACCATCAGGAATAAATGAGGCTGTTAAGCTAAGTTCAGATTCCATTTGCTGTGCACATGTGTCTAGCAGCCTGTGCGCAGTTAAAAAAAAGAAATGAGTTATATTAGCTTGTGAGTAGAAGTGAAACAGATACTGTAAATGAATTGAGTTACAGTGTGATGACATCATGTAGAACAACATTCAGAGAGTGAGTTTTGTAAAATAAGCGTGCAGGAAAGTGGTATGTTACTTTGATAAAGTTTTGCTTAATATCACAACTGATGATGATGGATAAAGCAAAGGATGGTTTGGTGCAGGATTTGCTGTGCAGTGTCTAAACCGCCCATCTTGTAAACAGAGCTTTTGCCTACAAATGTTAGCACAGCTTATCTATTATTTTATACCTACCAGTCTGCTAACTTTGGAACTGGACCAAGGCAGAGATACTCACAAATAAGTGGCTGGGCCACCTGTACAGCGAGATCCTTTTGAAATATTATTCATTTTATTTTGTCAAAGGAAGAAAGTGCATTTATTGACATGAGATTTTCATATCTGTGCATCAGCTGTTTATAAAATGAAGAAATTACACTGCACAGGATTTCAGGGAAATAGGGAAATAGATAATCTTGAACTGGTTGAAAAAAGAGATGCATTGGGTAAAATGTCTCAATTTGCTTTTTCCATGGACATTCCTCAAATAAAGAATTATCAGCCTTCACAAACTTGCAGAGAAGATGGCTGTACAAAGTCAAATTCCTTTGAACAGGTGTTAGGTACAAACTCACTTGTTTTTGTCCTTAACGGGCAGACACAATCTGACTTCTGCTGACTAGTGACCTAGTAAGCAGAAATGGCAGAAAGCAGTGGTCGTGGGCATCTCCAAAGTAAAGAAGTTTCAAGAAGTTACAGATTTAGCTCAGCCGCTTCTTTTGGCGCCTGAAATAATACTTCAAGCCTCTAGCTGCAGGTAGGACACACAGCCAGAGCTCACAGCCTGTGCTTTGGCTATCGACAGCATATGTACCAATGTTCCCAGAGAGCAGGTAGACTGCTCACAATGGTGCAGCTGGAAGGCTGCTTTAAATTCTGCCAGTTACCAACAAAATATTGTTGGGGTTTCTTCCTGTGACCAGAAGAGAGCATGGGTAAATGTTTGTGTATTTCTTTCGCCTTTCTGAGAAAACATTATGGTCTGCTTCTAAAATTATGCTAACTTTTATTCCATTGTCCAATTGCCTGTTTGGGGACTTCCAGTTTTCTTTGCTCAATTACTGTTTGAAATTGAGGGTGCTTCAGCATCTAAAGATAGAGTACTTTAATTCCCAGTGAATGCCTTTAGGTATTAATAGAGGTAGGGCTGGCATCCCTGACTAATTTTTCCACTTCCCTTGAAGGAGTTGGTGCCCCAAAATAGTCATCAGAAAATAGTCCTTTTTTAAAAATCAATTATTCTTTTGGGCTTTAAAACTGTTTTCATCACTGAAATTAGATGTATTTTGTGTTAGTCGCTTCTTTTATCTTGTCTTATGGTAGCCAAACAGGATGCAATTGTACAGCAGGTGGTGCAAAATTACATGTGGTCGTAGGAAAGACAGTGTAGGGATCACCAGTCTTTGTAGTGCATAAACCTTTCAGGGCTTTTCCTTCTCATTGCATACCCTGTAAGTGAAGTAACTTTATTTTATTATAGAAATATTAAGGAAAAACTTGCAATAACAAACAGTCATATATATATATATATATATATATATATATAACTTTGAGCCAAAACATTTTTAAATTCATAACTGTAAGTTTTGTACCAGTGCTTCCTTCTGCCTGAAACCACGAAATTGATGCTGTGGTTATTGACAAACTGAGGTTCATATCAGAGCATTCTCTGGAGTGCTGGGGAGCTGTTGAGAAAACGGGTGGGAGCAGGAGTCAGAAAGTGAACACCTGAGTCCTCCAAGGAGACTGGCTGGACATAGCCCGAGTCCTGGAGGTGCTGAGCACTTTTTATCCCAGTTGAGATTCCAGGTAAGATGGAAAATCAGTGCATGTCAGGTTAAGCGGTGTTAATGTGCCTGTATGTGCTGAACTGCAGGCCAGTGAATTTGAAAAGTTTGGGTTTGGAGAGTCAAAATATTAACAGTATTTCTAAATGAAAAGCATATTAAATATTTTCTCCCTGGAGTGTTTTGGTGGCTGTATTATAGGTCATACATCACTTTGAATATATTTGAAATGTTTTTGCACTATGTATGTGGCATGTAGTTTGGCTGCTATGTAGTTGCGGAAAACAAAATTAAGACTTTTGGTTTTAGTTGTTTCTGCTGTATGTGAGATACTGGAGCTCCCTCCCCATCCTTTCAAAAGGAGGACTTCTTTAAGGCATTTGCAGCCCCTCCAATTTATGCTCTGGCCTGCTAGACTGTCACTTTCCTTCTGCCTAATCCCTATCATGCATTAACTACATTTGTTTATATCCTGCTGGAAGCTGTGAAGAAACAATTCTTCAGTAATGTCACTAGAAAATGAATAAATAACAGCTTTGTGTCCCCTAGACTAGTTTCTTTGGGCTAATATACACTGAGAGTTATTTCTGATGAACACTGTCTCTGTGTGTTTGTTTTAGATTAATTAAATAATTGGGTTAAACTATGACAGAGTGGAGGACGAGCGGGAAAGAACAAAATCAAGAACTACAGAGTGAACAGAGAGTGGTGCAGACATTAAAACTTAGCAGCCTAAGTGTAAAAATAAACGCTGAGAATGGGAGGCGAGGGTGGCTGTACTAGATGAATGTAAACGTTAGTCTGCTAGCTGCAGTGAAATGCAAACTGTTCAAGTTGCTTTTATATTTATAAAATATGATTTTAAGGACCCTGTTGTCTCTTGCAAGAATAAACAGGCCATCCCATCCTTCTGAAATCATGTATTAGGCTGAAAAATGTTCAGAGATGTAAATGGAGCCCATTTTGTGCATTGACGATAAATGCACATTTAAGTCAATCTACTTTGTTTTGTAAAGCTGTTCTGTGAGGTTCATGATGCAGTAGCAGAAATATTGTGATTATGGAACAAAACTTCTTGCTATATTTTTGTCATCTATTAGGGTCCTTTTGTTTGTCAAATCTGGTGATAGAACTTCGAAGGAGGTTGCTTAGACTTCTGTATAAAAGAACTACATGCTCGACTCCCAGTTAATTTTTTTTCTTTTCTAGGATGGGAATTGTATTCTTTTAACCCATTGTCCCCTGCCTCATTAAGTACAAATACCCTCCAGACATTGCTTTCTCAAGGCACACCAAAGTTCATTATAAATGCAGCTCTTTATTTGTGGGCAGTGCTGTGTTGTGCTGTTTCAGTACAAAGATATTTCACTTGCGTGTTGTTTATTAGCTATTCCTTATGTAAACCAAAGAGGTGTTCTTTGATGTTCAGGCAAACCATGTTTTTAGCAATTTATCGTAAAATCAGTGGTTAAGTTATAGAAGAAATTTCCCTCGAATGCTGCATTAGTTGGTGACAGTGTTGTTTTATTACTGGAAAAACAATGAAGTAGAAATTGAAATACATGCATTTGAGCCATTGTCAGGTCCACAGACCTGCTCTACATTTGGCACCAACAATTACACTCACTGAATTACAAGCTTGGAGTACTTGGAAGAATTGGGGCCTAACTTTGGACCGGAGAGCTAATGGAGTAACATGTGCTCTGGGTGTCCAAATACTCGAGGCACCTGATTTCAGTGACATTTTGGAAGCCAAGCAGTTATGAAAAGCAGGCCAATAGGTTTCATTTCCCATTAAATAAAGAGAAAAGAAGATTGTTCTGAGTGCCATTTCAATGGCAGCTAGCAGAAAAAAAGCAGCATTACTTCTTCCAGATCATTGTATTCATTGTTTATGTGCCTGGTTACATCCTCCCAATGTTTTGCTGCCAAGTGTATGTATTTTCTTTTGGGGAACTGGTTTGAAACAAGCTTTCTTCTATGGCATCAACAGGTAGCACAAAGTCCATGGGATTCACTTACAAATATTATTTTTATGAACTGAGCAATTAGCATCTGATGTGCCAAGTGTTCCTAGACTTATCCTTGAATGGTGCTTGATTTATTCCAGTTCAGAATGAACTGATGCAGTAAAACTCCATATATGACAAGGTGAAGTGGTACTTTTAGATTTATTCTGTGCTAAGAAATAAAAAATGGCCAGCCTAATGCTAATTTTAAAAAAAAGTTACTGGAACATTTAAGCATTTCCTTTTGAAGAGACTGTTGCATCTGCATCTAGATTTTCTTAAGCAACTTTTTTTTTTCCAGCACCGTCAGTAGTTGCTAAATTTTTTGAACAAACTATCCATGAATTATTAGTTGGTGTTTTCTTAATAAGAAAAAAATAATAAGAACACATTACAATAAGGGTACAAATTCATTGTAGCATTATAGCTGGATTTTTGTTGAAAGGTGTTAAGTGTGGAAATGATACTAAGCACAATTTTTTCACAGTCACAGTTGAGCCGTGCAGACAAATCTGAGTTAGATTTGATCTGTTTTCTAGAAGTTAGTCAGGCCAACTGTTATTATGCCTTTACCAAAATAGGAATATATCAATTGGAGCTGAGGTTTGTAGTGGAAAACTGGAACTGCGTGGACAGGAAAGAAGTGGGGTTGGCAAAGTGTTTTGCATACACTGAAGCTGCACATTTTTTGTTACATCTCTGATAAAAATTATACAAATAATTGGATAGATATCACTGCTAGGTCTGGGAGAAAATAATCTTGAAGATAATAATTTTCTTTTAAAAGGAGTGGCAAGAGAAGGAAAAAAATAATTATTGCTTCTCTTTTCTATGCTTTGCCCACATCAACCACTTTCTTTGCCTTGAGTCTACTCTTTTCCCCCTGGTTTTCAGTTTTTCATGTGTTTTCAAAGTTAAATAGATGTAGATCCTTAATTTGTATGGTGCTCAAGTTCTGTTACTTGGGTATTCCTTCTCACACATCTAGGTGCACTTTGTTGTGTAGAAGGGAGGTTTGAGGGAGCAGGTGAACCAGGATGGATGTGTACCAAAAATGAGTGTCTAAAGAGATGGCTGCCATTCTGCCATACTGTGGCAACAACCACACGCTATCTCTCTGTCCTTCTGGGACTTGTAGGTTGCCATCAGGAAAGGGCAAAGACTCATTTAAGCTGAAATTGTCTGAGGACAAGGTTTTGTCTTCATATAATCGTAGAATATCTCAAGTTGGAAGGGACCCATAAGGCTCACTGAGTCCAACTCTCTTTTTGCAACCAGTGCTGGAGACTGGTAGATATCCCAGAATGTGCTACTGGGGCATGCTTTGGGGATCATACGGTACCTAGCTGAAAGGGTTCTGTGTGTGATTTTGCATTTCAGAGGTAGGTGATAGCTGCTAAATTTTGCAGATGTCTGACTTTGAAGATGGAATTATGTCAACACTCCTCATGAATTACAGTGGGGGTGAGACAACATGATTTTTCTGCGGTTTATTTTTTGTTGCTTATTTTATTGATTCCATAATGGAATACTTTTTATTTATGTATTTATTTTCATAAATTACCAGGTAAGAGACATTGGATAAGCAGATGAAACAAGATCAAAGATTAAGGCAGAGGGCCTTAGGGTGAAGCTAAATTCTTTAATGCTGTATTCACTTGTATAGCTGTAGAAACCACCCAGTACTCTTCCTGCTCTGTTCTACGCTGTACAAGGAGTAATGAGGAGGAGCTCAGAATCTCCAAAACTGGAAACAAATGACAGTGCTAGATGCTGTCACCAGCCTGGCTGACTGGGGGCACTAGTGTAGAATTAAGACTTAACTACCTTTTTAAAAAGTTATTTTTCTTTATTGTTATGACTGTGTTCATTATTTGTATTGCAGTGGTGCATAGAAGCTCCAGCTATGGGCCAGGAGTCTGGTCACTGTACAAACACAGAACAAATCTTATTTTTAGAGTGAAGTGATCCCAGAGTGGGATGTTGCAAGTACTGTAAATCTTCATGCCAACCATTTGTGATGATGTATCAGGAACTGTATGCTTACTAAACCAGAAATAAGAAGAGGACTTCAAAAGAAGGGGTGGAGGAAAAGAGAATCATGTTAGCTAAAATTTCATGTGCTTAATTTAATCTTCATTTTGCTTTGCACATTACTTTGAGATTTCTGGTGGCATGTAGAAGGCAGCCAACCAGGCAGACATTCAGGAAGGAAACTCAAGAGAAGGTAACGCATTTCAGTTCTGTAAGACTGAATCAAATTACACTTTTTGGAGGTTTCCTAGGTAGTCAATAGTAGTATGAGGGGGTTGTGTTTGTTTTATTCACACTGAAAGCTATTAAGCATCTAGGAGAGCTATGAGAGCTATTTTTTATCAGGTAAATGTGTCTACCAGTGGCACCAAGTACTGGTAACAAGGTGTAACAAAATGGGATCAGAGCCTCATGATGCAGCTTTGCAGGCAAAACCAGAGAAGCTTCTGCAAGCGAAGTGGAATCTGAGGTGCACTTACGGGCAGTCAGACATTCCTGGCTTTAAGTGTATTGTGGGGAGATGAGACAGAACTTTATGTTTACTTTTAAAGTAGTTGACTTTGGGGGTTGAAAAAGTGAACTCTATGGCTTAATGTTTACTTTGTATCTTATTCTCTGCCATCCGTTATCTAGTAATATTGACTCACTCTATTCAGAATAATCAACCCAGTCAATATATGAAGTATTGTATACCTCATAATTACATTATGACCTAAAAATGTTAAATGTGGTTCATGAATAGCTAATAGTCTGCAAGTCTTTTAAAATCTTAACATGTTGATACCATGACTAATTCTAATCCCCACAGCACAGCCTGAGATATTTTCCTTTGTATGAAAATTGTGGGAGAGGTTGGAGAGAAATTACAATATGATAAACCACTAGCTCAAGTTATTCAGATCCAGATTTGATCCATTGTCATCTATTTTTCATTCATATACTTGTGAAATATCAACTAATTTTGGCAGAGACCTTCTCTGAGTTACAATCAAGTTAAAATCTGAGAATCTATGAAAACCATATTTCTAGCTGTAGCAAAATGTATATTTACATTACAGTCTGTCCAACATGAGTAATGTCAACAATATTACAGTGTACATTTTATTCCAACTAGCAACAGTAGCTCTATCCAAGTTCCAATCAGAGGTACAGTGTAAACACAAAACTAAGTTTTATGTCCTGCAGTGGTAAGACAGTCATGTTCTGGTTTAAATATATATACATATATGTATATATGTGTGTGTGTGTGTATCTGTGTATGTAACTGTTACAACAGTTCTTGTAGATGCATTTGTATTATTTTTGTAGCCAATGACTTAGTGTCAATTCTTTTGCATTTTAGTTATAAACATAGAAAGTGCAGGTTTTGTAGTCTTTTCCTTTTTGAAAATAAATGTGATACATCAAAGACCCTAATCAGCAACTGGAAGACTTGAATCCTCTTTTTATAGGCCTCCATAGCCCATTCCACTGCAGGGCACAGACGTGGCTCAGGGCAGCACACAGAAAGCTAGCTATAGTGATCACAGCATAACCCAACTTTCCAGCAACAACAATAGCAAAATTTAATAGGATATGATTATTTTGCTCATTGGTTTCTGTGAGTAAAAGCTCATAATTTGGCTAAAATTACATGGGATGGCAAGTCCATTATATGTCCTTTTGCTAATAGCTGCTAGAAACTTCTTCACTGCCTCGCCTCCCTAGTGCTTGCTTGCTAAAGGTTATGTTTCTTAAAGGAGCAATAATGCACTTTTCACCTCTTAAACGGAAAATCATTACCACGTTAGATAAATGTAAGCAAAGCTATGTAGCCCAGATAAAAATCTGCAGATTTGTTGTTTGAAATAGATACTTCTACTTTTTTTTAATGTTAATATTGTTCTTATCTGGTTGTGACAATTTTACAAAGCTCAAGTTCTCATTTTGTCATGATGAATTCTTTTACAGGTTGTTTCTATATGTACTCTGAAGACTGGGTACATGATCTGACTGAATTATTGTCTCTGTGAGCCTGTGCAACTTTGTTTGTACCTATGACTTACACTGTAACTTATTAATCTGAAATACATTTAGAATTTTGTAATTCAAGAATACATAACATCTGTACAAATTTAAACAGGTTAAAGATTATAAAAATGCATTGTGTCTGGTTTAGTGAATATTGGTACCTACAACGCGCAATGTTGAGGAGCTTTTGATTTTAAAAAAAAAAGCAAGGCTGGGGAAAGAGTCATTGCTGAAAATAGTTTTGAGGAATCCGCTCGGGTTAGATGACCGGTCTTGTTTGGGAAGAAAGGTGGCCAATGATATTAGGAAGAGATGTACATTCCTTATCTACTTTGCTAATGTGTCTTTGTACACAGATTATCAGTATAGCACACACAAACTCACAAATAATCTGTTAATAATATCATGTGTGTAATTCTTTTCTTACACTTTGAGATCTGTTAAATAATACTCCTTCCTTCTTAATATATTTGTTCTTACAGATAATAGGAGATATGTCCCTATGACATGGCATACACATAAACATTAAGAGGAGGAGGGGTGGGGGTGGGAAGAGAGGAGAGGGAATTTCAGCAACCGACATGAGAAAGATCAAGGGGAGGCCAAAATTACTGGAAGGAAAGAAAGCAGAGAATTGAAGATGAGAAGAAAATTAGGGTAACGTGTAAATATAAGAGCCCAAGTGCAAAAGTACATCTCATGATGCGAGTGTCCAAGAAGACTATAGTGAGATAATATTTTTCTTAAAATGAAGACAAATAAAACCCAATAAAAGAAAAATAAATATGTAAAAGAAATGTGAATCTCCTAATTCTAACAAGTGGAATAATATATCCCTGAAGTAGATAATAAAGTGAAGTGAAACCCATAGTAGTTAAGAGGTTACGCAGTGATACAATTAATCTATAGTAATTAAGTTTTCCACATAAAAAATACACACATATAGTTGTGTTTCTATGAAGCATTACTTAGCCAGGAGACTTAGGTCCTTAGTATAGACAAACATTCATAATATGAATGCACAGACCCTTGAGATCTGTACAGTTACCTAGGTGTATAATGTTAAAAACATTTTTAAAACTTCACAGTATTGAGGCCTGGATATGTAAAAACAAGGTACAACAAGAAAAATGCCATAGCAGATTTGCCAAAAATATGATGTCAGAGTATGCTGTATCAAAATAGTATATTGCATATAAGAATAGGAAAGCTCTGAAATGTTGATGGATCTCATAAAAAACACTAGTGTTATTAAAGAGTTGTGAACTATAATTTACTGTGCTATTATAACATGATTAATTTAAACATATAGCTCCTTCCTTTTACAGAGCAATTCTCTTAAAATAGTTTTAAAGTTATATAGAGGGGTGCCCACGATACATTAATGCGAGTAATGTATAAAAGTATAAATTTGGAGGAAAGTGTTAAGAGGGAAAATATTTTCTTAGGCTATTGGAAAGGTGGCAAAAGAACTGAAGCAGATTGGGGGGCAGTTGAGTTAAGCATAACTCACAATTAATTAACTTGAGCAGAATGACCTCCTAATCCTATCCTTCCTTATGAAACCAGCATGCCTTTACTGGAACATGTTAAATTTCACTTTTTTTTATGGTTAGATTTCAGATATAAAATGTGACAACAAGGATGGATCCAGACAGTTTCTGGAAGCAGATTTATAGTTATCTGTGATTTTATGTTTTGGGTTACTGTCTACCAGAGTTCACTGGTGCTAATGCTGTGAAACAACATGCATGAAAAAAGATTATGCATTAAAGCCTAATTGGTCTTACAGCATACGAGTTACAAATGGTTTGATATGTCTCCATTTGCTTGTGCATATGTTTGCTGAAAATCATGCCAGTTTACTCTGCTGCTGTATGAAATGTGAGTTGAATTTGCAGCATTCCTGGTGTGTGGCATGTTTTGAAAAGCCAATGTAGAGCTCTTTGAAGTTAGAGACATTGTACAAAGTGCTGTCATAGTTTTATTGCACATTTTGTGATGCACATTTCTGCTGCAAATCTCTACCACCTCACATTCCCCTTAAGCTGAATTTTGATTGCAGAGCATTGGCATTGGGTGACTTGAAATGTGAGAGAATAATTGGTGATTTCAAACTGTAAGTTGGCTTGATTCCTAGGAAGACCATGAATGGTTTGGACAAACCATGGAAAACCTTTTTTCTTTTCTGACATGGGATTTGCTTTCTGAAAAACAAAAGCTATGCATTGATAGTTAAGGAGAGCAGGAGAGAAAAGTCCATTACTGGATTTTATTTGGCAACCAGTGAGTTCCATCTACTTCAATAAAAAACACCACGTGGGCTATTTTGGTATATTCTTTGTGAAGTATCATACTTACGACTTCCATGGGACTTTATGATAACTAGAGAAAAAGAATGTGAGAATTCTTGCTTTGGATTATTTTTGTTTGTTTATTTGGAGGACAACCATATGGCAAATGCAGTTGTTTCCCAGTAGACAGCTCCAATTGTGTACAGATTCACAAAGCTTGAGGAAAGAATTGGATCCGTTGTTGAAAGGGTCATAGTGTGTAGCCAGTTAGCCAGAATTTTGAAGAGTAAGCGAATCATTAGGAGTTTGACATGCAGGGCTCTAATTGTGGTTTTGAGTATTAAGTTAAAGGATCAAAAAGTGATATTCTCTTTGGACCATCTGGAGTTATTCAGGCCAGCAGTAAATGTTCAGCAGATTTAGGACTGTTGTTAAGTTTCTAACATTGTTTTCTGTGGAGTGGGTTTTTTTTTTCCCTCTGTTTATTCAGGGGTGGTCTTAAGGTCAGTAATAGTAGGTGCTTCAAGAAAATATCGGTGTTTTGGGAGAGTGACATCATTTCTGTTGTGTGTGGGCAAGCAAGTGTGATAGTCCTTTGCTTTCCTCAGTGGGAGAAATCAGCAAGTACGGTATGGGCAGAAGGTCAGTTGTTCCCAGTCAGAAAGTGCTGACCCTTTGCAAGCTCATCAACATGACTTTCATTTGTAATGACTGTGCTTAAGTAAGTCTTTGTTCATTAAAATATGCAAGCAAAGCTGCTCCTTCTTTCCATGAATAGCGAGATGCTGATTTAATGAGGACCAGCAAAACGATGTATGTGGAAGCTTGCCACTGTTCAAAATGGTGGGAAAGTGCCAAGGTGAGCAATGCATCAAGCAGATGCAGTGATCTCACTTCTCCAAGACCAGTATGAATTGGAAGCATTTGCTCCAGAGTTTGCCTAACTCATGATTCTCTTCCCTTCCCCCTTATCTTGTGTTCCTTCCCAATCAGATCTTATCCCCCAGCACTAAATCCAGCATACAGGCTTTGATCTTGTGGCCCAGGCAGTCTGAAAAGCAGTGTGCACACAGACACATTTTAATCATTCATATGATGATTGGTGGCTCCCTGTTGTTAAACCACAATTATTGATCGACTGCTGTTGAAGTACATGGCTGAGGGAACGTGGCCTGTTGGTTGCTGACTGAATAGGAAGGAAGTGTAGAGCTCCTCTAACCCACGTCTTCTTATCAGTGTGGTTCAAAACCTCCATGGTGGTGAATCACTCACCCTGCATTACAAGGTGTTTGATTTGACCAAAATGGCTAGGTTAACATGAATGGGTGCGTTTAAAATACTCGAGAGGGATGATAACTGTCCACTGCCCTCATATCCGAGTTGGCTAACAGGTTAACTGCTGGAAAGTAACTTAGATGGAAGAACAGGCCTGGTGTAAAACTCCTTTCAAGGCAAATGTAACAGCATGATGTATATTAAAGTTTAACTGAGGAGGTGTTTCTGCACAAATTATACTGTCAGACAAACTTGGTTGGTTCAAGACTGTTACAATTGTGTTCAAATTATGTTCAGATAGCTGTTTCTTTAGTGCTGCTTTTACTTTTGGATCAGATTTACAGTTCTGCTAGACCATGTGGCACAAAAATTGAGATAATGAACTCTAGAAATAAATACTGTCACTGACTGTAGGTGACAGTGACTCGTGAAGTAGGACACAGGGTCATTCTGTTATCCAGGACCAGATACTTCCATAAAATAGGTCACCTCCCCAAAGTTTGTGTTTTAGTTTGGAAAGACAATGAACAAGAGAAATCTAAGATGGAAAATTTGTTAAAAATGGAAGCTGAAGGACTGAAACAAAACTGCAATTCTAATAACATTTTATTAGCGCCTGGGAGCCCGTGTCTTTGCTACAACCCACTGAATGTTTTATTTTTGTTATAATTACAGTATCTTGCCTGCACTTTGTCCCTCTGATCCTTTGTTAAAGCCCAGATCACTATGTGCAGACTGTGCTTGTAGGTGTGATTTATTGAGTGACAAGTAGCTGTAGGGTAGAACACACGCCTCTGTACCTGAGTAAAGTATTAGACATCACAGAGCTGGGGGGGGCAAGAGAGAGAAGAAAAGCACAGAGCAGTAACACAGCAGCTCCTGGATACAGATCAGACAAGAGGTTCTGCCACAAATCACCTAGAAACATGTCAGACGCTGCATGTTTGTTGTTTTACACTGAGGGCACAGCCGTAGTCCAAAAGTATTGATTCTTTTCTTTGTACAGAGACAGAAACTGTCAGCTCTAGCAGGCTGACCTTGGTATGGCTCAGACAACTATTCCCCACCCTGCCTACCATATGAACCCCACAGGAAAAGTCCAGGCAAGATATGCCAATGTCCGTTTCACATAAACAGAGAGAAACCCAAGCCTGCCGAAACAGCTCCCGTCTCTCCCTCCAGAGGTCCATGGTAGCAGTTCTGCACCACATTCCCTATGACAGAGAATTCGATTTTTTTCCAGTGCCTCAACATTCAAGAGACATTAATTCTACTTAATCGTTCAAGAATTCAAGAACTGTCTACAGAAACTTATAAGGAAAAAAAAGCCACTGCTACTTCTCACAAAGAAAAAGCGCTGGCATTTTTTTTATGGGCCTGGTGGGGGGAGTGGGAAACGAGCCCACTTTGCACTAATCACAGTCAGGAACGTTTTAATAGAATTTTAATTATTTGTGTTGGTGTAGTAAAATGACCCAGGCATATTGTACATGTAAAAACATGACCACATTTCTGGGAAATATTCAAGTTGACTTTAAACTTTCTTTTGCATTTTATTACAATGTATTTCAGTGCAGCAGAGTTATGTGATGTGTTTTCAAGGGTTCACTGTTTTACTGATACTATTTCCCTCCCCAACCCTAACACCCTCATTCATTCAGTGATGAACAGAACTCAACAGTAAGGAATGCTTTTCCTATGGAAAAGGTTAACCTGAGTCACAAATTAGACTCCACAATTATACCTGGTTTGGTATCTGTGAAGGTACAGAAGGTCTGTAAAGCCTTAGTCTGTTTATCTACAGTCATCTCTTTCAGCCAAGTTCTAATACAGCTCTGTGTTCTGACATCACACGTCACCAGATGCCATCATGCTTTGGTCACTAAATGATCATGCTTTTGTTGTGGGAGTTTATAGAGCGTAAAACTCCCTCTGCACATCTTAGTTAATCATATTATTATTTACAAACCCATCTTAAAACACAATGCTATTGGTCCTCTGACTATTGAATAACTTGAGCAGTATTTAGGATCTATAATGTTTAAGGTCCTTTATAGAACAGAGGGAGAAGTACTGTGTGACAGTAAGTGCTTGTATTTTACTTAAAATAGAAAGTTAATGTAATCGATAGATGAAGAAATTCCAAAAGGATAAATGAAGAAAGGAGTGGACAGAGGTTATAATGATAGGCTATTAGAGAATTGCTTTGTTTTAAAGGATGTGCTTATTTTCATCACTGCTACTATTCAGTTATTATTTTAACTTTAAAGCGTATTTCATGCTGTATGCAGCTTTCCAAGGAAAACTGTCTATCCTAACAGAGATTCATTCTGCTTTGTAATATAAACTATAAATTATCTAAATCTATGTACATTTCTGCTGAAAGGCTGTCACTTAACGATATTATGTGACACAGAAGCACTGCATCACCAATTCAGAGAAGTTTTGTCTTGTTGGAAAAGGATAATGCAGATTGTTAATGCAAGAAGAAGTCCCTCCGCTTAAGCATCGCAGCATTTTACAATTTTTTAAGTTGTGTTAAATAAAATAACTTTTGAAACTTGTTAGTTTTGAAAATTCAATTAATGTTGAACACTGTACTCAAGAAACAGGTTTGGGGAAATGCTTTCTAACATTTTGTAAAGATATAGCCATATTAATATGGCTATTCATTCTAAAAATGTGTTACTTACTATATTGTAAAAAACACAAAAAAACTTGCTTCAGAGAGACATAGGGCCCCACTGTCACTGGAAATAGTTCAGTGGTTGATCAAACCCTAGTGATTGCAGTAATGAAAATATATTGGCAGAAAATAGTTTCCTTCTTTTGTTACTACTTCCTGCGTGGTTTTGATAGTGTTTTGTTTATGATAAGTGCCACTTCTTCACATTTATAATTAGTTTCCCTTTTTTCACTCAGTAACTGCAAAAAAGAAGGGCATTGCAAACAATTTGAAATTGACTGAAAATTAGTTAAAGCGCCTAGACTTTTGAGAGAAGGGTACAACTGAAACTTTTTAAATTAGCTGTCATGCAGATTGACTGTTGTCATTTCAATACTTTACGTGGCATTCTGAAAACCATCCACTCCTCTTAAAGGAAAATTTCAAGAGTTCTTTTGTACTAAATCACTTCCTGTCACCAGGAAGATCGTTAATACTGAGGCGGAACCTATGCTTTCCCCTCTTTAAGCTGTTTGCATTTGTTATAAAGAGTATAGCTAAACTGGACAATTACCTTTTCTGTTCCTTATGCCCTCTCTAGTGTTGTTCTTATTAAATATCTTTTTGCTCTATTGAAAATTAACATTAAAAAAAATCTGGTTTCATTGGCAGGAAAAAAAAAGGAGATAAAATTATTTGTAATTTTGTGAGACTATGGAATAATTTAAATTTGCATTTTTCAACCTGTTTGTCAGGTTGAAAAGAAAAATATTTTAAAACTTTTTTTTTTTTATTACTCCATGACGAAGTGTTCAATTTGGTATAGTATTCAGAAATGTACAGAGTTCCCAGATGATAAACATTTTCCTTATGTCAGTGTGCAGTCACAAGGTAGGTAAGGTAGGCAATACAATATGAGCAGTGTATACCTCAAGTATTACAGCACACAAATAAAAGGATTAGATACTATATTTAATTTGTCTGGAACAGCACTGAGGCAAATATAAAAATGGTAGTGCATTGGATGTTACTATGTCTTCTGAAGTCCATGTTATACTTAAGAACAAGGTATTCTCTTTGTGAATGTCATAGTCACATGATGTACTTATGGAATTACATTGCTTTTCAAAGTGTCAACTGAGTTATGCCTTGCCTTGTTAGTATCATGTTTGATTTCTTGGACAGGGTCTATAAATCACTATCTAATATGCAGGTCTTTTGAAAATGCACCCAAGGTTTATTGCCAGTAACAGACTAGTGGCCTTATGTGGACTTTCCATGAATAAAACAGATTGATGAGCCATTTTATAGCACTGCAAGCTGTATTATAAATACATCACCCTTTTCAGCAATTTAATGTGAAGAACAGTCTAATGAGCTACCAGCTATAATCTGCCAGAGAGCTGAGGACACTGCTAAGCTCCTAGACCAAGTGATACAACTTCAATTAAAGGCTAGAAACTTACAAGTTTCTAAGGGCTTTCCCTTGTTTTGTAAGGTTTTTGCTTCCTTTCTGAATACTGTATTAAACACAATATTAATGCAATACTACGACAAGTTTGTCTATGACGTTATAAAATCTGGTGGATTTGGGGAAAGGAGAGAGGATACAGGGAAAAGTTTCAAATTTTGATATGATTATAAAATAGATTAAATTTTGTCTTAAATTTGACAAAATATGTCTTCAAAACTGCTGCTGAAATGTAGGGAGTCAAGCAAGTCATATCTAAGAATACCATAAAAGAAGGAAAAGGAAAGAATGAATAAAAGTAAGGGGGAAAAAAGTTGAAAAAGGGAGAGTTTCTGTGATTGTTTTTCCTGAAAAATGGTTAGCAAACACTCCCACCTGACTGCCATTTTTACAGATTTCTGCTTTGCCCAGATTTTTAATAGTGGGCTAGCAGGAAGTTCTGCAGAAATACATAACATCAGGACTTTGATTTCTTGTACTGGTTATTCATAGCCATAATAGTTTTGAGCAAATAAGTAGTCATGCAATGCATGGGATAAATCGCTTATCAGTAAACCTATGAGAGTAGGACCATACATGCCATGTACATATTTCCATGTATGGAAAATACCAGTGTAAGGAAGAGTAGAAAAATTGTATCTGAAGGAGGAAGGGCAGAAACATAAATAAATTGTCCAGCATTCACTTGCTATGCAACTTCCTGTTTACTCTTTGTTGTTCAGAATCTTTCTGTCCAGTTAGAATTATTAAGTAACCCCAGTTTTTTAAACCTTTTTCTCAAACTTTTTTTAATCTCTAACTTTGGCCACTGGAGTCAAATCCTGATTGTGTCAAAATGACTACAAAAGGAAATTTTAATGGAGTTACTCCGATTCAAAATTGATGTACAAATGTTCCCCTGTAGAAGCAATTTGCTTAGAATATATGATTTTAGAATTTAAATATTATTTCAGAATTTAAACTTCAGTTTTAAATAAAAAGAGGAATTTATTATATGTTACCTATTAGTTGAAGAGGTCCTAGAGATTTTCTGAAATGGGACTACTATCTGAAAATATTTATGGCTTAAGAATAGCTTAGCAACTAGCATACAGTTAAGAATTCAAATGTAGATTTTAATATAATTTTTTGTTACTTGAAAGCAGACAGGCCAGCAAGCAGTTTGGCAGTCCAGGAGATTTTGTTCCTGCAGGTCAAGCATAAAAAGCCTCAGTTACACAGACTAGAAGGCAAAGCTCTGAAAACACTTTAATTAGTCTTTACAGAATTTATAACAATGGGGTGTTTTGCACGAAAAGCCTAAACATTTCACCAACTGCCACTGATCTGTAGGGGCCTTATTTTCCTATGACTTATACACTGTGCAGCCATATTCTTCACATAACTTAAAGGAGACACCCCATTAATATCCTATGTACTCCATTAAAAATGGATGAAAAGTAAACTCCCTTTTTTACAATCAATCTGTACATATCAGTTCTG
Source organism: Haliaeetus albicilla (assembly GCF_947461875.1). Taxonomy (NCBI): domain Eukaryota; kingdom Metazoa; phylum Chordata; class Aves; order Accipitriformes; family Accipitridae; genus Haliaeetus; species Haliaeetus albicilla. Next base: position 23,465,656 of record NC_091516.1, on the reverse strand, counting down.
TTTTGGATTTAAGAGAGCTTTCCAGTTTTAATGCCATTACACATTTTATATTCAAGTCTGGTTTACAGTGCATCAAGTACTGTAACATTCACAGGGTAGCCTGAAGGGGAAGGATATTTTTCTGATCTAAATACACAGGACAAATCCTGAAGCCCTTTACAAACCCTGTGTTGAAGATCCCAACTGAAACGATGGGATCTTTACCTGAGCAAGGAGGCCGATACCTTGAAACTAGGCTCAACTCTTTGAATACCAGCTGTTTTTGAGAATGCTGCTTGACCAGGACTCACTCTTTGACCATCATTCTTCTGAGATACATGAATTGCGTGTCATGGAGTTTATTTTGCCAGGAGATCTCTGAAAAGAACAAAGATGGTGACCGTTCTCTGTAAATATAAAGGTCCTGATTCTGTATTCCTAACAATCTTGTGCCTGTTTATGGTAAATAATGTTGGCCTGAATTACTCAACTTGCAAAAACCAGTAAAGCCCAAAAAATCCAGTAGTACACTTTGGACAGGTCACAGTCCTCTAAATATTTACCATAATCCTCTGTGTGCATTAGAGGAAATTACAGTCTCAACAAGATGTATCAGCATTTCGGTGTTCTGAACATAGATAGTGCTTGTGAAAAGCTTCATGACTTTTTAGGAATAAAGGGCACTGTATGAATGAACAATACAATTTTAAACCTTTGGAGACTGCACATGTATATTTTTTTCATATTTCTTTAGTATATATTTGGCTGAAATCGTCAGAATTTTCTTTGTGAGGTACATATCTAGACTGTGTAAATAGAGGAGCATATCCAGACTCATCTGAAAAAGGCACTTTACGGTGAGCAAGTAGTTGCTGAACTTTAGAAACTTAATAACCTGCATGCCATCACATTTCCTCATGACCTAATATTTGTCCTGCGATGCTTTGTTGCAGATGCCTACGTTCTGGGAAGCCATTCCTAGAGAGCTGCCACTTAACATTCAATTTGTTGTTGCTGCAAACTTTCATGCCAGAAAACAGACCCCAGAATATTCAGAGAAAGTGAACACAAAGAAGACACAAACACACAGAGAGGAAGTTCAGAAGCATTTTGAGTAAATGTTCATAAAAAGCTGTTAATACATACACATCTAGTTTTGGTTTAGAGAATTTTGAAAGGTGTAATATTGGGGGACATGATCCTCCCTAAGAATTACTGTGACACTTGGGCAGTTCACAAATAGCAATATTTACACTATTTAGTGGAAGCATTCATTTTAACTCTTTTTCTGGTCCATAGTTTCAGTGAAGTGTTGCTAATTATGCTGTGGAGAGCTATTATAACCCAGTTGTTTTCAATGACTATTCACCTCGTGACATCTGATCCTAATCCTGACATTAATAGGAAAATAAATCATTTCAGTGTTACTCTTTGTGGTAGAAACAAGCAAACAAAAACCCTGTAAATCCCAAGTTAAGTATATGTTTGACTGGATGAGGAAGAACAATTTCATGTGAACATCTCTGCAGAGCACTTAGTAGTGTGCATTTGTATTTCTGAGCAGTGGAAAATGAGGAGGAAGACATGGTTCTGTATCCAGAGGAGACTCGGAGCAGTTTTTATCTGGAGGGGGCTGCTTTCAGCCATGTGGATAGAGGACTACAGAACAATATTCATGAAGGCAAAACTGAACTTTTTATTCTTCTGTGATGAAACAATTTTCCCTGTCCATGACATCCCTTTGTATTTTTGCAGTGCCTTGGAGATGGTTTTTGCCCTGTTACTGGCTGTCTGAAATGGCCTTTTTATCTCAGACTTCCACAGCCCATTTTTTCATTCCTCTTTGCCCTTTTAATTGCTCTTCTCCTTACTTCCCACTCACTTATATTCCTTCCTTGCTTGTTTCTTGTACCATGTCCACACTACCATTCTTTGTTACCCTTGTTGTATGGCAAAAAAGACAACATACTTGGTTTCTCAAAAAAAGAAAAAAAAAATCAAAACAAGCCTGATCCAGGCAAGCTCAACACAAGACCTGCCTATGTTCCTGAAGTCTTAAAACCATTTCTTTTGTGCTTGGCTTCTGAGTTGGGAGCAGGGGCTGTGCTTCCTTTGTGCTCATACAGTATTTCTCAGTATGGGGCCATGGTTCTTTCTGGGTCAGTACTGGGGGGTTTTACTGCTGTGTCTGCTACTACTCAAGTTAAAAAATTAACAGTAGTGCAATTTTCCTTTGCCCTTGCTCTCTTGCCCAGCTGTGCTGAGCGCTGAAGTGGAGAAGGAGGTGATGGCTGTGCAGTAGAGACTCCTGGAGGGGGATAGTATCTAGCAGAGTTGTAATTTATGTCAGTCCTTTATTTCCACTACCGAGAGTCTGAGAGGCATCTTAGTTTTGTTTTAGAAGGGGCAAGACACCTAACGGATGGCTTAGAAATGGGAGAAAATGTTAAGCAAACATTTTAGTCATGCTGATTGCCTAATTTCAAAGTGTTTATTCTGACTACTGGTTTCTCACTTCAATAAATGTTTTTACAAGAGGTCTTAGGACCTTAATGGAATTCACTCCCTTTTCTTTCCTCTTTAAAGCACCTGACGAGATAGTAGGAAACATTAACTAAAACATAATGTTTTCTTATCGTCATCACTAGTAACTTTTAACAGAATTTGTTTGGGAATAGCTTGCTCTCTTCTTGTTCTTTGTATTTAAGTGCCTAGACAATGATAGCTTATCTCTTCCATTTTCAGATTCACATGTATCTGTGCACTGGTATTGTGTCCTTGTCTGTATGCCCACTTGCTTTTATCAGAACTTGTTTCAGTAGAAACGACCAGAGTAGCAGAGCAAAAAAAGTTAAAACTGCCGTGCTAAAAGTGTAATACAACCTAGAAGCAATCAATGCACTTCTGCTAACAACCTGTGAAAACAGTGCTGTAAGTGGAGGGTCAGTGTTTATTTTGGCTTATGAAACATTAAGATAAATCTTAGCTGTGATGAGCAGGTTTAAGCCAAATGATAAATGTTGCTAAGCAACATGATACTTTTAGTGTTTGCTTATGGTGGGAGAATACTTGGCAGGTATGGGCAAGTTCTCCTTTTTTTTTCTCCCGTTTTTGAACCTTACTAAGGAGTATTATTCTGCTTCAAAAGGAAGCAGGATGTTGCTGTGAACTTGACTCCACTTGGGCATACAGGTATATTGTTTTATGTGTGTTAGACAAAGGTTTAGATTGTACCTGCTGGATTTCCTAATTCCTTCACTTTCTAAGATCTAAGGCTCACTCTCCAACAGAGTATCTCCAGATAGTTCTCTGGAACCATTTCCATCCTCTGCTGGTCTTGGGCCACCTGAGAAGAAAGGGTAGAGAATAGCCTAGAAAAGGAAGTTGTGGGAGGAGGCGTGGATTAACATCTTCAAGATATAGGGGTTCACTGCTGTCTGTGGCTGAGGTGCCAGTGGCTTCCCTGGAGCCACTCTCTAGATGCACTGAATTCCCCAAATGACCCGCAGCGCTTGAAGGAGGAGTTGCTGAAGGAATTTGTCATCTGTGTACAGTGGAGGATTGGAAAGGATGCCTGTGTTCCTACTGCCCAGCCAGAGCCTTATTGACAGAGGGAATGATTGCAGTTGTGGTTATTGGAGTGTTCAAAAGTTAATTTGTAAGCATCTCTCTTGAATCTGTTTCTGTTCAGGGGAGAAAAAAAAGAAAGAATTACAGAATAGCAGGGTGTGTTTTGATAAAAGGCTGTATTTTTAAAATATTTACTGTGATTTGCAGGATATTTTCTATTAAAGGGGATACTGACAATACAGCAGTTAACAAAAATAACATACTACACAAAAGTAAAATATGTAGTAGTATTTGTTTAAATGTTTTACAGTTTTTCTTATTTGAAAATACTTTTTAGTATGCTAAGAATTAATGAGGAAGTTTAAAAATATTTAAAATTGCTTTTCAGATTGGTACAATCCACAACAATTGTACCACTGGATTATTTTGTATTGTGAAAAGGTCTCCCAAAGAGAAGTTTTTCAATAAAAGAAAGGTATCATTATCATGTGGGTAACCACCCAGTCATTGTAACTAGTCCTGTTTATTATACATAATTCTTATCACGAGGGCAAATAATCCATCAGCAAGCAAGCTGATTACTAATTACCTTGTTGAAAGGCAGATGTGGTGCATAACTATGCCCATTGTATTTCTGCCTAGAATTTCCTGGACATAAAAATGTCTTCACGTTCTCTGCAGCACATGCTCAATGAGTCTCATGCTTCCAAGAAATGCCAGGCCTACTGCACGTGCACTAAGCAGATGATAGTCTCTGCAGAGTGAGGAAGGACAGTGTGTTTGGGACTTATTGGGCTTAGTGCACATGAACAGATCACCTGTACAGTTGACCCTTCCTGAAAAGTCAGACTGTGTACAAGTTGCCCACTAGTTTTTGCAAGCTTGCCAGAAAGGTAAATTGTCCTAAAAGTCATCTGTGAAGTGCATATACAATGGGGTTGATTCTACTTGGGGGTACTGGGCAGGGTTATGATTTATAGGTAATCAGGCAGCCCAGCTGAAACAGAAAGTTACCAGACTTTGGATTCTTCCGAGACAAAATAGGATCCCAGGTGTTACAGTGCCAGTCATACCTTGTAACTCCCGAGTTGTGCAGTGACTTCTGTAAATAAATCTCTTAACGATGGGAATATTGACATAGAATGTGGGGAAGAACCAAAACAAGATCAGAAGATGGCCGCTGTCTGCCAGTGGAGTTTGTGTAGATGTTGGTGAGAATGCAGCTGCTGTAGCTTTACTCTAGTCAAGTCAAAAATAGCTCAGGGAATGTGAATCAGGAGAGTAATACAGAGAATTTCAGAAAGCTGCCTTCATAATATATAAGCATATGGGAAGAATAGTTTAGGTAGGCACCTTCTGAGGTTCCACATGTGTTCCAGAGAACTATGGGTAACAATTAATTCTTCTCGGTACTTTCTAACACTTCTGTGTCTTTGAGGATTAGTCTGTTCACTATTGAACAGAATAATTTTAAGAGGTACTGTAAAGGGAACAGTCTTACATGTCTGTAAGTGATCTATCTGCTCTCCTTTCAAGTGCTGCTACAGATTTGTGGAACTGAGGGATGCTGGATGTGAAAACTATCCCATCCCATTTTAATTGTGAGTTTGACATCAGTGTGTAACTTCTTTCCTCACTGTCTCTGTGGACCTTCCACACTGTAATATGAGCAGAAAACACTTCACAACAGCCGTTGTGAATGTAAGCTTACAAAACTGAGTTTGAGAGACTAAAAAAATTCCTGTGGAAGCAAAGGTTGCCTGTGATGGTTCTTCCTCTTATGGGTTGAGTGCATGTTTAGACTTTCACATTTTTGTTACCCTAATAACTAATCTCAGCTTCTGCAAAAGCACTGCAATTTGGATCTTCATAAAACAACTGTATGTTTACCCCCTTTTTCCAGTGAAATGTTAGTAAGTATGTGGAAATCAGGACATAATAATTACTGTTTTTTCAACTTGCAAGAATTGTATTATGGTAGATTGACTAGGTACCAGAGTTAGAATAGACTTAAATTTGCAGGTTTGGAATTTTGTTAAAATACAGTTTTCTAATGTTACAAAATGTCATGCTGACTAAATGGGGAGATCGTCATTGTAGTTGCACACTCTTTGTAATGTTCAGTAAATGCTTATGAACATTTTAAATTATCTCCTGTACTAGTTTTATGTCAGTCACACAGATAACTACCCATTGTTGCTTCCTTGCAATTTTTAAAAATTGACCACATAAGACATTTTGAACAGATGCAGACAGATGTCTACATCCTCTGTTTTTGAAGATCATTACACATTCACTTACAGGTGAATGTATTATTTCTGTCTATCTTTGCTAGTCTTTCATCTTTGGTAACCATTTGAAGCCATCCAATTCCGCAAAATAGGCTTATATTTAAGTTTTTTACATCCCTACATATTCTAGACTCTCCTGCGTTTTCCCTTGATGCTGTATGTAAGTATAAAATCACTTAGAGTGTACATCAAATTAAGATTTTGGTTTTAATTGTGCTCTCTTCATCATGAAGATGCTTATCTGAAAAGAACCAATAATCTACAGCACAGTTTTGGACATCTCTTTGGTTTCCGTCACCTTGAAATCATTAATGAAATCTGTGTGTTTGACATCTGTGTGCAGAAGTCAACAAGCCAAGCAGTGAGCTTTTGTTCTGGTTTTGACATTAGTAATTAGTAGCAGAACACTGAAATCAGCAGTTAGAAAAGTATGAACATACTTAAATTTTGTGCCAGTAGTAACAGACTCTCACAATAACAGTTAGAGGTCTGCCAGTTTTTCCATGTTAAATAGCTCTGACCCAAACTGTACATAATTATCTATGAAAATAGCATGCAATTTTATTCAGAATTTTGTGATGGCTAAATAAGGAGAAAAATGACTGTTTATTGATACTGAATATGTATTCTCTGTGAATGGAAACCTTCAAGGTTCTCTAAGAATTTGGATTGCTATCTGAAAAATCAGTAATCACTATCAGTGATCTGTTATGAGATTTTAATCTGGAACACGGAATATTTTTTGATACAGTTGCCCAAACTGTCCATGTAAACTCTCCATGTTAAATAGCTTTCTATGTACCTGTACCTGAATATCAGGAATCCCAGTGCATTATGAATAGCTGGTTTCAAAGCATCAGCAAAACAGGACCCAAGCTTTTGTGAAATATTGGGATTAGGAATTCTTAAAAATTTCATAGAACGGGCAATTTAATTTACCCAACCAAAGAATTTAGAGCAATTTAGCTTTAGATAGAGATTGTCACTTGTGGACATTTATTTAAGCATGAGGATGATTTGCTATCTCTTATACTAGGAGAATAAAACCGTTGTGGTGTTGTGTATATGCCTTTTCATGACCTGTGTATAAAAGAATGCTTAGTTTAGTGAGAGGATCTATAAGCCTGAGTAGTATCAAGTTCAGTTTCTTGCTGTTCTCTCTCACCGAACTCTAATTTTTCTAAATCTATGGAACTTGAACTTTCTTAATGACACTTTTGTTAATTACTTCCAGGTTCCACTTGGTATGCCTTGCTTTTTCCAACTGTAAATAGGGAATGAGTGTTCCTTTTTGAAACATTTTCAAACTTCGAGTGACGCATGCCATCTAATTGTAATTTGTTGGTAAAATAATTTTTTCTTGTTCATGAGATTACTCATTTACTAAAATACTTCTACAAGAAATTGTGAATAATGCCTTAGAAGAATAATTTCATTGTCTTCAAACTGTTAGCACTCTTCTTGTCACTTTTCACCACATTTTTCAGAACAAATACTGTTGTTGGTATCTACCAACTCCCTTCTGCCTTGTTGGGATGCATATTTCTTAATGCCACTCAAAACAAGAGGCTGATAACACAGACTGTGTTTGAGTTACCAGTTCATTGTTTGGGGACAGGTGTTGGCCTTTGATAGATAAAAGTCATGTCAGAAGGCAGGCTTTGAGTAGTATCCAGATTCCACACCCTCCAGGTATTGTCTAGTAGCTCATTAGATTTGCAAAATAGCTCTGTCTTCAGGACAAGTGGCCAAATAACTCCAGTTGTCATGAACTTTGGGGAACATGCCAAGGTTTTCTGTGCATCCTGTGGCAGGTCATTGCTGCCCACCAAGTCAACGGGAATTGTGCTTTTGATGAGTCAGTTGATCTGGAGAGGACTGCTGAGTTATGATGAATTATACTGTATTAAGGCACTAACTATACTGTCTGAGCAACTGAAAGTCTGCTTTGCTTTCGTAAATGGCATCACCATAACTCCACGTAAGAGAGGTGGTATTTGTATGTCCATGTTGGTTGCCATTTCTACTTTAAAATCTTCCCCCTTGTATTAAAGTGTCTGTGTTCAGGCACTGTGAAGTAAGCACTACCATTCAAATAATTTTATTTAACTATTTATATAAAAGTCAGTAATTCAGTAATTAATCCTTGCTGGTCTGAAAAGTAGGCACGTAAATATCCCCATTTCTGGAGGCTGTGAAAGTGAGGCAGCTGGGAGTTCTTGACTTACCAGAAATCTTAGAGAGTCCACAAGTTTGGAATTGGAACAGGAATTCCTGGCTCTCCCTCATATTCTCAGGCAAGTAGATTGCATCTCACTGAGAAGTGTGTGAAAGCTGATAACATTATAGTCCAACTGATAACCCTCTGGGGAGATGGAAGGCTCTGCCTTGAAGTTCACCAGATGTTTGAAAGTTTATGTTGTATGTGAGTTATGAAGAACTGTATCCTTAATACAAGCTTTCAGAATTGTATAGAATTATGTCACGCAGTTATAGGTATTTATACACAGTAAGACTTAGTTTAAAACTCCTTAGCAATGTTGCCGTTTTCTGTTAAATTCACTCTAATTTTCCAAGAAGAGTATCTCATCTAGTTCCTTAAGCATTACCTTGTAATAGTATTTCTTATATTCCCCCCCCCCCCTTTTTTTTTTTTTAGCTCATGGTTTTCATTACATTTCTCTGACTAGTTTATTTGGGTAAAGTCTTTAGGTTTTTTCTTATATCTTAAAGATTTAAATAAAGAACAGAGCAATGGGGTAGGCTTGCTCTTGTTGTAATAGCTTTTATTTTTCTGGAAGTGCTTTTGTTAGAACCTGCTTTTTCTCCCTGCTAACTGATATATTAAACACTTTATAAATTTGAGGGTTAAATCTGGCCACAGCAAAAGAACAAAATTGCCATGGACTTCAAAAGGATCAGAATTCCAGCCTAAAATTTTACAGTCCTGACAGAAAAATTATCTCTTTTGCCTAAGCTTAGAAGGGAAATCTAAATAAGCTTGAAATCTTCAAGAAGGCATTTATTACTATCATTAGTAGATAGTCCTCCTTGATTTCTGCTTAACCTACACCTAATGTCACATCTAATGAAATGTAGTGGTCACCGTTATTAAACAAAAATACTGAAATGTTACAGAAGTACACAAAGTTATGATAAAATATTGAACTACGTTGTGCTTGTATTTCTTTGTGGCCTGTTGGTTAATTAATTTTACATGACAGGGGCTAAAGTAAAGAGACTTATCATAAAGTAAACAATTAAAAGTCATTAATAACTTAGACAAATAATGGTGTTCATGCAGTGAATTGTTATTATCAGCCTATATTTGAAAAAACTTACAGATGAGGATAATTTAGTGCACTACATTTCAAAGAGGCCAGTCATCTTGTTACCAGTATAACATCAAATAAAATTACTCCCTTTTTAACTGCAGTGTGAATATTCAAATAACTTGTTTCATGAGCTAAATATCTTCTTAAATCATAGGAATAGTGCAGCCAGAGAGAGGCGAGAAAGAGCCTGCCTGTGAGAAAGTAAGGCAGAGTGTTCATTATTAAACACTGCTTACTGCTAAAATATGGTTTCCATATGGAGTAGACTACATGTAATTTATGTAAACCACATTGGTAATAGTTTTTATCAAGTGGTGCTAAACACAAGCTAAATCCAGCATAACTGTTTATGTAGACTGCATGTAAGTAAATTGTGGGTATTACTAGGGCTAGTCAGATCTTTCAGGAAAATATTTCCATTGCTGTCCCCATTATATAGTAACACAGCCCACATCTGCAGCAATGCCAGCTTTGGCTAAGACGATTCTGAAGCTTAGGCAGGAAGTGAAAGAAACTAATTTGTAATAAATCACTAATGGCACTCATGTAAGGACTTGTAGCTGTAGTGACATATAAAATATATCTGTTAAACATACTTTTCTCTGCACAGGTATTCATATGTTTTACTCTTCCTTTTGAAAGGTGGGATGAGGTTTATGATAGGAGGAAAAGACATAGTGAAAACTACACAGAATTATAACTAGGCACCTAATGGCAGTGATGATAAGGAAAAACTGAAAAGGCTTTTCTGAGGGTAAGGTATGCTTTCCTAACATGCTAAAAGGCAAGAAAGTAGTTGTGATTTGGGTGAGACTTTCTGACAAAATATAAGAAGATCCTAACTTAGATTAAAAACTGCATAAGAACTAATCACAGAATGGAAATAAAGATTCCCTTCTGAGATGAGGTAGACTTTAGTATTAGACCACACAATGTTTTTTATATTCGTTATTTACTTGGAAAGAAGTGTGTAGGGTTAGTTTGCTAAGCAGGTAAGACTAATTTGAAGATGAAGTCTATTTAAAAGACAACAGAAACACTGTTTAGATAACAGTGTTTGATGGATTGAACTGCAAGCTCCTGACCTCTGATCCTGCCTGTGCCATCTCTTTATGGACAAATCTTTCAACACCCATGTTTATTTTTCTTATTGTAGATAGTAACGCTTAATAAGGTAGGTCAAGAATTCTGTTGGTATAATTTTAAAATTGGGGGGGGGGGGGGAACGGGACACACGACACCCACAACAAAACAATTTCTAGAAAAACTCAACCAGAAAAGACACTGAGCAAGCTGCTTAAAAGTATTCGTGCTTTCAGGATGGACTTTGACCACATGACCTCCAGAGTTTCCTTCCAACCTAAATTAGTATATGATTCTTAAAAAAAAAAAAAAAGGAACCCCCCCAAAACTAATGGCATATGTATTACACAGTTTGTGTTCTTGGGCAAAAGCACACATTTCTTACTGAAAAACTGTACAGTTGCACATATATGTCTGAGAGGAAAATCTTTGGGGTTTTTTTCATGTAACTATGAAGGGAAAATCAAAGTATATACATAGAAAAATTTGTTTAAATTATAGTCACAGTCTTCTGTGGGTGTTGTTTACATGCGTCATGCAGGTGTACTTTTGAGCTGTCTGTTCTATTGCCTCACTTACATGGCTGGAGCACTGTATCTCTGTGTCACCCAGCTGACACGTTGAAGAACAGCTAGCCTCAAAGCATCTTCAATTGCTTTGGATGCTCCCTTCTCTGGGAGGGATGCATAACTATTTCCAAAGAAACTCGAGGTGTACCTGAAGGTAGATGGGTTGGTGATTTCAATAGGAATCTGCCCCTAAGAGAAGCAGTAAATAATACTGACATGTTCAAATCTATGATTATATGTATTTTTCTTACAAGAAATAATACAATTTTCTAACATTGAATATTAGCCAACTACCAAGGGCAGCTATCACTTTTTTAATAGTCACTGCTGTTAATTATAATCTGGCTTAGTCAAACTGTTAACTTGTATGGTAAATTTATTCCTTCCTCTCAGTTTATAAAAGGTGCATTAATGGTCTCCAATTTGTATAAATCACACAATTGCTGGAAAAAACCTGTAGTTTTCAATTCAAACAGTCTGGCCACTTCTGGAAATCACTGGATGAATTTTGCAATTGGCAAAGTCATGTGACATTGTTTTTGAATCATAATTGATTGGATTAATGCTTCAAAACATTTTGTCAAGAAAAAAAAAGGTATATTTCATTTCTCAGTTTAATTCTTCTCAGCAATTCCCCTGCTATAATGTGGGGTTTTTAAAATATCTGAATGTAAAAAAGTGAATTGATAAACAACCATTAATTGAAACAGGACAAATAGAGATTCTGTTTCGCATTCAGGGAAGTGTGCATGAATACATTTTCCTCTACTCAGGAAACTGTAGTGAGGTGTGCTATCATACAGGGTACTGTATTTTATACTGTAATTTTTGGAATCACTTTATATTGAATTGAATTTTAATTTCTATAAAATGTCCATTTCAGAAAAAAATGGAAGTAAAAATATTAACTAAAAAGCTATATTGTTGATATGGTTACTCAGCTGTCATTGTAGTAAATGTCTGATTACAGGGATTTAGAATTAACTGTATAATTGTAAATGAAGTTATAAGACACCATGCAAAAGTTATCCCTCCTATGTTGATGCTGGATATCTTTTAATTGTCTTTTCCCAGTTCTTTCTTTTGATGCTTGACTGATTTTATTTTTTTTTCTTTTGAATTTGGGAAGATGGATGGGTGTCATTTTTTGTGCTCACAGAAAAATAAAGCTTGCGTTAGAAGGTAATGTAAATTGTAAAGCTAATTCAGTGATAGCAGTTTATTATTGTTATGACTATTCTTTATATGACTCTACAAAGGTCTGCTGAAGACCTCTTTCATTTTAAGAGGAAATATATTTATTAGTTTGTAATTTGAGGTAAACCAGTAAATCATTAAAACAAAACCACCTTCTGCCCTACAGTTAAAAAAGGTGATTTTTAAGTGTGTAAAGAGTTCAAATTTGTAATTTCCTTTTAAGGCTGCACAGTTGATGGTGCTGGTGCAGGGCTGATGTTAGGGTAATATACAAGATAACTTAAAGACTTTGTCTGCTCTTTTCATAACCTGCTATACCTGTCCCACCCAAAAAAAACCTTTAAAATCCCAGTCCATCCATAACAGCTCTTTAGAGGGCATATGTCTGAGCTGTCTTAAGTCTATCTTATCAAGAAGGAGAGCATGGAGATGAATTGCAGCACCCTTTCATCAACCTTTCCAGTTTTCCAGTGCTGGTGAGAGCCTCAGTTGTAACCTAAGAACAGCATCAGTGTTACCTCTGGTATAGGAAACACAATAATTTGACTACAAATAGATTCAGGAGCTGATATCCATGTACCAGAAAGGGATGAATACAAATACCATGAAGGAGATTTCTTTACCCTCTGAAAATGAAGTCCTTATAGAATACATGGCACATCTAGGAGTGAATAATAATCTGAACAGTTACTAAAATCATGATGCTATCTGGTATGTCAAGCTGACTTGAGAAGCTTCTCATCATTTGTAAATACTGTTAGCTGAAAATTTTCTTTGTTAGTTGATTCCCTCCTTTATTACAGAGGGAGGTCTGTATAATTGGATGTGTAGTGCACATGTTGCTCTTAGTATGTCAGCATGATATCATGGTTATGTTGGGTAGGGGGAGATCACAGTACATGTATTTATGTGTGAAACTATACTTAAAATAGTTTTCCTACAAAGTATGTTTGTATACAAAATATATAATGGCACAGCACTGCATTGAAGTGTTGTTTGCACTTGATAGGGAGTCACTGAATAGCTCACTTAATGGTTTTACTGCTTGGGGGTAATGTGACCATCCACAGTGAGAACCAAAAGCCTTAAAAGCTGCTAAATGAAGTGTTTGTGTGCACATGTGTACACTGTACAGAAAACAGTCACCAAAAGGGGACAGACTGCTGTGGGTTTTGGCCTTTCTCACATGCTTGCCCAATACATATTGAAGTGTGTGGGGGGTATGTCTGTGTCTGCTGGAAAATCTTATGATAGATATGAGATGTACCTATTGCAGTATTTTCAAGAATCCATCACGAGACAATTATTTCATCTAAATTTGTTCAAAAATTCTGAAAAAGGTGTCATTAATGAAAAATCAATTTCTGTTAAAAATTTCACCCTTTCCTATACAGATATTCTCTAAAATGCATACATATGTGAGCTGCAAGATAAGGAAAGACCAGTCCTGGATCAGGATCTTGACTTTTTAAAAAATATTAGGGTTTATATCTTGCATTTCTGCAGGGATGGAAGCAAGGCGGGGGGGGGGGGGGGGGGGGGGGAGGTGAGAGGGGGAAGGCGGACTTCCCAGTGTGCTATTCAGTACTTGCTTTTAGTCCTAGATGGACCTGGAACATCAGACCTGAGTGTCACAGCATTTCTTACATAAAGGAAAGCCACTCTAAGTCAATTCTGATCTTTTCTTTTCTTTTTTTTTTCACACTGATTACTTTTTTCTCCCCTCCCTCTCAGTCAAGTACAGTAGGCTTATGTTAATTTTGGTACCTGGCCTAACGTGTAGAAGAATCAAGAAATTGTCCCCCTCAAGATTTTTAAAAGCCTCTCTAGAACACAGCTGGAATAGTCTTCAATGAACTACATGGCATTTGCACCACATAAGGCAGTGTGTGGGATATAACTTTTATTGGTTTTCCTGTTGGTGCGATGTATATCATTAGAGATTAACTAAGTCATTTGTAAGTTTCATGACCTTCCCAGATTTAATCTGATAAAATCTCGAGATCTCAGGACAGCATTCTTCCCCACGCCCTGCTTCATTTGTGAGGAGCGTTCTGTGCTTTTAGGTACCAATACAAATTTATGGATATATGCGTGTTTTAAGTATACGTGTGTCTTTTTCTGTGCTTTACGCTGTCGTACAAGCAGAGCAGATGGGTAGATGCATACTCTGTCTCTTTAAATTTCCTGACTTGAGCTAGTTTGACAAAGACCTCCTTATCATTTTCTTGAAACCCAGTTTCCTGAATCAGCGGATTTTTCTCCCCCTTGAAACTTCTGAAACTCTGAACTCTGTCAAAACAAGATGGCTGGCAAGTTTTAGGGACAGAGCAGAGACACAGACAGAGACAAAGAAGCCCCTGAGAAGGCAGACGGACTTAAATTGCTTGTGGTTTTTCAGTACAGCTGGTTTCAGATGTGTCGGCCTTGTTCTGCACTGGTTCCACTGCCAAAGCAAGACTGTCACAGCTGGTAGTACTTACTGCACTTGCGGGAAAGTATGTGATTCATTAGTTGGAACCGTATGTTTTTCACCAGTTCTGGTCATGTTTTTGTTAGGATGTGGTAAAAGCATAAGCAGGGGGTGAAGGGACAATGGAAATATGTGACTTGTTAAAGATTGGCCCCAACCAGTTATTAGCTAAAATGTACGCTGTAAAAAAAAAAAACAACAAAAAAACAAAAAAAAAACAACAACAAAAAACCCCACCGTTGCTCGTAAGACAAATGATTTAATTCTTTAGTTAAGGTCATTTAGCCATAAGTAGTAAAAAAAAATTGTCAACGTCAAATTCTTTTTCCCCTCTTTTCTCTTAAGTATAATGAAATTTTTTACTGAAAACTGTAGTACAGGAAGAAGTCATGCAAGCGAAAGACATTCGTTTGGTAAAAAACAGCCAAACTGGCTAAGAATTTTTAATCTTTGAAAGGAGGTAGCTGCTGCTACTGATAAAATATGACTATGGCATAAAGGCTTGTGGAGAATGCTTGGTGTATTGGCATATTTGGTAGAAGGAGAGCTGTAAGTGGGTGTTCCTGTGCCCACACATGATAAAACACACCAGAACTGTGCAGAGAGATATAACAAGCTCTTCTGTTTACAATTTTTTTTTTGCTGGGGTAGCATCTTCCACTATTTTTAAGTGTTGGAGAGAGTTTTGTACTGGTGTTTATTGTATAGCTGTTTGGACCTAAACATAACTGTTCAAATGAGGAAGACAAAAAACGGGGGATGGGGTGGGACACAGCACATTTGAACCAAACATTACTGTATTCTCAAGCTGCTAATGCACCTCCCACACACACACTTCATAGCACCAATGAAATAACATGAAGTTTTCAAAGCCATGTGTTTAAGAAAGTGCTTTCAAAAAGAGTCTCTATCCCCCCCAACCCCATCCCATTTTTCCCCCCCAGCCTCTTCACACACATACACGGCCACTGGACTTTATAGAGCTAGAACCAGGTCTGTCTCTGATAATTAGCTCAGCTGGCTGCAGCATAAATAAAGGAATGCACTTAGGGGCTGTAGTCTGTGACATGGTTTAACAGAGCATAAAAAGGTGCATCTGTTAACATGCTTGAATTCAGTCACCTTACTGTCACCCACAGAAAGATACCAGCTCTGAAATGTGCCAATGATATTTTGCAAACAAGAGGCCAGTATTGTATTAAATTAACCAGGCTGTGAAAGTGCAAAGTGCTGCTGCTTAAAAACCATGCTGTCTTGGCTTACAGTGGTGTTGCAATGAGTCCCTCCAGTATCTATTAGGATGACCTGTGGCACTGAATACTTCAACACTCTTCTGGCTAGTATTGTTGACCTTTGTCAGCTTGATAAAAAAGCAGAGCCTAGAAATGTGCTTGTCATTTTTAGTGAACCAGGAGGCTGGAAAGCATGGGGAAAGGGAGGGGGCTGCAGGGAAGCACAGAGATGCCAACAGTCTGTTTTTGTTTAAATTAGGATGCTGAACCTAGGACAAAATTGCAGTCTGCTTCCCTTTTCCTCCCCAGTAGCCCCATGTCTCTCACCCCTTTCTTCCCCTGACTGTTGCTACTTGATTTGAGGTCTGAAATAATGAGGAATGTCTGCGTGATCAAAGTTACTGTCTGCCTCCCGGTCTCCACAGAAGCCCTGCTGTATGTGTTTGGTAGGCGACAAACAGCTTGTTGTAATGTATTTGAAGGTAATACAATCACATTTTTATTATGTTCTTTGAACATTTATTTGAATTTTAATTCAGTAATCCTAATGAAATAAAATACATATTAAAGCCTTTTTTTTTGCTTTTATTTAGCTGTATAATGATTTTTAAATTATTTGCAGGAAAAAGATTACTTCAGCAGAGGATATAGCCAAGCATACCTCAATGAATTGATAAGTTCTTCATTTTATAGATGTGTTGAAAATGTTGATTAAGGTCTACCTAGCTCTGTCTGGAGACCTAAGAAGATAACAGGGTATCTGTATTCAGTACACACATTTGTGCTATACAAACCATTATTTCTACAGCATAACTAATTTTTATATATTATATCTTTTATTAGTATGTATTTTTTATACATCTATATACACATGATAGTCTTCAGAGGGTCCAAACGAGTGCCTTATCTATTAGAAGGTGATGTAATGCCAGTGGGAGCTAGTCCCACACAGCTTGAACAAAAAATTACTCCATTTGGCAGTAACAGAATGTGGATGACCAGGAGGTGTGATGCATTCTCTACTGTATTTTGAAGTAGTTACACTGAAAATATCCCACCCAGTTGTGCTTGGCCTTTTAGTCCTGACATTGGGCCACACCTGCATTCCTGATGTCCAGACCCATCTTTGTTTTTGCCAACTGCCTTTACCCAGGAATATCTTCAGGGAAAAAAATAAAAATCTAAAAAAAACCCCTCGAAAACCCACGCATTAACATTTACCTTATTGCTTGGAGGGGGGGGCAGGGGAGGGAAAGAAGTTGCTATCAAGAGAGATCATAGTACCTCAAAAATCCCTTTATCTGAGTGCTGTGAAGTTATAGTAAGCCAGCTGTGAAACAGAAGAAAAAAAGCCACTGAGTTCTTTTCAGCTCTCTTGATTTTTTTCTTCCCAGTTATGACTTTTCCCCTCACTTTTTTTTTCTTTTTTTTTTTTCTTCTCCCCCTCTCTCTTAATCTCAAGGGAGTTTCAAGAGAAGCAAACCTGGAGGAAAAAAAAAAAAAAAAAAGCTGAGGTTTATGTTAGAAGAAATTAAGGTTAATGATCATTGGCTCATTTTCCTATTCCGTGGGTGTGGATGGAGGAGTAATCAGTGCAGGTGGCTTTGCCAGTTGGGAGTTTCTCTTTGTCATCAAGAAAATAAGGAGTGCAGGGATTGAATTACCACAACTATTTCAGGGCTAAACATACTTGGTTCCCCATTGGCTCTGGTTTAAGGACAGAAAGCTGACATTAATTTTATCCAGAAGAAAAGAACAGTTAATTCTCTATATATTTTGAGATAATTTTACCAAATGTATAAGAATCTGTGCTTGTTCAAATGTATGTCTAGTGTAATCTTACAAATAATTTTGCATCATATAACACACTAAAAAGCAAAGTATTTTTCTTAATTTGCTCTGACAATTTATGTTTCTGTGCCCAATTACCACTCACTTTATTGAATGTTTAAGAGCTGCTTATTAAAATATGTGCTCCAACTGCTCCATTTGGCTTCCCAGATGCCTGTTATTACATGTAAAGGTGCTCCCTTCTAACTTCTAGAGGATGGATAGAATTGAAGAAGTTCTGTTCAGTTTGAAAAGGAAGTGGTGGATTTAGTTAAGGAAGTGTGTGCTAGCCATGAAAGGGTATCAAGCGTGCATTCACATCTCAGCCATAGAAGAGCTGTTCTTTAAAGAAAAATGTTTTTGGGAAAGAATGATGAAATAACAAATAATTCAGGCAAACAAGCCCCTGATAAATCCCACTTAGAAGTCTTCTACATCAATGACATTTTGTGTCTGATGCTGCTGGAACAGGTTATGGTCAAGAGATTTCAATTTAGAATACAGAAAAGTCAGAAATAAAAGTCAATGGGAGTCTGTAAAAGGTATTGAGTAGGAGGGAAAACAGTGCTTGGAGTGTTTTGAATTGTGTGTGTTTTTCTAACACATGCATTTGCCCATCCATGCTGCATTGTGTTTGACTAGAAGGGGAATATTAAAACCAAATAGGTAGTTTTATTTACAGAACACGATGCAGCCAGCAGTAGCGACTGTTCTTTTAGCACTAAATCTGTGCAGATGTTAAATTATAGGTAATGTAGTTCTAGTTAAAATAAAGTCTTATGACTACTGCATGTACTCATTGTTGTGGGTTGTTTTCTTAATGAAGCTGATGGCAATCCCCCATTCACACTCTTACTGGAACAACAGTTATTTGGCTTTGCAAAAGAGACAGTGTTACAGATTTAGTTGCTATTATTCAAAATAAAATATTACAGCATGAGGAGGTTTAACTGGTAGAATAGGGGGCTGGATTTTGGTTCCCTTGGTCCTCTGAGGTAAAAGTCAACATGCAGCTGAATATTCATGAGGCATTCATTAATATGAATAGTTGGTCTGCTGCTGCACCTTTCCATGGTTTATTAATAACTTATGGACAGACCACTCCCAAGCATACAGAGGGCAAGAATACTTTAATGATTGCAGCATTCACTCCGTAAAAAGAAAAGAATGAGATGGTTTATTTCAGCAGCATCATTTGGAATGCTGTAGTTAAGGTGTCAGTAGCACACTGTACTTAAGGTTGTATTGGTAACACTTGAACTACAAATCCCTTTTTTTTCCCCAAGGTTATAAGTTGTGTGTAAAACTTCGTTCCAGGCTGAAACATGACATAAATATCTGCCTTGAAGCAACTATTTTTTGGCTCAATCTTTTAGCATATCCTTTTATCTTTTCTTATTTTAAGTCAATGAATAGAGGGAAAATAAAATTAATGTTACCATTTCAAGGCTTTCTTCTTCCTTGCTGATGAAACTCAAAATGATCTTAAATTAAAAACAAAAATGTTGGCATATTATCAGTCCATAGCATGGTCTGGGTGTTTCTGGCATTGAAAAGCAATGTTTGTTACTCATGTAAAAAGAAGTTTTTTAAAAACTCACGTTGTATTAAGAAGCCCTGCTGTTGATAGATGATTATAGTTACAATCCATAGATAATCTCACTAGAGGGGGGGAATGATATGGGAAAGATACTGAATTTAGAATAAAAATAAGACCTTTTAAACACCAATATTTTTGTGCTCTGAAAAGTATTTAATCTTGGGCATAGCATTCGTTACTACCCAATAATACTATGTAGTCATATTTTGTAAATAGTATCTACGGTAAAAATATACCATGCTTTCTTCCATAATTTACTAAACAAGAGTTTGACACTTTCTCAAGAAAAAGTGCATGCCATGTTATTTCACTGTTTTCCATAATAATGCAACTTCTGTCATTTCAGAGAAGTAGCCAATTTTACTTTGTATGTTACACTTTCACTCTTAAGTAACTTCAGCTGCTGAGGCTGTGTTGTGAAGCCCTCATTAAATTGAGGGTTGACGATGTACATTCTTGTTATGCCTTAAATGCACATAATTACATCCCATGGCTTGTGCTGAGCCTGGTCAGACAGTCTTTTTTGTTTCTTTCTTTCTTTCTCCCTTTTCTTTCTGTGTAAGTGTCTTTTAAAATTTTAACCCTAAAAGTCCACTAATGTAAAGAAAAACTGAGTCATGAAATGGAACTGAAGAAATTTCACCCATTAATCAGTATCCAACGAGAGTGGGGAAAAATATTCAAGAATTGTAAGAAATGTTGGGTTTTTTGGTTTTTTTCCCCCCAATTTTTAGCCTTGATAAAGTTAACATAGGGGTGTTATCATTTGGTAGAAGAAACTGCATAGTTTTTTGTAAGCTTTTAATTTTTTTTTAGTATCTAGCACGCTACCCTCCAATGAAGCCTCCCCTGGGACTGTAATTTTTCTTTTGTGATTAAAAGTACTGAAGTACCTTGGATCAGGGGATTACTAGTTAGATACAGAGTCTTTCTGCTTTAGGTCACCAGTTTGAATTCAGTCCAGGCAATCAGCAGACTGCTGCTAACATCTGAGGGCAGCATGGCATTCTCAGTCCAATTCCCAGTAGGCACGTTTTTTTCTCTTCTTCCATTCTCCAGTCTTTCTCTCCTGGGTTAAGCTCCTTGTGTTGGGTAATCATCCTGCCAAGTTTAAGTGAGTTCCATCATCCACACTTGGATCCAGTTTTCCCTCACCTAGGAACAATTCGTCCACAGTCACTTCTTTTGTGTTACTGAGTCGGGTGTGACATTACCATCACCACCATCAGTGATGTGCCCCTTTAATGTTTCAAGACACTGTGGAGTAGACAGATACATGCCTCAGAAAACTGAAAAGGAAACAAAAAAAATCCCCTAAATTAAACAAAAGATCCTCCCCCCACCCCCCACCACAGCTGTGTTGTGTAGGGTTTTATGGATTAAATGCTTGGCAGAGGTGCTGGAGTTGATAGGATTTCAGTTTACATTGAGACAACTTCATCCACAGAACTCATTTAATTTCATTAGGCTGCCAGACCCTGGGCTGGCTACCCTTCTGGTCATTCTTATCTCTCAGGGAAGATGAGAGGGGTAAAGTTAAAATTAATATCTCAAGGGGAAGATGTGATGGGGTAAAGTTAAAATTAACAGGTTTTTGTATGGGGCACGGGAGTACTTCCGTTTGGATGCTTGTACAATCATGGGAAGCCCTGGAGAAGTTTTTTTGCATCTTTGTGGAAGAAATAAGCACAAAGACTTCTGGATGATGTTTGTCTAGGGCCATCCACTGCAGCCTTTTTATGGATATGACCAGTATATTATGTGTCTGTGTCTCTGTATTTGGGTACAGTAAGGAAATAAAAATAAATAAATACATTGGCTAAATTGTCAGTAATCACAGCAGGAAGCTGAAGGATGAAATGAGCCATGGAGGCTAAGCTACTTTTTCAACCGTGAAGTTGACCTCCTTAGGTCAGGGTTATGACATGCTGGTAGACTGAACAGTGTATAGAAGCTTTACTGCTGCTACCTGTGGTGGTAGAAAAAAGGGGACTTGTAGTTCTGAGGTTACCTGTTCATCTCTTCTATGAGCATTACATTTTCCCTTTACAATCACAGACTTATTTTAAGTGTTAAGGTAATTCAGAGCATTTAAAACATCAGCAGATTATTATTGGAAACATTTTGTATAAGGCAACAAAATATACAGTAGGGAACTAGCCCACTTTGGCAGGAGATAGGCAGGGTGATGTAATGGTCCTTTCCTTCTCTAACATTTATGATGCTAGATTTTATAACTGCTGAGTATATTTTTCCAAAAAAGTTGAAAATGTTACACCCTTTAGCATTAAAATAAATAATTTAGAGCAGGACATAATTGCTCTCAGATCTGCATGGCAGAAATCAGCTCCATTACTCTGCTCTCCCTATGTATATGTTAACATTGATCCCTGGGGGGGCGGGGGGGGGCAAGTCTGTGTCTTGAGGATCTAGGAGGAGTACATTGCCTTACATCTTACTGATGAGTTCAGAGTTCATTCACATCACCTATAAGCAAAACTGAAACAGCATATGTGAAGGATATAACTCTGAGCTTCCTGAAGTCTGTAATTTGAGTCTTAGCTACTTATTTTCTAGTACATATTTTGAAACTTTGTAAATAAGTATATACTACACACATAATATTTTTTCTAAGAGTATAAGAAGACAGAGGCTGTCTGTGATATGTTTGTCATACAAGATTTGTATCTGCCTTCTTCATAATGAAGTGCATATAAAATAAACACATTTTTCCAAGCCCTTCCAGTTTTGAGAACTGGAAGTAGTCACACATTTTTCTGTAAAATTTGCTTTGTCAGGTGCCTAAGTGTTGCACAAATATTTTGTTACATACTCTCCATTCCCTGGTATGTAGTCACACTTTCAGAGGTCAGAAGTGGGAGTGTAGCAATTTTACTTTAAATAACCAGTTTCAAAATTGCACTTGCATCACTGCAGGAGAAAAGTACATATCTAAATAGGTACTTGCACAATTAGGTAACTGCACATTTAGCAGTAATTTGCATAGGTAATGGGCTTTCTTGTAAGGAAACAGGGTAAGAGAAAAAGGGTGAGGAGGCTCATGCCTGGAGCCCATCTTTAAAAAATGCTGCCAGAAATGGCTTGATTTTCTTAGTGAGTAAGATTTAGCGGGATTTGTTTGGAATACTTGAGGGACTGTAAACATACTACAAAACCATGTTAACACAAGATTATCTTATTAGACAAACCTCTTGAATTGCTTAGGAATGCTTAATTTACTAATACAAGCCAAAGTCTTAGTTTATTTATTTATTTCTTTTTTATTTCCCTCCTGATATTGGTTGGGGGGGGGGGGGTGGAATTGAGGTGAGGGGAACCTTTTTCCTTAAGAAAATGCATCTTGTCCTATTCCCTAACCACAGACATGTTACAGACAGTACTTGGGGAGGAGGTAATGTTGCTCTCATGCTTTCCCTCTGAGGGTGAAGGCGATTGTGCCTGGAGTTGGCCAGCCTGTGGCTGTCCACCATCTGTGTAAGGAATTCACAATCCCAGACAAAAGAAATTGGCAAAGTCTTCCTTCTGTCTGTTCTCCAGAGCCTCAAGATAGCCATAAAACACCTGGACAAAATCAGCAGGTGATGGCAAGGGAAAGAGAATGATCAGTCACAGGCATTGTTGAATCCTTTGAACGTTACTTATAGCTTGGACACCGCTGTCACCAGACACAGTTTGATCTTTGGTGAGCTTTCTGGAAGTGCTTTCTTCCCTGGCTGTATGACAACAGGGAGAACCAGATAATGCTGTGGAGGCAAAGCAGAGTTTTCCCATCTTGTAATTTTTATCTCACCTTGTAACTCCAGTTTTTGTTACCTGTATTTGCACTTAAATAAACATGCAGGAAAAAAGGCAGCTTTTTATATGTACAAAAAATGTGTCATATCTTTTTACCTTTGTGACCACCCTAACCAGCAGTGCTTAACTGTGATCTGTGTCCCAAAATTAAAAAATTACTTAAAAATTGAGATTCATCACTTCCTTTTTCCTTTCATGTTGCTTTCATAAAACTTGAAATAAGGACAATTTTAAAACTAAGGAATGCAGTTTTCTTCAAAGTATGTTCTTGTGTTAGCACATTCATAACAGAACTGATTTTCTTCTTATTTATGATTTCTTACAACTCACTATTGATCATCAGTTATGACCTTTATGTAACTGACTAGAAAGACAGTACAACTCTGAAACTCCTGAGAAGATCCTAGCCTTTAATTCACTTCATGTTCTTTTATATTCTTTCCATACCATGTATATGGTTTTTAGCCTGTACAGACTTAAGCATAGTAAAATTAATCTTGAATTTAAAAAGAGAACAAAGAAGTGCAGTGGCAGATTAATATATCTAGAAAAGTGTCTGTACATGAAACAGAAATACAGCTACAAGAACATACCACCTTTGGCAGGAGAGGGAGAAGCTTCCTACCCATTAACCTGTTGGCAGTTGGAGGCTGAATTTCAGTGCATGGGTGCTTAGCATTGAGGCTGACAGTCTTGCCAGTGCCAAGGGGTTAAGTTTGTAGCTGTTGTTTTGTTGCGTTCCCAAAGCAAAGTCTAAACCGTATCAAAAAGCTGCTGGATCACTTCACACTTCAGCTGTCCCCTGAATCCTTCTCCCTCCTGTTGGTGTTTTCTCTTTTTCTCCTCCCCTCCCTATGCTCCTGCAAATACAACCCTTCTTCACAGACCTGGTGTCAAGCTTCAATGAATATAACTGTCTTCCTAAGTGTATTAATGCTGCACTCTACTTCAGACATGAACCTTGTTGTTCATCATAAAGCCTCTGTGTGGGTTCATGTGTGCATGTGTGCATGCATGAGTTGAGGTTGTTTGTTAACCTGCTGTTTTAAGTAAGGCTGAATGCTGCAATTGTTTGTTTCTGTAGCATGTATTACAGCTTGTAATCAGCTTGTATGAACGTTAGGGGGAAAAATGGTGAAGATTCAAGATTTTAAAAATTAATTAAGAGGATTCTGCTACTTCACTGCAAGATCATTTGTGGATAACTAAAACTAAGAAAACTCGGTCTTCATTCTGCTTTCTCAATGTGGGAAGTATATATAGCATCCCTAGAATGCGTTAACAAAAGTGTTAATATCTTATAACAGCAGTAATAGTAATCCTTTTACTCTAGCTAATCATGTGCTAATCTGTTGGTAAGTCAAAAGTATTAGACCATTTTAAAATCATTGTGTCAGCTCAGCTGAAGTAGCTGGCGTGGTACTATAAACATTTGGGAGAAAAGTTCTTCAAACTAAAATAACGATGTCATAAAGTAAAGAATTTTGCTAGTTCTACACAGCAACTCTAAGGATGTAATTAGTTTTACATCCTGGACAAAAGCATTTGAGTTTATACAGAAGCAGAATACTGCTGCCGTTTCCTTGATGTGTACTATTTCTGAATTGGATTTCAGTGTTTACTACTTCTCACTAAGCAACTAGGGATAGTTCACTATCTGAAAGATTCTTCTACTTGTAACCTTTTCTTCCTGTAAATGTGTGACTGATGTTTGCACAAAGATACTTATTCCTGAGGTTTTTTATGTTTGTAGCCAACAAGGGAATTTAGCATATTTTGTTTATTTTGTTTTAAATTTTGTCTTTGATTGTGTAGCCTAAAGTAATTACCTCGGCTTTTATCCATCCTGTCACTCAAGCTTACAGTTTTATATTTCGGAATTTTTCTTTGTCCCTTCTGCCACTCTTCTTGACAGCATGCTTTGCATTATTCCCTGAAAGGCTAAATCAGATACTAACACTTTAATAATTCGACTATTCAGATCAGACTCAATACAAATGGTGATAAAAGTTGATAAGAAGAGTAGTTGTGCTCCCTCTTAATCATACATGAAAAATGGGCATATATTCTGTTTTACATTGTTCTGTCTTTGGTAAAAGGTTTCAGTGATCACCCCCGTAGCAGTGAAAATTTCCTTTTTGTTAGCTATCAGGATAGTACATACACAGGCTCATTTCCACCTGCCTAGCATATTTTGAGTTAGAAGGAATATTGTCAGAAGAGATTGTGTTTCATATTGAATATGTGAATACATTATTAGAATACTGTAAATCTCAATAAGCCTGTTGCTGTGAAGTTGTTTCTATGATAACAGTTTGAAAAATTGCTTTTACATTATAAATTTGAAAATTCAATTTTTATTTTAGATTGCAGATTTCAAAATGTTTTCATTTCTTTTTACATGCACCTAAATTTCTTATGTCTCCATGAAAATTTTTCATATCTTATGCACAAATGAAGTTTGTTTATGACTGTGAAGATTTAGTCATGTGAAATTTAGAACTGCAGATATAATTTAAGAAACTCTTCAGAAAATGCAGACCTGAAAATTAATCATTATTTTTATGATTTGACCAGAGATAGGGATGTGTCTTTAATTTTTTTAACCTATTTTAATTTGCTTTGCATTTCCCAGGAATTGTATTTAAAGCCAAACATAGTCTTCAATAATAATTGGCTTTTGCAGTCATTTATAAGATTTTGTTTTCTTTGCTTCTTATATGGAGTATTGGATTTTTTTCCCAGTATTTTAGTACCAGATCTACCAGTCTGACTTACTGTTTATGTTTCCTTTAGCGATCCACTTCAGCTACAGAGCTGAGTTTTATTAGTGAAAGACTTGTTCTGTAACAGAAAATACTGTGGTTGCACTTGTATTGTGGTGTTTGAGGGTCAACTGAAATATGACTGCAATGCAGAGACAGAAAAACAGAGGACATGGAAGAAGTATTTTCACATATGAAAAACAGAACTATTTTGCCCTTCTGTGTTAAAATCTAAAAGTGCCTATATAAAGTGTCTATCAGTGCACTTTCCCCCAAATGCCTTCACAGTCTGCTTCTCTCACTTGGATGCTGTGTGTGTACTCTTTAGTGTTGGCCTGCAAACTGTTTCCTGACATTTATGATTTGTGACCTTTTAATTTATGTCTTACGAAATTTTTGTCCTAAGTGGATGAAGCAATGTGGTCTACGCTCTGCCTGAAAGGGCCACAGATTTAAAGATTACCTCAGACAAAGACTGGGCAATCCTCTCATCATTGCTACGTAATCTTGCAGACCCGTGTTCTCTGGTTATACTGCACCAGATAATAGTATATATTTTACCTACTGCATGGATTGCTTTTGAATCCTGAGAGCAAACAGAATACCCAGCTTGTACACTGTGCTTTACATCTGTCAGTTTTAAAGCACTATAAGAATGAGGTCAGTTTTATTACTCTTATTTCCAGATGGGAAAGTAAGGCAGAGGAGACAGAAAGAGACTTGCCCAGTGTAATAATGGTGGACTGTGTCAGGCATTATCCTTTCTGAAGCCTACAGTAAAATAAACTGGCTCACAGATTTCAGATTTCTCTTTGGTTGCTGTTCAGAGGTAGTATTTGGATCTGGAGCTTGTCGTGCAGGGACAAACGTGGAAGATCATCTGAATCCATTTTGCTAAGCGGTTTAGTTAAAACATGATAAAGCTGTGCGTGAATGTTCTTACTCAGAAAGAGCGTGGCCTGAAGTACTTTTGCTGGTTCGTTTCATGCATAGAGTTGCATTCTCTCATCTCTCAGCATTGTTTGTTCACTTGACTAACAGAGACTGTTGATGGATCCAGATCACCTCTTCCCACCCCCCTCCCCCGGACGCATACCTCGGCACTCTAAGATGTGTGAGAGCTTGATGGGCTGAGATCCCCTTTCAGCTTTAGTGTGTTATGTTGCTCAGATCTTCTATGCATTTCTAAAAGTAGCATTTATTTAAGGGGTATGGAATTGTGTATTTATACAGGAATATGAGTTTAAACCAGGCTTTTACCTGAGAGAGAAACAGAGCATCCCCTGGGCTAGGTACTTTGGTGACTTGTGCAAAGCTGGCCTTGATCGTAAGTTTTTGTGTATGTGAAGTAATGGAAAATTATTAGTGACAGAAGTTACTCGGCATAGTGTTATAGCAGGAGGTGAATGTTTGTAGTATCAGGGCTTCAGTTTGTAAAACATTAAATAAATGTACTGTGCTGTATAAATAATTTTCAGTAGTTGTTATTCCCAATTGACTCATGCTGCTCTTCCAAGTGTCCTGTAAACAGCTCTGAATGGAGCGATGGTCGGTAAACGATGAGCTTGAGGCATCTTGGCGTAGAAGTTAAGATGCTTCTCCCACCAGCTGTCTGTCCTGACAGCTTTCCCCCAAAGCCACTGCCACTAGAGCTGAGTGGCAGAGGGAAATTAGGCTCATTGCTCAGCGACTTCTGTTCATGTCCTGGTGAAAACTGGGGCACACCTCTCCTTCCTCAGTTCTTTACTAGGACAGTAAATGCTGAGAAAGTGAAGGTGTCAAAACACGGGATGGTGGCAGTGTTGTAAGTGCCACAGCCTTTTTCCCAGTGAACGTGAGACGGAGCTCTGTAACCCAGTATTTCTCTTTACAGAATGGAAAAGTATGTGAGTACGTGTACAGCTCCAGCAGAGCTGTACCATAAGGAGATCTAGAGGAAAAATTTTGGAGAATAGAGGACCAGCTGAAAAAATTTTTCAAGGAGCTTTCTTTTCCTGGCAGTGGGCAGCACATAAAAAACAAGCTGAGTGGAAAGAGCAGTTTCTAGTATGAGCCTTTGGTCAGAAATGATAACCAGCATTTGTAAGTGTAGTTAAGTAGCTGATATCTAGCAGACACTTAAGCTTCCCAAATGATTATTGAAATTAATCGTATTGTGTAATTATTTTAACTCAGGCCTTTGCACAGTAGGTTTTTTCCACCCTGTTTCGCATGCTCAGAGAAAAATATATTACAGCCTGTCACAACTTCAGATAATTTCATCTGTAATTAATAGCTGGAATCACAAAATAATACAAGCTAGATTTTGCCCCATGATGAAGTGTGGTCCATAACATGACTTTCAGTGATTCAGGTGGAATAGTTATTTAGTTGTCCCTACCTTATTTTATTATGCAAACATATTTATACTTTTAAAGTGGGGAACGTTTTTGTTTCAGTTCTTGTTGCTAGAGTAAATTAAACATGAGTAGATGATCTTAAAAATACTTTTATATTTGAAAAAAGAATAGCAGTACCGTTTATGTGGGCAGTGCATCGTGGAACAGCTGCTTAAGTTCAGGAAACAGTCTAATGAATATGAACACTTTGGAAATTAGTTGCCCATTTCATTAATTGTTTATTTGCGAATGAAAAGAGCTAGTCAAGCAAAGATACTGTTTGGTTTCTGGAAATTGCTCCACCAAACTATCTCCAGATGTTGGGGGAGGTGGGGAAGGAAGAAACCTCATCCACATTTTAATATCTGAAACTTTTGTAGCATGCTCACAATTCATGATCTGTGTTTGGATGCCATTTTTGCTTTGTCTCCTGTGTGCTAGGTCTTCTCTTTTCCCAGTTTTCTGTGCAACAAAACAAAGTTTGTAGCAAAAAATCTACAGCAGTATCCTCTGCTGAAGTGTGAAGTGTCCAGCTGAAGAAAAGAAACTGGTTGTTGCATTTTCAGTTTAAATAATATAAAGTTTGCATTTTTTCTTTTCAGAAATAGTTGGAAAACCATTTACATGTTTTAAATTATTATGTTGTAGGATAAATGATAAAAGTTTTACAAGAATGGGCAGATATTAAAATTATTAAAAGTAATGAATTTCAGTAAAATTCTTAGTAGTAAATGTTTTCTGGTGTGCTAGCTTGCTTGAAGATGCTCTTTTTCCAACTTGTTATACAAATGACTGCATTCTTACAAACAGTGGGTTTCTTTCTGAATCTGCATAGGATATCAAACAAGTCTGTGTTTTGTTTTTGATATGTTGTCTCTTTCTTCTTTCCCTTTTTAAATTTGAAATTTTCTTGACGGTGTGCTTAGATTTTTGCCATTATTTGTTTGCTCTTTTAGCTGAGCAGTATCTCACTCCTTACACCCTTTACTCTTCCCAAAAGAAGGAATAAAGCCCCTATCTATTTTGCTAAGAAGTATTAGGGAAACTCATTTCTGAGTGATAACCAGCCAAAAACAACACTGGATTTGTGTTCAGGGTTGAATTGTACATGTCTGTTAAAAAAGGCAACTGTGCCGCAGTTCACTTTACAGTTATTTTCCAGATTATTCAAAATACTTGAGCATTAGAAGAATCTGTCTAGTCCCACAGGAAAAACTGTCCAATAAGCCTCTCCCTTCATCTAAGGGTCATAGAGGAAACCCTGGCTAGACGTTTTGGTGACTAATTTAAAATATCTGGCAAGACAATTGATAGCACCCTTCCTTTGTGTTGTGACAAATATATTTCGACTGCAGTTTATTAACATAATCCAACACAACCACAGACATATTGTATGTATTATAGCATAGAATTAGAAACATTTTTTGCACATCACAGTCTTTACTCTCTTTCTTTTTTGACAAGGATCTGGATAATTGCCTCAACAAATGAACTGCTGTGTTCAGTCTGTTTCTATAATTTCATAAATTGTTTTCCATGCTAAAACTAGGCAAGCTTTTACTGAGTAAGTATAAAGAACCACAGTGTAATTACAGGAGCAGTATTATTAAAAAGTGTGACAGAAATGGCAGTTTAACTGACAGCTACTTTTTCTTTGCTTTATTACAACAAATTAAGTATCTCATGAAGTGCCAGTTAGTGAGCAACAGTGTCTTCTGCCTCTCTCTCTCTCTCACTCTCAGGCACACATGCATGCATGCACACACGTATCTTAAAGCTGAGACTTATCGCAGGCGATGACCACATAAGCTGGATCGTAAATTACCAGCTGAGGTTCCTACTGCTCCAGGAAATTTTATTTCAATTTAAAAATAAGGGGTTTTGTCTCACACTTACTTAAGCTGAATATTTAGCTCTTGTGTATCTCCCTTTGTCTGAATATATAGGTTCCCTTTATTGATAAAGGGAATTAGAATTATTCCCATTACATGGATGGAAAAAGTGAGATGCAAGAAGTGATTAACTTTCCCAAGACTCAGAACCCAGTGAATGACCAGGCTAAGAATGAGACCTAAGTTTGCTGTCTTAATCATTGAACCACACTGCCTGCAATCAATATGGCCTCGATCCAGAGCCCACTGAAATCAATGAAATGAAAGTTTTTGACCAGGTACTGTATGTAATGTAAAGTCCTTGCTTTAGTTTTTTATTTTCCTCCTAATGATGTGGTTATTAAAGTGCAGCTTTTCCATACAGTACTTCTGTAGCAAGTAATTCAAATCAATCAGTGACACTGATATAATTTGAATGAGGAGTAGAGGCTAACCCCCCCCCAGTTCTAAGGCTCCTGTCCTTTTCACTTGTTTTCAGTTGGACACCTTTATATATAAGAAATGTTCACACATTCAAAATCCATTTGTTGCTTTAAAAAATGTGTATATTTTAAGTATCTGGACTGCTTTTCTTTATGTTTTCCTGTGGTCAGTATTCAAACCTTTGCTTTTACTAATCCTAAAATCAGCAGGACTGCACAGGGGTATTCTCCAAATATTTCACAAATATCAGATTTGAATCAGGTTTAATACTAAATAGGTGATCATTACTTTTAAGTTACACGCTCAGTCACTGTCTAGTCAGTCAGGTGTAAATGTTAAACTCCTGGCTAGTATGAATAACAGTAACTGAAAGGCTAGCATATATCGTATAACATCGGGTTTGTAAAGTGTGTGCAGGCTGGAGCTGTGTGGGTTTTGAAGTTAACTTTACTAAAGGAGGCAAAAATCTAAAGGGTTTTGTGAAAATACTTAGCCATAAACACGATTTAAAAATTCTTTTTACTGATCTCAAAGTTTTGGACATCATTTAAATTGTGAAGACTATGGCAAATGTCATGATTTCATTATTTTTAACATCCCTTCTTTACTGTCTGTGGTATGACACGTTCGTAGCTTTTTATTAGATTAATAAAATTGCTACAAAAAAGAGTGGGATTGTCATGAAACATAAAAGGCCATTCCATTTATGTTTTGTAGTTGTTAAAAGCATCTGAGAACCAGGAAAAATGAGAACGAGTAATGCCAGTACTTAATGAACTGAGCCACGGTGATTGTATTTAGTTAATCACTTCACGAAAAAATGACTGTATGAAAATTTGCCTTGATTCATGTCCTGGTCAGTTGTGATCTTTAGAGATCTATTTGCCTAACAGCTCAGGATCTGCCTACAGATCTGTGAAAACCTAAACTGGATGCAATATTGATTGGCTCAGTAACATTGGTGAGTTCTGGCTGCATTACCAAGGAAAGAGCTTAAACAGGTGTTACTACCCAGGAGCCTCCTGGTGAAATATTTCTTAAACAAACCTTTTGGAAAATAATGTTTAAAACTTCTATAAACATCTCCTATACATGTCTGTAAATCTCTCTCTTTTCTGGTATGCCATTTCAAATCTGATTTTAGCATGTCTGATCCTTCAGTTATATTTACCTTTTTTGCACAGTACTCAAAAAAACATCTGAATACTCTCAGATCTTGTTGATGTCTCGCAAAGAACCTGCACAATGTCATATACTCAGGTAATTTATTTTACCATTCTTCTTAGACAAAGTTTAGGGCATTCCGAGTTCTTAGATGTCCAGTAATTTTTAGTTCCAGGGTTGGCATGAATAGAGAGATTAATTTTTTTCCAGAGTTCTCATAAGATTGAAAATACAAATTTGAAATACCTGTACCAGGCAGACAGTTGAGTAAACAGCACCATTATTGAAACCAGATCTCCTACAGCTTTATTCTTAGCATTGAAAATTATTACAGATCTCTAATCTTCCCCTAAATTTCCCCTCCAGCCCACCTTCTTCAGCACTCTTTTAATCCAGAGCTACCTTTGCTTGGCTTAATAAGAGGTGTGGTGCGACTAGGCAGGAGCTGCTGATTGACCAGCTGGCTGCTACCTCTTCACTATTAAGTAACTGCAATGGAATGCCCTGGCTCTCAGTACCTGGCAGGTTAAAACAAAAGGGCTTTGGGACTGCATGCAGCTTCTGGGTCATACTTTGTGCAACCATATTATAAGAATTATGTATCTTTGCATAGTCTGCCTTTCTACCAAAGATAGTGGAAGTCGATTCATGGATTCAGAAGTTGTGGAAGGGTAAAAAGATAGACACCTAGCGTCTGGAATTGCATAACTACTGTTTCCTTTGGAGACATAATCAGATAGGTTGGTGACTTTTTTTTTTTTTTAATCATATTCATTAGTTTTGATTAGTCACTTGATTTAGTAGGACAAATACTTTTTGACGTAACCCTGGATACAAGTGGGAGTGAGAGTGTGGCTTTGTCTGACTTTCTTCCATCTGGACACTAGAGCTAAGTCTTCTGACTTAATCTAGTGGGTCGTGGAGTATATTTGCTCCATCTGCTCCCCATGCTGACAGGTTTCATGCATGTGGAGTTTTGTGGAGTGTTGCTTATTCTGGTTCTTTGCTTGTTGAGAGCTTACTGTTCTGTGAGAAGAGATTCCTCAGAGATTTGCTCTCAAAGTTGCTCCATTTTTTACATCCATACTTTGTGTTCCTGCAAAAATCAGGAGAATTTCAGTAGTTAAAAGGAGTACTGTTTGATGAAGTTAAGATGAAGAATGAAAGCAACACACTTCCAGCCTGTATGTAATTTTTTCTTAAATTATAGGTATATTTTTGCCCTTGCAGGTTACATGTCTTTTTGAAAGTTGTCCATCAGTTATAAGGATAAATTCTGAGTAGTTAAACTCTTCTAGTTCAGAACTGCACAGGTGAACCTCAAGAACATTGCAGGTCCTTTACAATTTAGTCTGAATTAAGTGGAGCTCCTGATGTTTTGTATAACTGCTGACCATCCAGGTAACACATGTATATTGAGGACACTGGTAAAAGCCATTTGAAAGGGATGTTGTGTTGGGGGTGTTTACTCTAGAAATCATTGAGCTTCACACTTCCTCTTTTGGTAATGAATGAATGTCTGCATTTCAACAGGATGGATGCACCTGATGTGCAGTGGCATGTTTTCACATGTGAGCTTTGCAGGACTGT
Source organism: Haliaeetus albicilla (assembly GCF_947461875.1). NCBI lineage: Eukaryota > Metazoa > Chordata > Aves > Accipitriformes > Accipitridae > Haliaeetus > Haliaeetus albicilla. The sequence continues at coordinate 23,432,469 of NC_091516.1, read as the reverse complement.
AGCAAATCAATGTTTGCTATTATGCCCGCTACTCTCAAAAATGTAGTACTTACCCCTTGACATATCAAATTTTAAATTCGTCTAAATTTGAAAGGCCAGTAGTTGTATCCTTTTACTGTAACATTTTTTTCAATTTTTCTTGTTTGTATCTTTCCTACTAGTTCTTTTGTTTTATTTCTCTCTCTCTGTCTCCCCTCACCCCCTGGTTCTGCCTTTGTACCCTCCCTGACCCAGTGCTTTACTTCAGCCTTTCCTTCCTTCACTACTACCTGTCAGGTGTTCTGCTTCTCTCCACACATTTTTACTCCCTTGAAGTTTTACAAGGGACTGGGATGGCTTTGCAACTTCTTGTACTGACTAAACTCTTGAAAAGTCATCACTTTCCCATAAGCAGTGATTTCCCAAAGCATGTCAAGTATTTAAGACTTAGGAAAAAGGAAAAATCTGGCATAGATCCAAAGTCTCATTTGACTTCAAAAACTGTGCCTGACCAAAACCCCCAGAAAGCATCAGAAAAATCACAGAAGTGGCAATTTTATTTAGGGAGAATTATGTAGAAGGTCTGTTCTTCTCATCTGCTGGGATTCCCTTCAACAGTATTGAATTTGGATGCTGACACTAATGGAGAATTTACAGAGCTACTGGAGTTATATGTTTCTTTTAGTAGCATTTAATAGTATTACTATCTAATAACTATTAGATACTGTCCTACTCGGTAATTAGGTGAGTGAGATGCCTTCTGAGTTATCAGTTTTGCCAGACTCCTAGGAAGTATCTGCTTTTCATCTTTGTAGTCCTTATTGAATGGGGACATTTTTTTCAGAAAAGGAAAGAAATTTTTAAATGAGGTGAAGAATATTACCATATATGCTTACAACTGAAAGGTGTATTTTAAACTGCTATACCAAGAGGCTTGAATGATAATTTTGAAAAGTAATACATCCGTATGAATGTATGAATACCTGCCAATAATGGCCTCCAAAGGTTTCATAGCCATGGTTTATACAGGTTAGACCTCCTTTCTGCTATTTAGTCAAAAATGGTTCTGAACTTGCTTGCTTACCCCCCCTCTGTCATGCATACCGTCCAATGCTGCAATGTTTCTCCAGTTTCTTGGCCCTGGTCCTCAGCTGGCCTTCTTTCCAAGTCTAGCAGTTGTTACTAGTGCCTGCCACCACACCTGATTTTTTTTTTTTTTTTTTTAAACCAATTCAAATCCCAGCACAGTCATTTCTCCTAAACAGGAGGAAACAGCTTTCAACCAAGGCCTCTGCTGTCCCTCCCTGTCTAATGAGCTCCTTCCCTCCAAAGCCTACCTCCTGGGAACCGTCCGCACTCTTTGTGCGCTCATCTTCTTCTTCTGCTCCCTGCTCAAGTATGTTCCCACCTCACACCCTGCTTCATGTCACCAGCCCTAGGGCTACCTGGCTGTGACCAGCCTGCACAGCTCCCCTGGGAAGGGTGGGAACAGCTCTGGGCAGCCTGCCAGGAGGTGTGGGGTCCACTCTCTGGGGACAGAGGCATTTAAAGAAGAGGAGACACCCTTTGTGTAGCCAGGGAGGATGCCTTTGCCTGCACTGTAGTCCATGGTCCCCCTCACTTCATGCTCCCCTGCCTGCTGGCACAAGGTAAACCTTAGGCTTTCTCAAGACATCAGAAAAGAGCAGAACTTGTTTGGGGCGGGGGAAAAGGGGAGAGCGGAAAATGAGCACAGACAGCAACAGACTAGATGTAGCTTTTTGGACTTCTTTCCCCCCCCGACAAGGCTACTCTCCTGCCTTCTCCTAATTTGAGAATTTCTGCTTTATAGAGTTAATTCTTAGGCTCTCTTCCTGAGCTGTTAATTATGGTTGAAAGTTAGAGGGACTGAGGAGGAGATACATTAAGTCACTCAGGAAGTCAGTGGAACAGGACTAGAAACAACATCTTCATACAGTCATGTGAGGGCCTGTTCGTCATCTTCAGGTTTGGCTTCAGAAATGCCTTTGTTTTTCTAGCCGCTGCAATCAGTAGGTGAAATTTTAAACAGGAATAAACAGAGGCTCCCAGTTTCTGTTTTGAGGAAAGAACCTTGTCTTCCCTGCTAGACTGAATTTTTTGTGCCGTGTGTCACTGTGGCATCTTGTGGTACAAGACAACCCCTTGGTCCTGTGCTGCTGGGAGATACCTTGCCTGCTTGTATACAAACTTACTCAAGTGCTGGAAGCAATGTGGCCAGATGTGTGTGCTGCTTGGGTTCATTTGTTTTGCAAAGCTGTGCGGAAGAGTTTTAGGAATTTCTGCATGGCATTCATTCCACTGTGCAATACGGACATTACTGGCACCCTTCCTGCTGCTAGCCTGGCCAGGCAATGAATCAGTGTTTTTATTTCTGAGAAGTATGCTAACACCATGCTAAGGCCACTGCCATCTTCTTGTGTAGTTTGGTCTTTGCTTAGGAAAACTGGGATTATCCTCTGTACTTGGTGTTCTCACACAGTTGAAGATGGTGCTGATATGTACATATTTAAAAAAATAGGTAGAAGGGGAAAAAGATATTAAGTATCATTAATTTATAACTTCTTGATAACTAAAGGAATCAAGTTCTTTGCTAGAAAGACAGGAAGAGTACATCTAACTTAAGCTGGTAGGTCCTTTATGACAATGTAGTTCACTAATCACTGCTTATGTACAGTCTAGCATTGAAAAAAGGCTGAAACTCAGAAGTGCTTTTTCCTTCTGTTTTATGTGGTTTTTTTCAATTTGAAAGGGATTTACATTTATTTAAAGACATTTTTCTAAATTTTGCTTTGAATACAAATCATGTCATACAGCTTTGCCAAAATAAACTTGGCAGCTTACATTTTCTTTCCTTTTTTTTGAGTGTTGGCATGTAATGAATATTAATGGAGCATCACTTCCTGGTTTTTGGCATGATACTTTCTTCGTGTAAATACTGCTTTTTGAAATACCAAAAGCCAGTGTGCAGTTCAAAGTCTTCAATTAAATTTAGATGAATTGATGAAGAATGCCCATTTTCTGAGAGTTTGAATGTGTTTGTTTCCTGATTAATTTTTGGGTTTTTAAAGAAAGGTAAGAAGATGTAATTTCATGAGTTTGACTCCCTTCTTAGCTGCTTAGTACATCTTGTTCCTGTGTCTGCATTTAAACTCCTGAAGTTAAACTCCTCTTCTTTTTGAGGATTTCACAGTGGCAAGCACATTGTCGGCAATCAAATAATAATAGGGAGAAATGAATCAGTCTGGATAAAGTGGAACTGACCTGAATTTGATCCTTAAACTCAAACTAACCAGAACTATTCTGGGGTTTTAAATTTTTGGGGGTTTAGAAATTACTATCACACACCTCTGCACCATCTGGCTTTTCCTAGGAGTGGAAACAGACTTATCAACATACTGTAACAGAGTCTGTTTTTGTGGTGTGTCTGGCAGAGTTGTTACCCGAAAATTCTGGAAATCTCACCAGAAGGGCAGCTTTTATGCAATTTCCAGACCAGTTTTCACACCAAAGAGGATTAGGTGGTAAGCGGAGTGGAGAAAGAGTCTGTGCTTGTGGTTGCATCTTGGTTTTACCAATCACTAAATTGTGCTTGACTAAATGTTGCTTTTAATTATGACCTGGTGGAACTCTCACAAAAATGAGAGAAAAGTCCCCCATTTGTCTCATTGTGACTTGAACTTTTCATCATGGAAATCCGCTGGCTGTAATGAGGTGACACATGAGTTTCTTGGAGCTGAATTTAGTCCTCTCTGTATGTGCATGCTTGTTTTATGCTAGTGTCGTCCATCACGTAGACCCTGAGGTCTAGACGGAGGAACCAATTCCATCTGGCCTGTGCTTTTGTCCCACAGGAGAAAAAAGTTGCAGTTAAGGGCTGAGTGCGCTGATTTAACTCTTCCTGCGCACAGACAGACATTTACTGTACAGCTGCTGATGACATGCGTGTATGTGGAGGTGGATGAAAGCAGGGGCTTCAGGGAATGGTGTTTGCAACGGTGAGGGTGGCTGTAAAACCCTGTCTGGGAGCTCTCATCAGAGCTGCTGCTGAATTTGTCTAGGGAGGAAGGACCCTGAGGAGCAGCTATAGCAGTGCCTGTGAATGAGGAGTACCATTGATACCTGCTGTGGTTACCACAGGTTTAAGTGTCCCTGTGCAGTCTGACTGCTGTATGAGAGTCAAAACGTAAACAAAGAGCGGAATTTGATCCCATTTGTTAGGTAGTTAGGCTGATAACTTTGCACTTCACTCTCTTGGGCTGATACATTTGAAGTATGCTAGAGAGCAGATACAGTTTAGAAACTGCATCCCAATACAATAATCTTCTCAATGTTATAATCTGGGGGAAGGGAGATTGTTACTGACAGACTTCCCAGTTACTATGTTAGGCTCTTTTTCATAAAGCTGTTAAAAACTGTGACAGGCTCATTCTGCCTTCAGTGAAACTGGACAACACTCCTATTGATTGCAATGGGAAGAGGCTCTGGGCCAGTGTTTTGCACACACCGAGCCATTTCACTTTCTACCAGTCTGGTCTGCTTTTTCCACAAAAGTGCATAGTATATGTATTTGCTGCAAAGCATTTACATATGAAATGGTGACCAAAGTAAGTTTTGTCCTATAATAAACTGCTCAGTGCTATGACAGGAATAAATACAGGGTTTAGCACAAGCACAGCATGTGCAATAAGTGTACATGCTGGATTAGAGCCTGCAGACTGGTCTTTGCATAGGGAGTGAGAGCATTCCTGTTTGCAGAGCCCATGCTTAGCACTTTATGTACTGAGTAGCAACAGGATTACGGTAGCTGATGCTAGACTTAGTGTGATCTAACACCAGTTTGGCAGAAGGCAAAATGAAAGAAATTTTAAACATGCACTGAATATTGTATTCCTCTAGATAAAGTTGGGACAGACTTTATAAAAGAAGCTGGGAATGCATTAAATGCATTCAGTTGACTTTGTCTCTGAGGATGTGTGTTGCTTGATATTTAAAGGTGCTGAACACTGGCAAATCAAAATGGACAGTCAGGATCTGATAAATACAAGGTACAAATGATCACTGTGTTTATTCCTGGTATAGAAATAATCTAGAAGATAGATGGGTTCAAACAGAATGCATGCTGACAAGTGGCAAAAGCTGCTGTTACTTTAATGCAGCATATTAGGATACATTCTTCTGGATGGGGTGGCCTGATTCTGTATAGCTGTTGTCATCATCTGCTGAATACATGTCTTTGGATGGATGAGTTTTATTTAGTAAAACAGCTTATTTTCTTTAAAAAAAGAAAGAAAGAAAGAAAGAAATCGTTCCCCATTAGTTGTTGTGTTTTTCCTGCACTTTCTGCAGAATTTTGAATGTTTGAGTATGCTGGGAGTATGACTTTCCTTATTCCAGCTCTGAGATACAGGAACGGTTTGTTGCTGCAAAGCTGTAACTACCGTTGCCTAATCTGTCTTAGATCTGTGGATAAACAAGACTTACAGTCCAGAGGTAATATTCTAACATGTATTTCAAGGTATAAATTCACCTAGTAGTGTGATGGAAGTGGATAGTATTGAAGTCAGACTGGTGACCACTCCTGTCACTGAATAAAACCAAAAGCAATGGAAAATCTAAACAAAACAAAATTGTGTTATTAGACTGCTGGTTTTCCCTTCAGTGCAGTCTAGCATCTTGAGTTTTTCTTGACTGATTTTAAATAAATACATGTAGATAAAGATAAACTATGATAAGAGATGAGGATAAAAACTGATTCAGTATTTAAACCTGACCATTCCTGTTTGTCTATATGAACATGCTTTCTTAGTGAATCACCTGTTGTCTTCCCCCACCCTTAAACAGAAAACCAGAAGAAGGCATATTAATCTTTCAAAAACAATTTGGTAGTCATTTGGCTCAATTCAGCTACAATTACTGTGAACTATGCAAGACAATGGTACTAAATTCATAAGGTCAGAAGCAAGACATACAGCATCTGTTGACTGCCTGCATTGAACTTGTTGCTCATTGAACTTCTGTTGTTGTGACAGAAACTGCGGTAATGGGCTGGCTACAGTCCACCACAAATGTGTAAACAGCTAACAATTTGATTGCACGGAAGTCTTAATCTCAGGACATTGTACAAATGAATTCACATCGTGTAATCTAGAAATCGTGTATCTAGAAATAGTAGTTGCACTGAACATTTCTTACCTAACATAGCAATAAATGTGCAGGTATAGCACAGGACGCAATGATATTTATAGGACTGGTGACACGTGAAGAAAGCAACGCTACTATGTGGTAAGCATCCTACACTTTGTTGGTCTTCTCCCCGGTATTGTGCTTAAAAGTTATTTTCTCCTTGCTTGCCGCTTCTTGTATTTTAAATAGATACAGAATTTTCAGGCAGCATCAGTTAAACTAACAGCAAAGAAACAGTTTTAGTTCTCCCTCCAACACTGGCCCCCCTCCACCTTCCTCCCTCACTGATGCTGCTCACTGAAGAGCAGGTGCTCAGGGTCATTCTGGTGCAGCATCTGTGATAGACACCATTGCTCGTGTCTCAATTCTTGAGCAGACATGAGGGAGTGACAGTGGGAACATTGCTGTCATCCCAGCAAGCACAGTACTCAGCTGGACTCTGCAGGTTCTGAAGTACTTTTACATCCCTCAGTTTAGGGTTATCCATTCTCCCTTGAAGCAGAGACTATTTTAAAAAGTCAGCATCTCAAACAGGGTTTGAGGAATACATTGCAAGTCACCGGATTCCTTCACTTTTAGGTTTTGTATTAACATTAATGGTTTATAAAAGTTAACACCTGCATTCAGCATGGAGGTGTGCAGCCAACATAAAAATCTATTCTAGCTTCATTCTCAGCAATTTACATTATGTAGTCTCAGGTCACACTGAGGACTATCTCCTTAAACCGCAGCCATCTGGGTTCTGATTAGTTTTCTTTATTTTCTGCCCATGTGTGATCAAATGTTACACATAGTGTTATAAACATAAGGGGTAATAAGGTAGAAGAAAGTTACTTAACATCAAGATCCACAGAACCTGTGCATGTATTGAAGGTCCTGTATGCTCTCCAAAATTGATTCCCAAATTGGAATGAGCACTAAAAATTGGGAAGTGTCAATAAATAAATAATGACAGTCACTGTCAATGATCTCAAATGCTTTTCTAAGATAAAGCCTTTATACCCAATTGTCTCACATACAGTCTTTTTACACCCATTTAGTACAACTGATTTTAGTATCATAATTTTTTTAATTAAAAATTGTTAAAAATAGGCATTGTTCACTTTTGCATGTGACAATACATAAAAGGGAGCAGTTTCTTTTTCTGAGAATCCTTGGTAATTAAATGAAACTGGTAACTCAAGAAGAGGAAAGCAGTGCCGTTGCTGCATATTCATTGCAAAGATACTGTTTCTCCCATTTAGAAATGTGGCTAGATCTGGTGCCTTCTACCCAAAAAGAGTCTTAGTCTGGGATATATTTTCTCTTGTTTATCCCCACACTTGTTCTGAAATCTAGAAATTCAGTGAAGTTTTAGCACAGTATATGCATTGGGAAATTCATGCTTGGCTTCTCCATATCTCCTCTTCCCACCCTCAGACAGACAGAAACCACTGTGACAAGGTTGTTACCTTAATTATGATGCACAGTGGTGAAGGTAATTTTAGAGGATGAGTTTGTGTTACCTCCCGTATGCTTTCAACAGAGACTTGCTGACTAAGCACATCCTAAGTATTGCATCAGCCAGAGCCATAAGTGATACAGCATTTATCTTCTATCCTGTGAAAATGAATTTTGTTACTGTGAGGAATGCTTACACTCATAGACCTGCTGGCACACATATTTCTCTCTCTTTTTCCTTCTAGTATTTTGTAGATTTCACTTTCTCATAGGAATGAGTGAAATACTTACCATACGCATATGCCTTAAGCGCAGTGCCTTTTGTTAGTAATCCTAGTGTAGCACCCTTCCTCAGTCTGATGCTCACATTGTACCAAACTAACTCCCTTATTCTGAATGAGTCGTCTCTTCAAATTTAGTCAAGACCAGATTTCTTTTATTAAAAAAAAGTGAAGAAGTGATTCCACAGTCATTAACAACTCACTTTTTTATGAAAGAATAATTTCATTGCTAAAAGCAACCATCTCTGGAGAAGAGGGTTACATCTGTGAGAGAGCTAGAGCTAGTGCCCAGCAGTAAGAGCAATGAAACTTTAAAACTTACATAAAATTTCAAGGTTCTGATAACGTCTCCATGGACAGCATGTTTCAAGGTCTTACAAGAGAGACCTTCCCCATGACTGTGTTTACAGTTTTTGTTCAGCCATTGATTCCCCATTGGTGATTGCAAGTAGTCATTGACACTGACTCACACCGTTTCCTTGTATTATCAATTTTTTCTGCTTGGAGGATGAGGGGTCTAGTGACTTCACCTGTGACTGTTTTGAGCTGTGAACATGCTGTTCCATAGTAGGAGAAACTTGCAAATGTTTCATGTTACTGTCCAACTAACATAACACACAAGAGCTGCTACACAGAGACAGGCAGATTTTTTTTCTACTGGGCTGGGTGCTGCAAACTGGTGAATATGCAGCATTTGGCTCAAAGAGATGCTAGGTAAGTGTAACCTGTATTGACAAATCAGTTTTAAAATTAATTGCTAAATACTTGGCTTGCTCTTCTGGCAATTTTGAAGATGTGCCAGTTTACAGGATCTTCAGAAACTGGAATTCTGATATGATTTTCTGTGTGTTGTCCTTAGAGGACGCAATGATTTAATTATTTATTGAATTGTGTGAAGAATTTTTTCTACCTTTAAAGAGAAGAGTATGAATATGAGTATATGTAAACAATGAGGATGCAAGTATTTGCAGAATCAAGTGGTATGGTTGATAGGCATTAAAAAAAAATGGTGTAGACCATAAAAGACCTGGAAATATGTGTATTTTTGCAGGCCCTTACTTGTCTTGTACTTTGTTCTTTTGGTTAACATATAGCTGTGTCTTGTCATTATTATATTAAAGATAAATATTGTCCCTATGTATGACAGTGGCAGTAGATCCGACTTTGATTTCACACCCCCTTGGATTAAATTAAATCTTTGTGTACACTTCAAACGTGTTCTACCAGACCCAGCATGTCCTATCTTAGCTGAGTTGGACATTGTATGTTGTAAATCTATGCAATTGAAATAGTGCTTTTAAATATGTGTTATAATGATTTAATGAGACATAAATTTGAAGATCAAAACTATTTAAATTTGAAGGTTGTGCAGAGGAAGAGGCCTGGGAGAACAAAAATCTTTTTCTGAGCTCATACATGGTATTGTAGGATAGAAACTCCAGTTTTGTACCAGTAGGGGCAGATTTATTCTGTACATTGGGAAAAAAAAACAACCCACTTGAATAAAAAGAACAGGCTGATAAAGCTTGTGCCTTGGTTTATAAAAGCAAATAAATATATGTATATTATACTGTATTATGTATATTTGTGTTCTTGAGTATAGCTAAAGGACAACTTCCCATGAAGTAATGCATTCCTTTAGAATTGCTGTAGATTTTCATAATTTTTTTTAAACATTCCTATTGTAACCTACATCAAAAGGGCAGCTATGGTTCTTGTGTCTGACTATACATATGCATTATAAAAAAGTGAGTCTACTGTAATTACCAGTTTGCAGAGCGAATTCCTGCAGGGTTTGTACTCACCCCATTAGTAAAAGAGATAAGTTGAAATGTATTAAAATTTCACTGTACAACTGGGAGTTTTTGTTCACAGTAAATGTGGTAATGTTTCTTCATTGCTTGACTGTTTGTGTTTAAATTTAGGCAGTGTGCCCAACAGGGACGAAATTATAGGATAAAGCTATGTATAAAAGAAAATCCTTCTGAGAAAACCAATAACATTTTTTTTCTCCCCCCCCCCCCCCCCCCCCCCCGTTATATATGTAATCATGCTCCATTCTGGCCAAGGAAAAACATTTTATCTGTTTCACAGTTACTGAAATTCTCCTTTTTCGTACATAAGCTGAAGGGATAGAGCATATGTTAGCAAACCTTTGTGCAAAAAATCCATGGCTTTGTTTTCAGGAAGTGTTGAAGAAGCAAAATTTAAAAGATACATGAATAAAAGAAATCCATGTTTAGTGAACAACATTATCTAATGAAGATAAAAATTTTCACCTGTTAATCTGGGATTTTGGTGGAAAGAAAAAAAAAAGATGTCACTTGTTTGTTCTTACTTGCTTACAGTATCAGTTTTGTGGCTGACAGAGTTGGCCACTGAAAGAACAGTGCAGGATTGGGTCTCTAATTAATTTAAATAAGCAATTATTGCTTTAAGTTATAACTTAAAAACATGGTACATAGTACAGTGTTGATCTTGATGAGATAGAAAAGATAATTTTCCTTTTAGAAAATACTCAAACTTTTCTAATTAATTTTAATTCATTGCACTTACTTTCAAAAAATTAAAATCTTTCATTATAACTTTTTCATGTAACTTCAGTAGAACTCATATTTACCTTCACTAGCTAAAATGCAGTACAGTGTAGTCTAAATCCATGGGGTTTTTTGGCCAAACTGAAAACCCATCATTTAAAATCCAGAAAGCGATAACATCGTCACAAGTTTCAAATGTTATTGGTTTACATACTTTCTTCTGAAAACATTTGCTGTAAGGAAGTAGAATTCTGTTGTGAATAGCAAGGCTGATAGCACAGTATGGGAATCTCAGTATACTTTATCTTCTATAGTTGCCAGCAAAGATTTTTTTTTTTTTCTTTCCCCTGCAGAGGTGTCAGTAAGGTTTATAGAAAGAAAAAGTTATACTTTTACTAGCAATGGCTAAATAGAGTTTTTCAGTTTGGGAAATGTTTTTCTTTTTTCATATAAAAGCAATAAAGTTGTGTGCAGGAATGGTGTAGAAAGAATAAACCATCCACTTGTCCAGTTCAGAAACATAATCGTAGAATCATAGAATAGTGTGGGTTGGAAGGGACCTCCAAAGGCCGTCTAGTCCAACTGCCCTGACATGAGCAGAGACATCTTCAACTAGATTAAGTTGCTCAGAGCCCTGTTCAACCTGACCTTGAATGTTTCCAGGGATGGGACACCTACCACCTCTCCGGGCAACCTGTTCCAGTGTTTCACCACCCTGACTGCAAAAAATGTCTTCTTATATCTAGTCTAAAGCTACCCTCTTAGTTTAAAACCATTGCCCCTTGTCCTATCACAACAGGCCTTGCTAAAAAGTCTGTCCCCATCTTTCTTATAAGCCCCCTTTAAGTACTGAAAGGCTGCAGTAAGGTCTTCCCGGAGCCTTCTCTTCTCCAGGCTGAACAACCCCAACTGTCTCTCAGTCTGTCCTCATAGGAGAGGTGTTCCATCCCTCTGATCTTTTTTGTGGCCCTCCTCTGGACCCTGGTCCATGTCTATTTTGTACTGAGGACTCCAGAGCTGGATGCAGTACTTCAAGTGGAGTAAGTTACTGGTCCAGGGTCAGCAGGGCCATAAAACCAGTGGAAGCAACTTGCCTCCTGTGCTCTCTAAAGGAGACCATAGTTGTGCTTACTTGAGGTGAGGAGCTGGGTGGAGCTAGCAATGCTAATCTCTAAAAGAGTCATGGGTAGAAGAGGGTATGTGAGGCTTTCCAGGTGAGCCCATCTGCATTGTTGGGTGCCTGTCTGGCACTGGTCATTGCCTTGACAAAAGTGCATGGCTGAACTCCAGCGACTGACAGTGTTGGTTTCATAACATGGGTCTGGTCTTCATCTCTAAGAACAAATGTCTTCATTTGCTAACATGCTCTCAGGCACAGGTAATCTCATTCTTAAATGAACCATGTTTTCTTCTTCAAATTTTAAGCAAAGAAGCACTTGTCAGTCTTAATTTTTTCAGTGCAAACAACTTTGCCTTTGTTGCTTGGGTCCCTCAGGCTAGTTTTACATGCTATAGAAACATAGGGTGATATCGTATCTGCAGTCTTTGTAGAATATCCTGTTGGCAGCACTGTGAGTTGAATGTGTAGAATCAGGATGAACATGGCCTACAAAAAGTTCCTGGAAAATAACAAAGCTATTCCGCGTTATATTTGTTTTCTCTAGAACAGTCTATGTAGCATTCCTGGACACAGGCTTCCACTTTTGGAAGTATCTAAGGTAGAATTGAAGAGTGACTCCTAACTTAAATGCAACATTACAAATGACATTTTATTCTTTTTCCTTCTTTTCTTTTTTCCCATTCATTTACCAGCTCTTTCTCAAGAAGAGTTGAAAATGGTTTTCTAAAATGCTTAAAGGCTAAGTTGTCCTTACTCCAGGAAAAGCTGTTTTATCCTATTAACAGCTTTCTCTCTTGTTAGCATCCTTCCCTTCATATTGTATTAGTAACTGTTTTCTTGAATGCCACAGAGAAATATAACAATATTAGTACCTTTCAGATTGTATTACTGAAAATAAATACAAATAAGAAAAAATACTAATATAGTGTCATGTGAAATTGCTAATAAAATGCTGCAATGCAGTGAACAACTCAGAAGACGCTTGGGTCTCTGAATGGGAGAGATATTTGTCTTTATCTCAATCCACGAGTCTTCTTACTTTCACCCTTCTGATTCTCTCCCCTATCCCACCAGGGGGGAGTGAGTGAGCGGCTGTGTGGTGCTTAGTTGCTGGCTGGGGTTAAACCACAACAATTCCTTGTAATACCAAGCTTACCATAGGCAGGTCACATTGTGCGTTTCCTAACTGTCGATATGCAAATGATCCTCCTTTTGGTGTTAATTTAAAACAAACTCTGTTGTACTCCTGATTTGCCAGCTATTAAAAATAGTATAATTTCATTGGGATCTTTTTGCTATTTACACAGCAGAATTTATGCTGTGGTCTTTTAAATTAATAAATTGCTAAGAGAGAAAAAAAATTATTGGGATTCCTGAAGTAATAAAGAAGAGAAGTGACAGATTTTCTAAGAGCTGTTTGCAGAGCATATAATATGTGCTCTGAAAAAGAAAGAAACAAAAAAACCAGCCTAAAACTGTAGTGTGGTACAATCCTGCGCTGAGCAATAGTGTTGATTTATATAGACAGATTTTGTCTTCTTCACTTTATAACGAAGAAACAGTAAGAAGAACTTAATGGCAGAGAAGACTTTCTGTTAAAAAAAATGCTGGAACACTTGCAAGACTTAGCTGCTGTCTGCTGCTTCATATCTTTTTTTTGGCATGAGTCGACATACAGCAACAGAAGAGTGGATCTCTGCATTTCTCATCAACCTCTTGCTCATTAACTTTGATTATCTCAATGTGCCATCATGTCTTGAGACCAACTACTGTACAGCTTTAAATTATTCTCCCCATGGCAGTGTTACTTACTTTCAGTAAAATACTAGTTCAAAATTAGGTATTTGGTATTTATAATATAGAATTAAAACTGTTTGACAGTGGGAAGATTAGATTGTATTTAACATGTTGGGTTTCGGTTTTTCTTAAAGTTGAGTGATAAGCTGCAAAAAGTGCATTTTGCTTTTACTTTTGCAATACTTCCCATCATTTCACCCAAATATTTCATTTATTGACATACACCACCAGAACTTTTTATTGTTTTTAAAATCATAATATCATTTTTTTTCTGTCAATTAAATATGGAAGGTTCTTGCCCTTATTACTATAATGCATAGAACTTGTGAATTACCACATTATGCAAAATCTAAATTTTAAGTATACATATGTGTATATGTGCATGTTTAAAAACCCGGCAGCCTCACTAACTAATACGTTTGTACAGAGCACACACTCGCACAGGGTCTTACTGTTTTTAATCCAGCTGTAAGGAATGGCACTTATGCACCATTTTGCTGGTTTGAAGTCTCACTGAAAAGATTTCACAAACACTAGACCAAATCATCCTCAAGCCTCGTGCTCCTGTGATTGGTAACAGTGGATTAAGATTATGTGAGCTCTGTAGGATAAATGTGTGGTAGATGCTTTAGACAGGTAGATGGAACTTCCATGCAAAGAGAGTGAGTATCGTTGAGTCCGTAATGTATTCAGGTGCACAGTGTTCCCTTATATCATTGATGGCTTGATAGGAGGCATTTCTTTTTGTAGATGAGAAGGATAAGGTAAGGACAGTAAGAGCAAGGCTCTCTTACTGCCTACCACATAGAAGAACGGAGCTAAGACTTCAGTAAGATGCTATTTAACCTCACAGCACTCTTGGAGCCTCATCACAAGTTACATTAAGAATTTTTGTTACAATGAGTATTAAAATTCAGGATAAAGGATGTCGCAAAACTTACTTGTCTCTCCAGAATGTTGCATCATTTTAACTGCCTCCATCTTTTGTGGTCACTTGTAAGAACTCTACAGGAGGAATCATACCTCTTCTTTATGTGTTCTCCTCCTCGCATACTGTGATCCCTTTCATGATAGGTTATTGCTTCTTGTCTCTTGGAAGCTCTGCAAAACAGCCAGACAGATTGATTTTCCATTACTGCTATAGGCTGTTCCTATTAATATGTGAATAATATTTAGTTGTTAGATATAATTAAATCACCCAGACTATGTTAAATGAATATGCTTGGTCCGGGGGAAACCCACAGAAGTCAGGTCTAACATCTTTTAATGTTAGCCATACAAACTTATGCGTAGGTGTACTAGACCACATGCTTTAATACTAGGCAAAGTTCCCTTCTTTCTGCATTACACTCTACAGGAAGATCTCAAAGAAAACAGCAAGATATTTCTGAATGTTTTGGTGTCAATTCTAAAACCATTAATTTATTGTTGTATACGTGTATTTTGTTTTTAAACCTTAATAGCACTGCTTTAGGATTTAAGGAATTAGTTGTGTAAACTATTTAAAATTATTCTACTGAAATCCAGTCTATTTCCTCCACAGGTCCTCAAGGGCCACTCTAATTTTGTTAGAAATGTGGGGAGTGTTATGTTAGGAACTCAGTGGAAGGGATGTGTAAAAATGCCTGAGAACTCCTGTTATCTGCAGACCATTGATGTGGTAGAACATAATGGCACTTTTCAAGAAGCTGCAGAAAACCATGTTTTGTTGCATATTTAAGGACCTTAACCTGCAAGTTGTCATCTAAATACCTGGTTGCCTATCAGCTGGTACAGCGGAAGCCTGTATTTGCTGATTTTACTGTTCCTCTTGCTATGCAAGGTCATTGGTTTCTTTTCCTTTCCTTCTGTTTTCTTTCTGTCTGTCTTGGAGGAAGTTCTGAGGAAAACCTTAGTCAGGAAAAATTTCTATTTCTTTCCCTACAAAATAGCATAGTACACAGAGTCACATTACGTAAACTTTTTAGCAATATGTTGCAAAGGCAGAATTACAGTGCATGACTTCTGGAATGCCGAGCAGTACTCTTTCAGAAGCATTTTCTACAGCAGTTTAGCATTGCTACACCCTTGGATTTTTATACCTACTTTTAACAGGTTTGAACAATGGCTACAATATTTGGCTGCTGCAAACTCACCCAGGATCTTTTTATTATGCCTACTCCCCACCCCACCCCTTTCAAATTAAGCAGTAACAGATGTCCAACCACAGTTACATGAATCCACGCTGCTACCTACAAGTACACCAGCTACTGTACTTTTATCCTCTCTGTACCTTGTAATCCTGCTGCTGGGGGATGGAGCGGCTGCATTAAAGCTTTGGATTCTTAGGTGAATCTACGCCACTGTCATGGTTTAACCCCAGCCAGCAACTAAGCACCACACAGCCGCTCACTCACTCCCCCCCCATCCACTGGATGGGGGAGAAAATCAGGAAAAGAAGTAAAAGTTGTGGGTTGAGATAAGAACGGTTTAATAGAACAGAAAAGAAGAAATTAATAATGATAATGATAACACTAATAAAATGACAACAGTAGTAATGAAAGGATTGGAATGTACAAATGATGTGCAGTGCAACTGCTCACCACCCGCCAACCGACACCCAGCCAGTCCCCCAGCGGCGATTCCCTGCCTGCCCTTCCCAGTTCCTAACCTAGATGGGACGTCCCATGGTATGGAATACCCTGTTGGCCAGTTTGGGTCAGGTGCCCTGGCTGGGCATGAGAAGCTGAAAAATCCTTGACTGTAGTCTAAACACTACTGAGCAACAACTGAAAACATCAGTGTTATCAACATTCTTCACATACTGAACTCAAAACATAGCACCATACCAGCTACTAGGAAGACAGTTAACTACATCCCAGCTGAAACCAGGACAGCCACGTTCATCTCCTGCTGCTGTTCTGGGTCCTTCCTGAGCCTGTTGCACAAACTGTCAGTGACTTGTATGCCTCAGTTAAATGCTGTTGAAAACCAGTAGAAAGATACTTTTAATAATTCAAATGCATATCCTTGCAAGGCTCAGTACATATGTTGGTTGCATTGTGAAGGTCTTTAAAGACAATGCTTTCTTTCATTTTAATGAATGTTAATGTTCCATCTGTGTGTGTAGGAACACACCTTATTCCTGGCATCTTGAATATTCTCTCTACCAAGTTATGCTGGTTTCCTGTTGGATATTGTAGTGATCTGAGGTAGTTACAATAATTCTGGATTAACTGAGTGAAGTGAAAAATGAATCTTTGAAATAAAGACTAAATTCTACTTGAGATTTTCAATAGCCTCCATCACTATACAGTGCCTAACAATTTATTTTGCCTTTATCCTGAGAACAACACTTTACTATCATTGTGTCTGGTTATTGTTTAGGGAATGTAGGGATCAGGCTAACAAAGTAATTTGGCCAAGATCATGCTAGAATGTGAACTAGAATATGAGTTTTTCAGTCCCAAATGATCATCTTGCAGATGAGGGCTTATCCTCATTACCCAGAAATATGCATGGGATTCTCAGTGATGGGATGGGAAACTACTGAAACCAGATCACAACTTGGAATCAACACGCCATTTGCAGAAAAAGCTGCCAAGTAAGACCAGGCTGAATGTTTTGGCCATGCTACTTATCTTCAGACTTTCTCATGCCAATCCATATTACTTTATAAAAATACATAGATCTTTTTGAAGACTTTTCAGATTTAGTTATTTGAGGAACAAGCTGACATTTTCAGGTTTCTGAAAAGTTTGTGTGAATTTTTTTGGGGGTATGTATGAAATACAGAAATCTTACTGAGTAGTTAATCTTCAACACTTTACACCATCAAGACTCTTTTTAACTCAGGGAAGAGGAAAAAAACATGAAACCTCTAAACTCCCCCCCCCCCCCCCCCCCCCGGTCTTAGAATTTATAAAGGCTAAATGGATGGGTTTTGAATGTGTGCAATAAAATACACTCTTAGGCTGAAACATTGTATTTCAGGTTCAAGCTGAATCCAATTTTTACAGGCAACCTGTTAACCTCTAAGCCAAAATAGGTAGGGTTGTAACAGAAATGCTGATGAGCCTTAATAAAGCAACTCTACCAAAGAACACTGTTTCATCTAGTATGTGTACATACACTGTATTGCTCCTATTATACATGCTGTAAGTGACACATGAACAGGACAAGATAACGTAAAATACAACAAATTTGTGTCACATTGGTGCAGACATTAAAAAAAGCTGGTGAATCTAAGAAAGCCTTTTATGATAAAATAATAATACCATTTTGTAAGCCCTTCTTCTTGCAGTACAATTAATTACTGAGTTCATTAATTAATGAACATATTAGAGAAAGAACACCATTACTGACCAGTGGAGACCTGATATATTACTGAGTCAATAAACTATTGAACAAGAAACAGGACCTTTCAGGAGAATTTTTTTCTCATAACCTACAAACACATATATTATTCTTGCACAGTCAGCACTTCTTTGGTACCCTTATATTTCATATTACTAATTCTTTTAATCACGCATACTACAGCAGTGTTTTATAACCTACCTAATGAGTAATTGGACAGGTGACATTGGGACTGAGGCCCTGAAGTGTCAAGCATAATAGAGCAGGATATTTTTTTCCCCACTAGGTTTTTGAGAGTAAAAGATAGTAAAAGAGCAGATAGGATAGGAGGGAGAAAGGACTCTTGTACCACAGATTTGGCAGAGAAGTACAGATTTTAAGTGGATCCATGAACTATAAATGACTTTAAATTGCTGTGTGATACAGATAAACAAGTAAAGACATAAAAGGTTTAAAATAACTCTGAATCTTTTTCATTGTCAGCAACCAAGGAGTTTACCTTGGCCAAGCTGAAGTTGAATGTAATTTTCTTTAAGTCAGTATAGTTAAGGTAATTCTTTTTTGGTATTGGAAGAGTGTGTGTGGGGGGGTGTTAGTTATTTGGAAAAGGTAAGAGCCTTCATAATGCTTCAGTATCTCAGTGGCAATAGGTACCAAGCACCCTTCCCCCACCTTAGCCCCCAAGTTATCATTGATTGCATCTAAATCTATAGAGGTATCTTTTCCTGGCAGCTCTGGTAGTTACAGTAGATTGTTAATCTGTGAATGATCAGAATAAGCCTCTCTGTCTCAGAAATCTCCATGCAAATTACTTCTAAATGCATGCCATAAATTTATTAGTAGCAGTTTGAAGTGCACAGGTCATCTTCTAAACTATTTAAAAACATATGTCTGTTACACATTAAAAAGAGTCTTATTCAATTTATATTCACTTTTCTGTAGATGTAGATAGCCCCTGTCAAAGTAAACCTGTGTAATTTTTGAAAAAAAAAATTTAAAAGGGAGATGAGGTGTAAGTAGAGATCTGTAGTTGTCCTTTTTGTAGGTTTTTGTTTCCTCATTTTACTCTTGGTTTTAATCAAGCTGATATGCTGCTACAGTAAGACATCACTAGTGACATCTTCCTTCAGACACTTGATGCAAAACCAGAAAATTTGTGGAACATCTACAGAGTCCTCATCCTACTGCTTTTTTTTCCTAAAAGAAATAGAGCAATTCTTTTAAAGACTTTAGGAATGTATTCATCTCCATGGGACAACAGACTATGTTATTATTGAATAAGCATTTTGGTTGTCATTGCTCAGGGGTACTGATGTGTGTTTTTGAAAGAAAATTAATCTCTACTTAAAAGAATGAGCAATGCTTTGAATGTTAGAAGGCTAGTTTTTGCTGTACAGTTAATACCCTTCTAGCCCTCACAACAAATTTGTACAAGAAGGAAGAAAGACATTAATACATTTTTTTGTTTCTTTTTCCAGGCTATCCGCTGTACACTGGTAAATTGCACATGTGAATGTTTTCAGCCAGGGAAGATAAACCTGAGAACCTGTGATCAGTGTAAACATGGCTGGGTGGCACATGGTAAGAAATGTCTGTTCCTGGCTTGTCTTCTCTATTCTGTCCGTCTTTCCCAGTATCTTTAAATACTTAGAGCTGGAGTGATACAGACAGTAGTGATATCTATTTGTCTGTACATGCATGTGCATGCATTCTGGGTTTGTGCACATGTATGCATGCACATGTTTTTTTTTTACAGCAATTTCTAGGATGAAAAAGTGAGGGTCTGTTATTCTGGCAATAGTTTCAAGTGCCACTGGAGTTCAACAGCTTGTGTACAGCTCAAAAGAATATTCTAGCCTCCAGGAAATGATACAGTTCTAGCAGGGCTTAGCAGAAAGGCAAAAAGTTTATAGTATGGTTGCACAGCAGAGTTTGTATTGCAAAGAAGCATCAGCCAATAAGTCACTGACCCTAATGGAAATTCAAACATACCAATGTTAAACTTCCAGAGCTTGGATGTCAGAATGAAATGAGTGTATCCTATATGGCTCAACAAAAGTGTGCGTATGTGATCTGTGAGTTGAACCTCTCTTCCCATGTTTAAGTAGCTAAAGAAAGAAAGGAGGGATTAGAATGCCCAGATCCTGTATAAAGGCATCAGTATATGTAGACCTTCCATTTTACTTATCCTTTACTATTTTGTGTGTTTAGTGGTTTTTTTCGTGACAGTCTTGATTAAGCTATGCATCAGAGAGAGCTGTATGCAGCTGTATTAGAAGGGCTGTATACAACTGTATTAGAAGGCAAATAAAGAGAATACGTAAAATGGTTTAATTAAAAAAAAAGAGGAAAAAAAGGGAAAAAAGAGAAAGATTACTATGTTTGCAGAAGAAATCAGTGTTGGACATTTCTTCTCATGGTCTAGGCTATTGGCACCTAAGCAAGCACAGTCTCCATTCCCCACTGCTGCCAGACATTCAGTGGGTTATATTCTATAAATTTTATTTTAATTTGATGACACCTGGGGTGGAAGCTTAGTACTTCCCTCCTAAGATGCACTTGATCTCTTTTTAGTTCATGTCTGTGTGTATTTGTGCCTGAGTATGCTGACATATGGCAAGCGTGAATGCTCAACAAATTCAACAGCACAGACTGCCAGAGAAGTTTTTAAAACATCACATACATGGAAAGGAAAGTAGAAATGCAGGTACCATGCAGTCCTGTGACACTGCATAGTAATATATACAGCCAGCCTAGAAATACCCTAACACCACCGATCTGCTAGCTGGTTGCAGGTTTATTATATACTAGATTGTCTAGAGACACAGCTTATTTTCACTCCTCTTTATTCACAGAAAGCTATCTTCAGTCACAGTATAACCAGACTCACATTTCTTGGAAGGTTTGCTAAACCTTGCAAAATTAGTATAGTTCAGGCACGCTTCAGGTTTGCGTAGAATCAGCATCTGAGGTTTTGCTGATCCACAGATAGGGAAGACCTGTCTAGCTATTTTCCAGGGTGTCCTCCTGTTGAGTAATAGAAATTAGGAGTCTAGCACTTAGATTCTGGCATATGGGCATCCTGCATTTTCTTTTTAACCAGTACATCTTAGAAGAGTGTGATCAGATTTTCCTGATAAATTCTTCCCTGTGAGGTGGTTGAATTCAAAATCAGAAAGTATGACAGTAATCTGAGATTACCACAGTATATATAGTAGAAATGTCCCTGTTTTATAAATCCAGAAAGTTAAAAGGTGAGTTTAATGATTAGGGATATACCACCTGCTCCTGTACCTGAGTGCTTGACATTCCGAATAGAAAACTTAATACAGCTATATATTATTAGAAAGTGTTTGTTTTACTACTGCACCAAGTGAAGAATGCTCTGATTTATTTTTTTTTTTAGTATACTTTGTGTACATTTGTCTGGAGTATTTACATCTTATGGCAGAGCAGGACAAGTCAAATATATGTTTCATATACATACTCAAAGCACAGGCTTATAAATTACTTCCTGGAGACTGTGATGCATCTGCTTCAATTCTTGATCTTAGCTGTTTTCCAGGATTTTGAGGGCAGCATTCAGGACACTGATCAATTCACTGTAGCGCCTGGATTTCAAAATAACTGAATCAGGTTGCTGTTCAGAAGTGTTTTTCCTTAAACCCTTAGCACGGTACTTTCAGAAGTTGTTCCCTGAATGCAAATAGTATTTCCTGCTGCTTTAATTAAAGGGTTTCCTTCTGATTTTTATTAATGAATTTCAACTCAGCTCCTTGACACATGATGTAGTGCTTTCCTGAATGTAATTATCAAAGAATAGGTGTTTCCAACAGGAAGTACCCTGCTTATTCAGTTCTGATAACCTAGAATCATAATTAACTGAATAGATCAAAAATAGCTTAGAACTGCAGTCTTCTCATGGTATACTTGACTAATCTGTGCAGAGTTAATTCATGTTAATAACTGCCATTTAAAATGTTGGAATTCTTGGAGTGAGGAAGAAAGGGCATACAGCCACCACAGTATTATTGCACTTAACAACTGCTAGTCTGTTTTCTTTTTTCCTGCTTCCATTATCTTTCTCATGTTTTTTCTCACTCACCTAAAATGAGCTGTACACATCTTGAAAGGAAAGGTTTCCTACAAGTTCAATTTTCTTCTGTCTGGAGTTGCCAAAAGTGGGATTGTCAATATATGAACAGACTCATCAGAGAAATTCTTCTGTGGCAAGATAAATGTTTCTGTTGGCAAAAGTTCAGCTTATCGAATTTTGACCCTGCACCCCTGTGCTACAGTGGTAATCCTACCATCAGTGTTTTTAAGGCTGAAGCCAAAAGCTGCATAGAGCCTAGCAGCATTTTCTAGTACTGGTGTGCATAATGGAAAATGGGTTATTGCTGGTGTGACTCTCTGGATGTTTTAAGGGATTTGGATAACTAGCCTGTTTTAATTTGTTTTCAGCTGAAGCCTGGCTTTCGTATTGTCAGCTTGGGTGGGGATTTATTTTCTAAAACAAAAAATAAATGGTTTAAATTGGATAAGCCATTTCCTAGGCCTCAAGCAGGCAAACAGATAACAGTTAGATGTTTTTCCTTCTATTTTTTTTTTTTCAATGGTTAAGGTACTTTGTATCGTCCATATGGTGAAAAATAAAATCTTATTAAAATCTTAATAGTCAATTTTTTTTAAGGAGAATTTATTTTAACATAGGCAATTGCTATTTTGTGGCTTTTAAATAATGTAGGAGTAAGATGACTACAAAAAATTACTACTTTCTTGAGTGCTTGAATTGGTTTCTTCTCCTGCTATTTTTGTTGTATTAAAAGTAACATACTATACTATGAAGACAGTCATGACATTTTACTAGCTTTAGCACAAAAATCACTTACTCAAACTTTATTGGAAATAATGAAAAACCCACTTTATTTGCCACCCACTTCCCCTAGCAGAAGTAGCTTAGCTTATGAGGAAAGAAATTAAGCAAGTCTGCAGTAAAAAGATGTTGATTTCATTGAGTTTGCATTTTGCCTTGTATGCTTGTCATTGATGTCAGAATGACAACTATCATATTGCTAGCAGAAATACTCTTATTATATGTAGTCCAACAGATCAAAAGACCCAATGCATATCAATGGGAAATGCAGCCTACCCTCTCTCATAACTATTTTGCTCTAAAAAGGTGTGCCAAGGTGACATATGTCGTAGTGGACTAAAGCTATAATTTATGACATTCATATTATTTATTTTAGTTCCAGTATCTCAAACTTTGCAGTGATTTAAAAAAACACAGTATAATAATATTGTTAAGTTTGTCTGAAATCATTGTCACCTTGTTTCAGAGAGTCAGAAGATGAGAAAGACTATCTCTGTCTTGCCTTCACACTGATCACTGGTAAAACTCGGACAGCAGCAGCATGTTTTTCAGATGGTTTTGGTATACTGTGCATTCTTGGACTAGCTGAATTTCACACTGTTCAATCTACTCCAGGAAATGAAGTATTCTGTGAACATTTTTGCTGTCTTCCTTCTTTTTTTTGTCTCTCAGAGAAAGCTGATCCTTAGTCCTGTAGTGATCTTTGATGTCTTTTCATCTGCATCATGCCAACTGGCATAGCTCAGGGCTGGGCTATTTATTCAAGTAGAGTTTAGTACCTCTCTGAGGTATGATGAGGCCACATACGGCCCCATCTCCAGTCCAAGACTTGGCCAAGCCTTTTCTCTAGTAACTCTGAGATTAAGTTCCTTTTGGTTTTGATGAAAATGACATCAAATAGGTGATTTTGGCACATAGGGCAAATCCATTACTCTTTTTCAGTTTAAAAGCTGCCATCCAGTGAGTACTCGTGCTCAGAGACTTGCCATGTGGGTTACACTTTCATTTTGTGAAGGAAGTTTTCTGCTGTCGGTATTTATCTAATGCATGTACTAGCTTGCTGTAAGTGAGACTAACAATGAAAACAACAACCTCCACTAGAAAATGGAGAATGCTCTGTTATAAAGTCAGATGCATGACGTGGCTGTGACTTCTTCATTCAGAATGGCTGAATTTTATGACTTTCTACATGGTAGTTCATGAAATTGTCAGGTAAAAGAAACTTGAAGTGAGAACATAAGAAAGGAAGGACAGGTGTAAATAAATAAATAATAAACAAAAGAAGAATACTGTGGAAATTTTAGAAATTGCATCTCTCCCTTACCCTGAAGTTGCTGAAAAGACTTGGTCCAGGAAGAAGGTTTAGATTGTAAATGTGAGCTGCATGAGAATGAGGCGAGAAGGAAGAGGAGTGTTATGTTGAAATAAAATTCAGCAGGGTTCCTATATTTGTCTCAGTCCAAAGCTGTTAAGTGAAAGAAATCCAGGTTTGCAAAGTCAAAGATCATCTCTAACAAAACAAAACAAAAACACGTCACAAATCTTGGAGTCTCTCTAAAAGCTGGCAGAACTGCCATGTTGTTCTTTACTTAAAAATGGACATAGTAGAGAATAAATACTAAAAAAGGAAAGGAGAATTGTAATCCTATCATTATAGTTTACTGGTAAAGTAATTGGGTTGTTTTTGTATTATTCCATAGGATATAAAAAATAATCACAATTTTAGCATACTGGACATATTGTTTCCTTCTATTCAGTTTATTTAATTCTTTAAAATGCTTTAAAATGACAATAGTATCATCAATTTCTTTTTTTTTTTTTGTTACACAGATTTTTAGCAAATTATCTACAATTCATTGATAACAAAGGCTAGCTCTTCATGACTTTTAAAGAAAAACAGGCTTTTCCTGTCTTCTACTGACAAAATCATTTAAGTCCATCTGTTACAACTTCCTCTTGACCCTGAAGGCTGGGGCATATTTTTCATTACTCAGTTGCTTCCAGGAACTTTACCTGATTAACATTCATTACTGGTAAACACTTTCTAAAGTCCCTCCTTCTGCCTATGACATCCCTTTTTTCTTCTCTTCAGCCGCAGTTCCCAAAGCGGCCAATGCAGCACAGAGAAGATGCACTCTGTTATCTTGTGGGTACTCTGACCCAGTATCTGGTTTTAAAGACTTCCACATTGGTAGGAATGATGTGATGTAGTGTTTGCTTT
The DNA here is from genome assembly GCF_947461875.1 of Haliaeetus albicilla. Taxonomy (NCBI): domain Eukaryota; kingdom Metazoa; phylum Chordata; class Aves; order Accipitriformes; family Accipitridae; genus Haliaeetus; species Haliaeetus albicilla. The sequence goes on along the minus strand of NC_091516.1, from coordinate 23,407,679 downwards.
GGGTTACTCTGAGATCACCCTTAATGCAAGTCAAGCTGAGGTAAAAGCTAATGAGAGTATCCAAGCATTAGGGCCTCCCAGACAAATAATATTGTTTCAAAGGTTTATAAGACACAAGTGACGGAAAGGAAATAATGCTTAGTTGCCCCAAGATCAAATAAAAAGTCTTCCTTTTCCATCCTTGTATTCAGCTGATACTTACATAACCATGTGGCCAAGAGTTTAGTCCTCATGCAAATTTTACATCCTCAGGTGTTGAGTAAGGTTTTCCCTGGGGGAAACCCACAGGCTCTAACTTACATATGTTCACACTCACACCTCCTTGGATTTCCCTTAGGGTCCATTCAGATTAAAATATTTTTTCTCTTCTTCCCTGCCATTCCCAGGACATCTTAACACAATCAGGAAGAGGTTAGACCTTTCTCCCTCTCCCTGACTTTATTGGCTCACAGCCCTGGCTTTGAATATTCCAGTGTCCCTTGGATGTGGTCAGGTGAGATTATCCCTGACCAGACATTAAGCAGTCATCTAAGGAGTGCTCCAGTGCCCACTAAGCCCTAAACAGACCATTCTGAAGCATAGTGCCCTTTTCTGCTGGCTTGGGCTATATTCATATCTCAAAGTGAACCCCCTTCTCATTGTGAATGTTTTATTGTCTGAAAAACTTTTAATTTACTAATCACACTTTGTACTCTCACAGAACTGGCATTAATACCATCAGATACTCACTGGCAACTCTGAAATACATATAAGGCCACTTTTATAGCTATGATCTCCCTTTACTAGCTATAAAAAGCCCAGAGAGGTTTAGACTAAAGGTATTTCAAAAGTGCAAGATACTGTTATTTGGTGCCCATCATTATTGAATTTACATTTTACAGAGAAGGCTTCATCCGATTTAGTACACCCTATACCATATGATAAAATGCTAGGAGATGTCTTGGACAATGATGTCATACCCTCTCTTCTTAAGGAGAGAATCCAGTAAGGAAAAAAATAGACTTGCTATGTGCAAGATAGATCAAAGGCAATAAACCCAATGATTTTTTAATTAGCACTTGGAATTCCTCTTTCCAGACATAGCAGAGGCTGCTTTTTGGAAAGGTAGTCAGTGAAGCCCTTGATGGTGCCCTCTTACCTGCGGTGATAGGAAGTTCACTACATGGTGTAGCTTCAGATAGGAGCAAAAGAGTATCTGGTGCTCGCTGCTTGATTCCCAGATGAGCAGGATAAATTCTGTGGGACCTGAGAGTGCAAATTGCCAATGGATTTGTGGGACAGCAGTGGTGGACTTCTGCAACATGCGTCCACAATTCTCCAGGATGTTTAGGTGACAGTACCTGCTTACTTGTCTGTTGTAACACCTACGCTGCTACACATGAATTGCTGTGATGTGCTAACCACTTTATCATTTTATTACACTTTATTACATCATAAATTTTTATATCTTCTTAACGATCCTACAAGAAGCTTAATTGTTTATAGGAACATCTTAATTAACTAGAGTTCACTAGGTTAAGCAGAACACAAATTGAAAGAGCTCTAAATGAAACAAACCCTACCACTCCATTCCATATAGCTTCATAAGGTTAAAATGGGATTTGACTGCAAGAATTAAAAATTCATACTGCTTTCAGATATTACAAAGTAACGATAATACGATGCATAACTTTACCTCAGCTTTCTGTTTTACAAATGTGAAATTCAATGGAAAAAACCATATTTTATTTTTTTTGCCTACTAGGAAGAATTTCAATTTGAGCTGTAGTATTATGAGGAAACTTGCCCCAGATTAATTTAGCAGACAATAGAGTTACTTTAATATCCTATTTCCATCTGGATTTTAGAAATAGAAAAGATAATACAAGAAATATATAACACGAGTCTCAAAGACTTCTCTGATGATATTCTAATTGATTACAGTCAATTATTCTGAAGTATATTTAACAGGAGCTTTGTGCAGTGGTCACAGTACATGAATTGGGGTGGAAAAGATTAACGTTCATGAACGGTAGAACTAGCTATATGAACCAGTCTTCCCAGGGTCCAAACATCTTCAGTTGTCAGCAACTTTAGGACAGCAGGTTTTCCTGGGAAAACTGAGGTGATTTAGCACATGTGGGAGAGCATTTCATAGGCTTAACCAGAGTTACACCCTAGACTAAAACACCACCATGGTCTTGGCTTGCCTATGTTAAATGCCTCTACAACACAGTACTCATCCAAACAGAATGATGTTAACAGGTGGGCAGTGCCTGTTGCATTTTCATTACAGTTTTCAAGGCTGCATAAAAGATGGAAGGAGTTGCCTAGAGAAGTGGTGGAATTTCCCCCACTGTAAATATCAAAGACTCAGCTTGACAGGGCCAGCGATAACCTAATCTGAGGCCCTGCTTTCAATAGAAGGCTGCACCAGACAATCTGCAGAAACCCCTTCCACCACAGACTTTTTGTGAATCTGTGAATCACAGTTAATGGAATTTGAGGTGCATTTGGATTAAGACGGAAATCCTCCAAATCCAGACCACAATCCAGGACTCCCAAATGTGCTTCTGTCCCGCTGTATATAGTGTGTCAGCCAGATGGTATTAGGACCATTAAGATGCATATTAACTCCTATCTCACCATTATTAAGGGAGAGAATATTTTTAAGGTGTTAATGGCTGATAGGAAGGAGGCATTGGCTTTGGAGACAAGAGATAGAAAAGATCCAAGATGAATGACTCATCAAGGTAATAGAAAGAGATATATATTAATTTAGTGGCTTCCATTATAAATTGTAAGTTTCAACAATGACACTGTCAATCCATGTGTCAAGGAGCAGCAAAAGCAGAGCTGCCCGGCAAAGAGGTCTGAGCCAGGAGTTAAGGGCAACTCCAGCAATGGCCATGCCTGCACCATGGGCACAGTTACTTGAGGTCTGATCACAGTAGACAGAACCAGGTGCTGGTAACTGGGTCCATTGACAACCTCAGACATGGCAAGGGAATGAGTGAGGTCAAGGGTCCATCCAGGGACTACAGTCAGGAACAAAAGAAGCTGAGGCCAGAGACAGGGCAGAAGACAGGACTACAGACAGGCACACCTACAATGTACCTTACATAGGGAATGAAGGTCCAGGCCTGAGGTCTAGCAAGGATCCTGGACCCATGCACTGAGAATGCAGGGTTGAGATCTCCAGAGAGGCTGGTCAGCACAATGAAGGCCAGTTGGTACACTCAGCACCGTGACATCATGGACTGATCAATAATTGCTGTCTGTAGCAGAGGTGGCCAATGGTACCAACACACACAAAAGCAGCTGTGTGTTGGGACACTCACATGATGACTCTATATGTATTTCTTCATCAGGGTACACTAGTGCTGAAGTCCTCCTTCCCATAGGCACAAATGCACCCAGAGAAGACTGCAAGGTCCAAATCCCACAGAAGAGAACAGGCTCTGTTTCATCTTCCCTTCCATGGTCCCCATAGTCAAGTGTCTTCATTCATGCAGTACGCCCATGCAGGAAGTGTCTAGTAGTCCAGAATGAAGGTCATCTACAGCTTGTTCCTTTGAACACATTAGCTATCAACCAGGAGGAGGGAGAAGAAGCCTACCACTTTATTTATTTATTTGAGGGGTCAATTCTGAATTTAAAACATGCTCACGAGGTATCACTACACAAAGTTAGATCTAACCATTTTTAGGAGAAAGCATTTGGGGATTTTTTGTTCTTTCTTTTTTTCTCTGTAATAGTATTTTCTACTATCGAAGAAAAATGTTTTTGTATAGAAAGAAAACATAAAAGAAAACACCTGTTTGGCTTGCAGGAATTGGCCAGGGAGGCGGTTTTCCTGACAGGCCAAAAGCGACCAGCACAGGGCCCCTTTAAAAAAATAGTCAGGTGGTTTTTTTTTTCCCCCTATTTCATGTGAGCATTGGCAGAAACTCTGACAAGCAGTTCTTCATATTTTATTATGTTCTTGTCTAGCAGAATCTCTGTCAGGCAAAAACCTTGTCAGCGGAAAAGCTGTCGTAGGATCAGAGGAGACAAAAACAGGTGTCACAGAGGCAGTCAAAACTGAAGAAAAAAAAAGATTAGGCTAAAGAGAGAAAGGCAGACAATTACATTAATGCCATTGCTTTTATCTTATAGATGTGTGTTATTATCTCGGGGTGCTGAGTGCGCAATTGCCTCAAAGAAAAGTAGACAGGAGACAAGGGGAAACTTGATAGTTATTAACTGAAGAGGCAGTGTGTCAAAGCTGGATGGGGTTCAAAGTTTTGCAAAGGGATAAAAAAAATTGCAGACAGCAAGCAACGTCTGTGAACAAACTGTGGTTCTGCTTTCGGCTACATAAACCTAGTAGCAATCTAAATGTTTCAACTTGGAATCAGATCATAGACAGAAAAATTAATGAAAGTTTTCATTCAGACTTTTTTAATAACATTTATTTTGTGTACATGCAACTGAAGTGCTGGGGGTTTTTTTTGATCTGTTATAAAAATGTTGTTAGAGCATGAGGCATGGTGAGGCATGAAGACATTTATCAGTTTAGTTGCTGTGTTGTTTGAGTTTGAAACACCTATTATCAACACATGTTTAATTTTAAAATGCTATTAAGAATCCTTTTACTAAGTGTGAACATCTGTACATGCAAGCTGTAAATTAGAAGATCACATATGTGTCCCTCTGTCAGAGACTAAATGCATTTGGCAAATGGTTTCCATTATTAGCTTTTAAATACAGTAAAAGGCAGAAGGAAAAGTTGATTTTGCCTATGAATCAGAGTATGCTTTACTTACTCTCCTTCCATGATCTTTTGAAATCCACAGTGTCTTAGTGAACATTTCTCATCTATCTGGATTAAATTGTGAAAGGGATGAAGACAGAAGTGAAATGGATGTCACCAAAGGATGCCATGTTGTAACTGGAATTTATACCCAGGCTGATTCAGGATGTTCACCCACCCATATAAATGTTAATGTCCCATGCTCTGTGCGCTTGTGCCAGGGGTGAATGGGATAATTTTCTACACCATGAAAATATTTGAGCCATTCGGTAGTCACTGGCAAGTTTTCTTGTCCTTAGTCACCTTCTAAGCATGGTACTTTTGAGGAGCAGTTTTTTCCGCCTACAAAATACACCATATTACACCATGTTACAGGTGGTATTAAATCTGCATCCTGAGGGAAGCTAGCTTAGACCACCTCTTATGACTGCAGTAGTTTGTCTGTCCTTCCAGCATTTTAGTCATTCATAAGCTACCTTCTGTTCTTGAAAGGATTTGTTACTTCTTTTTCTGTGGTTGATGGAAAAGAAGAAAATCTTGGAACTCTGAAATGTGAATCTGTTCATGTTCACCACTAAAATCAACAGCAAACTACAGTGCTCCACATTGCCATTAATAATATGGTATCTGTTTTACCATACTCGACAAGCTGTTGTTGCAACAGTATTATGGAATCTTTTTATGTTGGTGTTGTATGTTTAATCTGTCTGCCAATTTAAGTTTCTCTTGCTGTAGAAAGTGGCCCAGTTATTTAGTTTTAAAAGGTCTGGAAAGCTCTGTTATTGTCTGGACACAGACTATATAAAATTTCTTTTCATTTTCCTGTTGACCCTTGAACAAATCTAGTAACCTGGAAAAATGATGATGTTTATAAAATTGTATATTCTCATGTGTATGTGTGTATGCACTCCAACTGTGTCCCTCTTTGGTAAGCTAGAGAACTGGCCAGAGAGCATGCAAGAAAATCTACAGTGGGACTATTGCAGAGCCCAAATTTAAAACTGAAATGGAATGACATTCATAATGACCTGTACATTGCCTCTTACTGACTCTTCTCTGTGGTATTCTGAGATACACAGTCAGGCAAATCAGCTGAGAGAAGGGGTTTCACTAGACCTTTTCATCCCTCTCTAGGATACCTAAATATTTATCTAGGATCAGGAAATTAGCAAGAGGTATGTGTATTTACAACTCCAATTGCATTTAAACTAGGATATTTAAAATTCTTTTATATTCAGTAAAGGCAAAATGTCATGCTTTTATTGTAGCTATTCAAAAAACAATATGAGGCCTCTAAAGTACAAAATTCATCACTGCATACTTGTATTTCTTTTGCTTAATGAAAATGGAATCCACTCAGAAGCATGGCTTTTAATTTGGTTGACCTTGTCCACTGCACGTTGAGAAGGAAGGGGTCTCAGGTCGATGAGTAAATTTGCATAGCTGAGCCTATGAACTGGCCACAGTATAGATTAAATGAAAGATTTTGTCTTTATTTTCTGTCTTTTGACAAATTGAACAAGTATTTGAGCCTTATTTTAATATATCTTTTGTACTTAATTTCCTTTGAATTACACAGGGTCCCAAGACTCCAGTAAAATATAAATGGTGAAGCAGATTTCCCCTCCCTATTTTACTGCATTTTAAAAAAAAAGGCAAAACAAACCCACAAATGGAACATAGAAGTTTGTTCATCAGTTTTTTATAAATAGGTCCAAAGTTTTTTGCTGGAATTTTGCATAATAAGAATGCTGCAAGCTGTAATGTGAAGATTGACATTATATCAATTTCAAAATTCTCTTTACAATTCAGATTATACTGAGCAGAGTCTCTGTAAAATCTGGGGGTTTCATTTACTATTCAAGAAGGTAAAGAGAGGATAAGCCAACATGGGGAGTTCAGGCTTTACCAAGAGGGTGGTCAAACGCTGGAACAGGCTTCCTAGAGAGGTGGTCAATGCGCCAAGCCTGTATGTGTTTAAGAGGCATTTGGACAATGCCCTTAATAACATGCTTTAACTGTTGGTCAGCCCTGAAGTGGTCAGGCAGTTCGACTAGATGATCGTTGTATGTCCTTCCAACTGAAATATTCTAAATTATCTAAATGATTATGGTGCATACTTGATACTTTAGAGCTAGGTAAGAAAAACAGCAGTGAAAGTTTCCTAATTCCTATACTAATTATCCAATTAGTAATTTTGGGATGTTGAAGGCAATCTTCTGTAACGTCTTCTACTTTATAATCCTTTTTTGCCCCCCCTTTTTAATAGTTAAATTTTCTGAAACAAGAACTTGAAATTTAGGATTCACCACAGAAATATCCCTTGGCTGTATGTTGTTACAGTAAAACACAAGGGCCTTTTTAGGCTGTTCCACAAAAATTTTGATTACTCAGCAGGTATGCGAGTTTTAAAATTCATTAGATCTTTTCTTTCTCTACCAGTGAACAGTTTTCTACTCACACTGACATAAAGAATATCAGACTATCAGAGCAGTGCTAAGAATTGAATTGGGCTGTTAAAAGGGAGCCTTCTTAGTTTAAGCACATAGCTAGGCCCATCATAGTCATGTTTTTGGAAAAGACTCTGCAGGTTACAACCAAAAAGTCACAAACATGTTAAGACTTTTCTGGGTGAACTTTTGAGCCCACTGAAAGTGTAAGAAGTATGAGTAATACCTCATGCTCTACCAGGAAGGGACTTTTAATGTGTGGTTTATGATGTTCAGTCACTGATATCTTCTTAATAAGGACACATCTGTTTATGTCATTTTTCAGGTATGATAAAGCTCATTCTTTTATATAGCATGTTTCATCTTGAAGTCTCCTAAGCACTTATGAAATCATACACTGTCAACTATTTCCTTAGCAATCTCTTTTAAAGAAACAAGGTAATTTTTATAGATTACAAATTATAGTGAAAAGTTTCATTCTCCTGCCAAGTGCAAGGGGTTTCAATAGTCAATGATCTGAAAGACTTTCAGGTGCTTACCATACTATCATTTCTCTATGGGTGCAAGTGTATTTCCTTTCTCTTCATGTACAACTTTTCCTTTTCTTTCTTTTTTTTTTCTGACTGTAGCATGAGGTTTGTCTTTAGTTTGCAAATGTTCTTACACATCCGTGCAAAAATATATGCTTTGCTGTGTTATAAATTACACATTTCAGTGCATATCCTGACTTGTACTTCAAAAGGATAAAATTCACTGCTTATTTGTTTATTACATAATGTGCAGAATAAGGCCAGAAATCAAAATTGGAGATAATTTCAGTGTCACTTGGAGTGTTAGTCCAACAGTGGACTAACTCTTATTTGTGTGTCTGTGTGTGTGTGTGTGTGTGTGTGTGTGTTTTGAGAAGCAGATCTATAGATAACATCACTTGAAAACATGTTGCAGATAAATGGAATAGTACAGGGTATTTTGTGAAAATTTCTGTCTGCTGGTCAAGGAGTGTGCTCAGTCATTAAAAAGGACCTTTTTTATTTCTTTTTTCACTTCTATTCCATCTTGGCCTTTCCAAAGCTGTTATCCTCGGAGTGGATAACCACATTACATAACGTGGGTAAATGTCCAGAGTTTTTTACTCTCATTCTATCTATTAGTTTTATAATCCACCCAATAGTCTTTAGATAAAGATATCGTACAGCCATTCTGGCTAGTGCCAAAGTAGACTCATGACCTTAAAATCTTCAGCAAGCCAAGTCTTCTTTAGCTGGAAGAACTTGCTTTTCCCCACTGCAGGCATAGGATTTACTGTTAAGTAAAGAGAAACGAAAACAAATATTAAGATATATTAGAAATATATGATGTAGTGATTAAAAAGGATTGAATATTCCAAAAATATTCATTCATGTCTTGACTCTGGTCTGAATTTGTGTAAACGTGGAGAAGCCAGTTAATGTCTTTGGACCCCATTCTCATTCTGTAAGACTGAAGGTGGAAAGCTCAAGGTGATCCAGATCTGCTTAATTATTTTGACAGTCTGGTAGAACATGTTACATCTATTAACACTAATATTATTTACAGCATTCTTATTGCAAGTAGTAGTAGTATTTTTTTAAGAATACTAGTATTTTACTTTCTTTTACTCCTTCCAAATGGTTGCTCTGCCCCCCAGGTACACATATATATGTATCAGCACACATACAGCACAGTCTGCACAGTAACAAAACCAATTTTCTAGGCTTTTCTAGCTGAGTACGTTGATGACACATCTGTTACGGTAGTAGAAAAATAACCATGTTACAAAAATATCATACATAAAAGGGGCAAAAAAAATATAGGAAAGTATTTGACCTGGATAAGCTTCAATCAAATCCCATTCATTAGACCTTGTAAATAAATCAGTCCCACATCATGAAGCCTATATAGCTGAAGTACTTCGGAATAAGATCTTTTGGAAGAAAAATCGCACCCTTCACATTCTTCAGTATAAATGTCCTGTGGAGAGACATAAGACTGCAGTCCCTAGGCTTGCCAATTCCTTATCTTTTTTGAATGTTAAATTAATATTTAAAGCTATTTATTCAAAGTTGACTTAACCACTAGAATAGGAAAGATCAGACAAATCAGTTGCAAGAAATGAAGTATGAGGAAACCAGAACTCTTTGACAAAGTATTCCTTGGAGTAAACGTGTTGAATGAAGCCAGTGAGTAAATGATAAGGGCCTTTGCGCTCTGGATGTAAGAAAGCAATTTATCAAGAGTACATGAACTCTCCAGTGACCATAAACCAAGAAGAAACCAAAGTACAGGAGAGAAGAAGTCCCTATAAAATTATTTTAAATGCTCAGAAAGTTTTATTTTAAAAAAGCAGTGAGAAGCTTAGGTGCTGCAACATAGTCCATAAAATGGAAATAAAATTAAATTTAAACATTGATACTCAGTAAAACGTGTGATGTCATGTGCAGTTCCATCATATTTAACTTCACAAGGGGATAAGAATTACCTTCATCCTGCAAACCTCTCCTTCCCTCATCTCTATATTATTCACGTCACAATGAATAACATGAAATTCACACAGAAGGGTAAAACAAAACCAGCCAGCTCAAGTAGCAGTGAATTCATGATAGAAATTATGGTAAATCAGGGGACTAATTTTTAACATGTTTAAAAGGCTGGGGTATAGTGTGTATCTGTTTTCTTTTATTCCCCTAGAAGTTAAGTCTCAAACCTTTAACAGTCCAAATCAATTCTGAATAGCTTCAGTTTTGTTCATCAGTTAATCATAAATTTTCTGTAATTTCTTTTGAACTTAGGAGTATTGTAGTCTCTGGGGCTCAGCTGAGCACCCTTCTGCTGTAGGAATTAAAGTTAATTGTGATCTTTGGAAACTAGGCCTGTTTCGGACTGCATCCGTGAAAAAGAATGACTCAGTGATGAGTGGTGTCCCTCAGGGTTATATTGGGACTGGTACTGTTTAATATCTTCATCAATGACATAGACAGTGCGATCGAGTGCACCCTCAGCAAATTTGCAGATGACACCAAATTGAGTGGTGCAGTTGACACACCCGAGGGACAGGATGCCATTCAGAGGGACCTGGATAAGCTCAGGAAGTGGGCCCATGTGAACTTCAAGAAGCTCAAAGAGGCCAAGTGCAAGGTCCTGCACCTGGGTTGAGGCAAACCCCAATATCAATACAGGCTGAGGGATGAAGGGTTTGAGAGCAGCCCTGCCAAGAAGGACTTGCAGGTACTGGTGGATGAAAAGCTGGACATGAGCTGGCAATATGTGCTTGCAGCCCAGAAACCAACCATATCCTTGGCTGCATCAAAAGAAGGGTGGCCAGCAGGTCGAGGGAGGTGTTTCTGCTGCTCTACTCCACTCTTGTGAGACCCCACCTGGAGTACTGCGTCCAGCTCTGGAGTCCTCAGTACAAAATGGACATGGACCTGTTGGGAGTGGGTCCAGAGGAGGGCCACAAAAATGATCAGAGGGATGGAATGCCTCTCCTGTGAGGACAGACTGAGAGAGTTGGGGTTGTTCAACCTGGAGAATAGGAGGTTCTGGGGAGACCTTATAGCAGCCTTTCAATGCTTAAAGGGGGCTGGTAAGAAAGATGGGGACAGACTTTTTAGCAGGGCCTGTTGTGATAGGACAAGGGGCAATGGTTTTAAACTATAAGAGGATAGATTCAGACTAGATATAAGGAAGAAATTTTTTATGATGAGGGTGGTGAAACAGTGGAACAGGTTGCCCAGAGAGGTGGTAGATGTCCCATCTCTGAAAGCATTCAAGGTCAGGTTGGATGGGGCTCTGAGCAACTTAATCTAGTTGAAGATGTCCCTGCTCATTGCAGGGCGGTAGGACTAGATGACCTTTAAGGTCCTTTCCAGCCCAAACCATGCTGTGATTCTGTGGTTCTATGAATCATTCAGGTGATATTTCTGTGGAAAATAATTGCATCTGCAAAATTAATTGTGTTTAAATAATTCTTTGGGATTATTTTCTTGTCTTTCCTTTAGCTCTTCTCTTATACTTAACCCATTTTCTTTCAGCCTTGGACAAGCTTAGTACTCAGCACCTCTACCACCCAACCCAAGTGGAGATTGTGCAGTCCAATGTTGTGTTTGACATCAGCAGCCTGATGCTCTACGGTACTCAGGCTGTGCCTGTGAGACTGAAGATCCTACTTGACCGACTCTTCAGTGTACTGAAGCAAGAGGAGGTGTTGCATATTCTACATGGCTTAGGCTGGACACTGCGAGACTATGTTCGAGGCTACATCCTTCAGGTAGGAAATAAAGCAAAGCATGTTTCCAAGCCCAGTTAACTGAATTATTTTTTTTGTACAGATGTAGTGACCATGCACCCAAAGAGGTAGAAGGATATGAAGTAAATTTAGTGTGGCATGTTGAAGACTAATGATGATGTTGGCAAAATGAAATGTTCAATTTTTCCTAAGCTAAAAAAATGCAGGTTACTTCATACCATAGCATTTATTTGTACTTGCTTATGCTTATTGTAGGAAATACCTTAAATACTGCAAATACTGAGGTTAGCTAGCTGCAAGCCTGATTTGGTCATCAAAGGCAACTGGCAAGTTTTCAAGGGCTACTGTTTGACTTAAGAAACTAAGATCCAAGTCAGCAGCTCCTTCATCTTTTCTTTTCTTCTCTAGCAAGATGCTTAATAAGGGCTAGATGAAATGGGCATTGTGATCATAGTTGTGTTGGCAGGTATCCTTACAGTGTCATGTATAAACAGGAAAATCCTGTTTATAAGGCCATTTTTAAAAGGTAGTTTTAAATAAAGTGTTATGTGCAGATTAGTTAAGATAAGATGAGCAAACAAAACATAAGTAAACAGTAATATGGACAAGCATTCTTTATGAGTATGGTCATGAATTCGTATGGTTGCTTATCTGAAGAATTTCATCATCTGTTGGGTTCCGAAGTGAATTATTACATTTTATAAGACTATTTCTGATTGAGAATCTAACACTACATGCTTCTGAGTTCTCTTAATTGCTACTGACTTTGTGGGAGCTCTGCGTCATCTAGAAGTCATCCAGTTATTGAAGTGGACACACCTGAAAAAATTTGAAAATTCTAGTTTCCAATTTATTTCTTTACTTTCTTAGGCAATGATAGTGTGCTTGTCACTATAGAGAACATATGGGAATCTTTAGTCCTGCTCTAAGGAATTCTGATGGTATTTTTTAATTCCTCTTCAGTTTTCTGTCGTTCGTGTGAAAAAATTGCTTAGCCTTACGTAATTCTATGGAAACGTTCATATTCTGTGTTCTTAATTACACAGATTCTCACAGAAAAGTGTTCTGAATTGTAGAACAGTCCTAGGGAAAGAGTAATAAAAAGGCTATTACTTTAATAATGAGATCCTGTTATTCTTATTAGGATATATACAGAATGAAGCTCTTTAATTGTTTTAGGATTCTCTCAGGCATCTCTTTTGTAAAAAGCTAAATGTTACATGTGTTCAAATACAATAGAATCCATTTTTTCCATTCTAAAACTTATACATAAGTATATATCCATGATATTTATACAGTAGGTATCTATAGATGCTTGTACGATATATATATATGGATATGTATCTATAGATGTTGCATATGATATATAAACTAGATAGGTATATGATAGATATCTGTAGATACCTACTGTAATGGCATTATATGCATATTGCAACATATTTTAGATTCCTGGATTCTGAATGCTACTGATGAAGAGGGCTGAAGAAATATGATTTGCAAAGGAATATGCGTTAAAAAATGCATCCTTTTTAAGATATAACATTAGAAAATTGCTGTTTACTAAATGCGATTAATAGTTAGGTGTAATATATTACAAGCGCAGAGTGTAATTCAGTGTCCCTTACAGTCAAGAAGACTGAAATCAGTAGTTTTCTTGTTTTAAAGGTTCTAGAATTGGGCTTATATTGATTTTGTTTTAATTATCTGTTGGAATGATGTTAATATATGCAAGAATGGCTTGTAATAAAATTACATAGAGGTTTGTACTGAGTGAGATTGTGACCTATGCATCTGAGTGGTGTAAAGGCCTATAATACACCATTAGGTCAGAGTTCAATTTACCTGGCTAAAACTCAATCACATGGTAGCCCTCGAGGCATGAATTTTACCATTACTACATTCAACAACAGTGTATTGAATATTATGTCAGTTAAAGGAGAACAATTATCAATGAAAGTTATGGGGCAGCTGTAACGGTCTTGCCACATATTGACTTGGTTAGTGCTTGGCTGTGGATTGTGCTAGTGGGTGAATGAAGACCTACGATAGGTGTAGTCAAGCCTGCCTGTTAGTTTAGCTCTCTAATTTCAAAGAATCACAGATTGTTCAAAGTTGGAAGGGAGGTCATCTTGTCCAACGCCCCTGCTCAAGCACGGCGACCTAGATCTGGTTGCCCAGGACCATGTCCAGACAGCTTTTGAATAGCTCCAAGGATGGAAACTCCATAACCTCCCTGGGCAAAATAATGCATTTTGTTTCCATTAAAGCTAGGAAGCTCAGTATATAGCAGAAAGGGAACTACTTAGTAAAACATTTATGAAGAGAAACTGTAGGAAAATTAGTCAAATCTATGATAATAAAAAAGACTTGTTTAAAAAGTAACTCTATTGCAACTATCTGATAAAAAGGAGAAAAGGGGCATGCGGCGAAATTTGAAAGGAAATGTGTAGTAACACTAGCACAGTAAAAGTGCATACAGGTGAGAACTACAGGTAATGTCTCCTTCAAGCCAAAGGTGTTGTTCCATAAAGGTTGTCTTTAGAGAATTGGAACTCTTCACAGAATTGTTTGAGGCTTTCAAACTCACCTTTTCCACACAAAAAGCTTATGATGAAATTGCATGAGCCTCCTATAGGAGAGCCAAAAGTATCAAGTAGCAAAAGAAATCATCCAGAATATCACAGAGCTATGGGATTATTGGTAGGTTGTCATGCAGTGAATTAAGGAATATCTGATTCTCAGTCTGGAAGTATAGTTCTTTTTAACTTGTCGGTGCAAACCTGTCTAAGTTATAATCTAGTCCAGTCAATGCTGGTAAATTTACCATACATTCATACATACTCATTGTACATCAAATACACAAATACATATCTCTAAGAAATGGTTTAAATTTGCTATAATGCTGTAGTTAGAGAAGCGTAAACCAGTAAACTAGCTTGTTTGTCTCTAATAAAAATAATATTTTAAACTTGTAAGATGAAATGATGGTTATCACTGTTTGACATGGGGGCAGGGGGAAAGAAAGGTTAGTAGCTTTGGGAATACTTGCTCAGAAATACAGAACTTATTTGGAGCGTACAGAACTACAGAACTTATTTGGAACGTACAGACTCTAAGACACTTTTAAGTGTATTCTGCAAGGAGTAAGAGAAGTATCAGAATAGGGAAAGGGAATGGTTGTGACAGATTCTAGAATAGTTAATCCAGGTTAAAGTTCCAGTGTTCTCCAATCAACTGCAGTGCAAAAGATTTGTAAAGCTGGTACAAAATAGGCGTTTCATGCCTTGGCAAGGTCTGAGACATCAGTTTGTGATGAATTTCCCCTGAATCATGATGGAATTGTTAAATTATTTTAACATTTTCCCTAAATGGAGGGGGTTTGGAGGGGGAAAAAAAAAAGAAATCTTAGCATAGATGTATCAACTCAAAATCTGTTATTTTAGTATTGCCAGATATTTTCTTTTCTGTTCAAGATCCATAATGAAACCCCTTTTTCCACAAAAAAAGAAAATACTTTTTCACAGTAACTTTTGAGAAAAACCTCAGTTTGCTGCACTTGAGAAGCAAGAGAAAACCAGTGCTTCTGTCTAGTTGTGTATTAGTGCTGCAAGGTGGGTGGGATTATTTGTAATACCCTCATTTTGACTAATAATGTTTCTAAATAGCAAATTAAAAAGCAGTGGGCAGAGAAAAATGCAGTATTTATTGCTTCATTCAGTGGATGCATTAATGGAGCACAGGAAGCGAACGAACCCTGAAGCCAGCAGAGGTAATGTGATACACCGCCTTTCACATTTGGGCACAGTCACAGCATTGCCAGTAATGGCTGAGAGGCATTAAGACCTGGCAAGCTTTCTCTGGCCTCTGTGCAATAAACCTAATTTCTGGTGAATAGATACCTATCACTGAAATGTCAGTGAGTGACAATTTGGTCAGCAGTTTTATCAGATTGCTAACAAGATTAATGTTTTAGAGGAGGAGTTGTTCTCTCATCTTTAGAAGTGATCCTCAAAAAAACCTTACTGCATAGGGGAGCTTCCTGGACTGCATCTGCTCCATGGGCATCCAGAGTGCTTCAGTTTCTAGGCTTGTGTATCCGGTACCTATCTCAAGGAACTAAGCTGTATTTGGTGTGGAGCTATTAATGAGCCTGTAGATTTTCTCTTTGGGAACAGCCAACTCAACAACTGTCTACATGACAAGAAATGATTCTGTCAACAACAGTAACTGTTTTGGGTCAGTTTCTGCACCTGCTACTCAAAGAGATGTGATTAGTGGCTCTATTAATTTGTGTGAAGTTACTTTTGCTTCAAAGAACAGTTCAGCTGTGACTAAGTCTCCAGCCCTGGTTTGGTTTCAGCTGAGCTGAGAGAAGAGGTGACTTTGCCAGCTGTTCTCCTCTGTTCCACCACTGGAGAATACTTTACCCCACCCATTTGCTAGTGTAACTACCTGTGTAACCACTCCCTAGCTAGGTTCTCTGTAAACAAGGCAGGTTAGAAAAATCCTCCTGCTAAACACGTGCAAGTTAACTCTGATTATTCTGTGAGGAAAGGCTAGAGAGCAATTATGCCAGTAGCAGTGAACAGCTGGAGCATTCAGCTTTTACAGTGGTCCAGCTGCAGATGACAGGACATATGACCACAACTTAGAGGCCATAAACTGACTCTTTGCAAATAATGAATCAGTGTTTTGAGTAAGAGATCAACACTTCTTCAACTGTTTTGTGATCAAATAGTTGTATTCTGTTAGTGAAAAGAGGAAAATAAATATTATCTTTACAGGACAAAGAAGGAAGCAGAGGCACAGAACAGAACATTGGCAGAATCAGGAAAAGGGGCTAGACCTAGGATTCCTGTTCTTACCATCGTTCCCTCGAAAAAAGTAGATTATAGTCAGTAGCTCATGGGCAACGTCTTGGCTGCCAGACTCTGTGGTGCTATTCACAGCTATGAGAAATTTAACAAAAAAAACCCAAAAACAAACAAACAAACAAAACCAAACCCAAACACCCAAAACCAAAATCAAAACTAAAGCCAGCTGGAAAAGTATGGGTATTTTATTGGCCCAAAAGGTGACTCACTCACAAAAGTTCATGCACTGGACAGTGCATGGGGAATCACTAATCCTAAATGAAGGTCTTTTCCGTGGCAATGTCAGTGCTGAAAACTGATGAAATTCAAAATTACTAGATATCATTTTCTGCTTTCGGAAGACTGGAAACTGGGAGTACAATGCTTTTCCTGCCTCTGTGGTTTCACCGTCAAGTCTGCTAATTTTAAAAGTAAGAAAAAAACCTCTGAAATTAATGACGTCCTCTGCCACTGCTGACTTGGGTTTGTGTGTTTCTTTGCCCACAGATACCAGCACAATTCCTACTTTATCAATTTAGTTAACTCTTCAAATGATGACCGGGAGGGACTGTGGTTTATTCTCCCATTGCTGTGTTGGTTCTGTAGGGCTAAAACAACTGTTGAGCAAGAACAATTGTTTCAGTCACTGATGTCAGCTAAGAGTAAACTCTCAGAAGGTATACATTGGGGGAGGGGGGGAATTAGCCATTTTTTCAAAAGACATCCCATTAACTAAAACAAAGTCATGCAAATTGTGAAATACATAGTGCAGGTTATATAATGCAGTTCCGAGATTTTTAAAGAAAAATTGGTTATATGCATAGTCATAGAATCATAGAATCATTTAAGTTGGAAAAGACCTTCAAGATCATCGAGTCCAACCATCAACCATGCCCACTAAACCATGTCCTGAAGTACCCCATCTACTCGCTTTTTTAATACCTCTAGGGATGGTGACTCAACCACTTCCCTGGGCAGCCTATTCCAATGTCTGACAACCCTCTCAGTAAAAAACTTTTTCCTATTATCTAACCTAAATCTCCCTTGCCTCAACTTGAGGCCATTTCCTCTCGTCCTATCTCCAGCCACCTGACAGAAGAGACCAGCACCCATCTCACTACAACCCCCCTTCAGGTAGCTGTAAAGAGCTATAAGGTCTCCCCTCAGCTTCCTCTTCTCTAGACTAAACAGCCCCAGCTCCCTCAGCTGCTCCTGATAAGACTTGTGCTCCAGGCCCCTCACCAACTTTGTTGCCCTTCTCTGGACATGCTCCAGCACCTCAATGTCTTTCCTGTAGTGAGGGGCCTAAAACTGAACACAGTACTCGAGGTGCGGCCTCACCAGTGCCGAGTACAGGGGAACAATCACCTCCCTGCTCCTGCTGGCCACACTATTTCTGATACAGGTCAGGCTGACAGGTCTGTAGTTCCCCGGATACTTCCTCCGACCCTTCTTGTAAATGGGAGTCACATTGGCAAGCCTCCAGTCCTCTGGGACCTCCCCTGTTGACCAGGATCACTGATAGAGAGTGGCTTGGCAAGGACCTCTGCCAGTTCCCTCAGTACGCTTGGATGGATCCCATCAGGTCCCATAGATTTGTGAGTGTCCAGATGGCATAGTAGGTCACTAACTATTTCCTCCTGGATTAAGGGGGGGTACGTTCTGCTCTTCATCCTTACCTTCCAGCTCAAGGGGTGGAGTACCCTGAGGATAACTGGTCTCTCTATTAAAGACTGAGGCAAAGAAGGCATTAAGTACCTCAGCCTTTTCCTCATATCTGGTGGCTACGTTCCCTTCTGTATCATTAAAGGATAGATATTCTCCTTGGCTTTCTTTTTACTGTTAACATATTTGTAAAAAATTTTTTTGTTGTCCCTTACAATAGTGGCCAGATTTAGTTCTAGCTGAGCTTTTGCCTTTCTAATTTTCTCTCTGTATGATCTAACAAGATCCCTGTACTCCTCCCAAGTTGGCTGCCCTTTCCTCCAGAGATGATAAACTCTCCCTTTTTTCTTGACTCCTAGCAAAAGCTCCCTGTTCAGCCAGGCCGGTCGTTTTCCTCGGCGGTTCGACTTACGGCACATGGGAATAGCCTGGTCCTGAGCCATTAAGATTTCCTTCTTAAAGAAAGTCCATCCCTCCTGGACCCCTTTGCCCTTCAGGACCATCTCCCAAGGGACTCTCAACCAGTGCCTTGAAGAGGCCAAAGTTTGCCCTCCAGAAGTCCATAGCGGTGGTTTTGCTGACCACCTTCCTTGCCTCACCAAGAATTGAAAATTCTATCATTTCATGGTCGCTAAGCCCAAGACGGCCTCCAACCGTCACACCTCCCACCAGCCCTTCCCTATTCGTAAACAACAGATCTAGCAAGGCTCCTCCCCTGGTTGGCTCACCTACCAGCTGTGTCAGGAAGTTATCTTCCACACACTCCAGGAACCTCCTAGATTGTTTACTTACTGCTGTGTTGTATTTCCAGCAGACGTCTGGAAAGTTAAAGTCCCCCACGAGGACAAGGGCACACGATTCTGAGACTACTGCCAGCCGCTTGTAGAATGATTCATCCATCTCTTCAACCTGGTTGGGTAGTCTATAACAGACTCCCAGCACAATATCTGCCTTATTGGCTTTCCCTCTCATCCTCACCCATAAGCACTCCACCTTGTCATCAGTATCGTGTAGCTCTGTACAGTCAAAACATTCCCTAACATAGATAGCCACCCCACCACCTCTTCTACCTTGCCTATCCCTTCTGAAGAGCTTGCAGCCATCCATTGCAGCACTCCAGTCATGGGAGTCATCCCACCATGTTTCCCTGATGGCGACTAAGTCATATCTATCCTGCTGCACGATGGCTTCCAGCTCCTGTTTATTGCCCATGCTGCGTGCATTGGCATAGATGCATTTGAGCTGGGTTATCGAATCCACCCCTAACATCGGCATGCTGCCCCCAGGCTCATCTCTGGTGCACCTAGTTTTATCCTTTACCCCCTTCAAGCCTAGTTTAAAGCCCTATCTATGAGCCCTGCCATCTCACGAGTGAGGATTCTTTTACCCTTTTGAGATAGCTAGAAACCATCTGTTGCTAGCAAGCCCGGTGCCGTGTAAACCTCCCCATGATCAAAAAAAACAAAATTCCACCAATGGCACCAGCCTCTGAGCCATGTATTAACCAGGCGTGTTTTCCTGTTCCTTTCAGTGTATTTCCCTGCCACTGAAGGGATTGAGGAAAACACTACCTGTGCTCCCAGTCCTTCCACTAATCATCCCAGTACCCTGAAGTCCCTTTTGATTGCCTTTGGATTTCTCTCTGCAGTCTCATCACTGCCAACCTGCACAACCAGCAATGGGTAATAATCAGAGGTCCGAACCAGACCAGGGAGTTTCCTGGTAGTGTCTTTTACCCGGGCCCCAGGGAGGCAGCAGACTTCCTGTGGGATGGGTCAGGTCTGCATATTGGGCACTCTGTTCCCCTCAGAAGGGAGGCGCCTACGACAATTACCCTCCTTCTTCTTTTTTCAGAGGAGGTGAGAATGCGTGGGGCTGCCCGACTAGGCCTGGGTACCTCCCTAGATAGGACTTCATCTACACCCTGATCTTCACGGGCCTGGTCCTCAAGTTCCAGAGCCCTATACCTGTTGTGTAGGGGCAACTGGGAAGGTGAGGGAGACCGGGAGCGGATTCGCCTGCCTCCCCAAGCAGGGACCTGTATCCATTGCCCTCCATCTCTTAGGTCCCCTCCTGCCTGGTGGCAGGAGGGCAGGGGAACCTCCGCTTCTTGCGGAGCCGCCATCTGCTGCCTCTGCCTCAGAGATGGTAGGTGTGGGCCCACCAATCTATCTCCCTCTCACACTCCCTGATACTCCTCAACCTTTCCACTTCCTCCTTCAGCTCTGCCACCAGGCTGAGCAGCTCACTCACCTTGTCACACCTCACACAAGAGGTGCCCCGCTGCCCTCCGTCATCAGCCATAGACTCAGGCACTCCCTGCAGCCAGAGACCTGGACAGCTGCATGTTTACATGGCACCTCTGTCTGCGTTGCCACATTTTTCCTAACAATGGCTTTCACCCGAGTGGCAGCCATACCTGGGTCTCCCTCCGGGCCGATGCCCACCGCTTGAGTCGCCTTCTCGAGCTTGGAAGAAGAAGACGGGGGCTGTGCAAACTGCCTGCGCAAACTGCCGCGCCACGCCCTGTTCGCCGCGCTCCTCAGGGCCGTTCAAGTCTCCCGCGGTTGCCCCTGGCAAGGCCCACGCCGCGTCGGCCTCTCTCACGAGAGCCGCCGGCTCTGGCCGGGTCCCTCTGCTCTTCCCCGGCGCTCCTGAGCCTCGGGAACCTCCCAGTCCACCTCAGTCTAGCACTTAGCCGCCCACTTACCGTTGCCTCTGCTGGCCTCGCTGCTGACTGAATCAGATTACATGCTCATATATATTGGTGTTAAATTTGACTGACAATTTCTCAAATTTTTGTAAAATGTAGTTGCTCTTGGTGGAATGTGTTGGTTTTGTTTGCTGTCCTAGTTCACACAACTACATGGTTCATGCACACCATTCTTACATCCAGATTAGGTCAAGAGATTTGGCGAGAGACCAATGAAGGAAATTTGAGCATCTTTAATAATAACATTCTTAATTTCTTTTCTGTTCTTTCTCTGAGTAATCCCTTAGCACCTCATCCCTTCTAAGCAGGTGGAATATTAACCATATGCACATCTGGAAATTGCCTTACTGTTCTTAAAACTAAATATTGCCCACCATTGGCTTGTCTGTGGAGGACTTCAGAAAAGTATGGGTTTTGTTGTTGTCTGACCTCTTTTAGAGACTTCAGAGTCTTAGCTTTTCCGTCTGTACTCATTTACCTCCTTTTAAGATGTTTGAACTTTGGTACAGAGCCCAAGTGCAAGGGCTATTTAATTAAACAGCTTGTCAAACAGCCTCCATTGCTTAAACATAAGAAACAGCAGAAAGAAAACAAACAATCAGCAGCTCTGAGGATATCAGCTTTTCCAAGGTAGACAAGTGGTGTCAGGTCATTGTAGTGATGATATCATACTTTCAGTTCAATATCTATAATCACAAGTCATGTGAAGTTTCTTTAGGGGTTTTTTTCCCATATACCATCAGTTGATTTACTCTTTCTTTCATAACAAGAACACCTTTAAAGTGGTGGTATGCTATATTATTTGTAATAAAGAAAATTAAGAGAAATAGGCAATCAAATTATGATATGGATGGAAAAAAAAAGTTTAGCCTTGCAACCCAGTGAAAGTTTGATGACAATTATGCACCATTAATAGAATAAAAATGGCTTTTGTATGTGAAGGTTGTGCATTTATTTAATTGATATTGCTTCTCATTCCTCGTTGGTCTGTTTGTCAATCTCTTAATTAATACTGTGCACTTGTTTAGTTGTGACCACTGGAGGATTTCCATGCATTTTAAGAAGCAGTCACTTACTCAGTCTTTCCATGTCTCTATGAATATTATGCCCTTTTTATGTGTAGTAAAACTGATGCAGATAAAGGTTAAGAAGTTTATCTGGTAAAGACTGTAACAAAGCCAAGTACAACCCAAGTCATTCATGTGCACCGTCGTGTTTCCCATAATAACTGCCACCAACATTTAATTACTTGATAATGAAGAGAGAGTTACCCTTTTTACAGCTTTATTTACTTCTTTCAGCTTTGTTGGATACACCGCTACCTTGTGTTTTCTTTTCCTCCTTGTAATTATTGTTCACACTTATATATGTTCTTTTGTTCCAACATTACTTTTCAACAGTGGCCCTCAGAGCGACCAAGGCTCAAAGCTGGGTAACATTTACCCAGACTTCTACTCTCCCAGTACAGATGGGATTTAAATCTGGGTGTCTTTAATATGTGCCCTGCCTATTTCTTGTTCTCTGTGCCAGTCTGTTCCCTCCTCCCTCTCTTTCCACTCCAACTTAGATATTCTGTTGTCATTGCCTCCCATTCCACCCCCGCTTTTTTTCTTGCTTCTCTTTCCTTCTTCAGCTTCACCTCAGTTTCACTGCCCCTCCTTCTCTGATTTTGCCTCTTTAGCACAAAGAGATGAAAAGGATCTGTTAGATGATGTGTCCATCTCCTGAGTTTTCCATTCCTCCCACAGCATCACTGCATGCTAATATTTGCGGCTGTGATCATATGGAAAAGTTTCTCTTCTCCCATGTGAGTCAGTTCAGCATGACTCCTCTGCCCTTCTGTGGAAGAGAGATTCTCTGCTATACCCCTTGCTCTTTTGTATTCGTCTTAGCTGTACAAAGCTAGGAGTGACTATCCTGTCTTTACTCTAAACAGAGGGTGGAAAAAGCTCAGATAAATCTTTAAGGACTGAAGACTGAGATGGGAAACAGAGCACAACTGCTGAGCCAGAGGGAAGGGTTGTTGTGTGTTTGAGCAAAGCACTGCCACTTGTTCTACAGTGTGAAGTGCTTTCAGATTTTCTCTGTATCTGCACTAACTTGCCTAACATCTCCCTGCTGTTTTTGATGCCATACTTCTAATAGTAACACCACCAATCACACTAGTGCTACATGACTCTATTTATCACGACTGTTAGCACTTGAACTGGGAAAGAATAAAAATAAAGTCCAGAGAGTTTGATGGCACTTCTGAATGCCACCAGGACAAGTTACATGACAACAGATGTCTCAGTAACATGCAAAGATCATTTGGATTTCCAGAATATGTGCAGCTGGAGAGCTCTGCTATTGCTGCTCTGTGTCTTGTGTCTTGCAAGGGTAATGAAGCAGAGGGCTGTATAACCCCTGGTGATCAACAGCAGTATACATGCTAGTTCTTAATGACTACTATGAAATAGTCAGCCTTTATAACCATAGTGTTTCAGATGGCTCAGAAATGCAAAGATGGTCTTTTTAATGGCAAACATTTTTGGCTGTCAAAGAC
Source organism: Haliaeetus albicilla (assembly GCF_947461875.1). Classification (NCBI taxonomy): domain Eukaryota; kingdom Metazoa; phylum Chordata; class Aves; order Accipitriformes; family Accipitridae; genus Haliaeetus; species Haliaeetus albicilla. The sequence continues at coordinate 23,384,415 of NC_091516.1, read as the reverse complement.
CAAAAGGAAAAAAAAAAACAGAGAGAGACACTTTTGTGTAGCTGTGTTTCTCCTACCTGGAATGCGTACTGTTTACAGTACTGGGGGTGAGAAGCCATGATCCCACTGACTGACATAGTTTCACACAGCTGGACACAGCTACTGGGATGCAGAGCATGGAAATGGCTGTTACTGAAGGTCTGTCAGGCATATGCTAGGACCATGTGTTCTTGCTTTTTAAAATGGAGCTGAAAATCTCTTCACCTGCCAAGGCTTGAGTTCATGGTCCTGTGTTTCTCTTGTGATAGTTGATGAAATCACAAACACCTAAAGCAGAGTGAGGGATGAAGGAGGTGGGAGGAATAGTTCACTCCCTAGGCTGTTTTAGGTGTGAGTGATGCCATCAAGCATTGCAGGAGAAAGAGCCCTGAACTTGGGTCTTGGCAGGTAAGCCAAGGAGGAAACTATTTCCAGCTTTCTTGCTTCAAAATGTGTTTGAATTTCTATTAACCATTTATGATCACAGAAACTTTTCCATGAAATATGTATATATGCACATACTTAAATAATCTATAAATTTTATTTACATTTCTAATAGATTGTGAGAGTGTGTGTCTGTGACAAAAGTCTTCATTTTTGAGACCAATTCTCTGTGGATGAGGGGAAGAGAGAGAAAGGCATTCCTCCTAGTCTGGAAAATCACTTTTCTTGCCAACAAAGCCGTGTTGAAGCCTCTACCAGAACATATCCTGCAGTATGTCAAAGAAATATGACCACTGAGTTGAGGACAGGATCTTGGGGTTACTGTCTATCTCAATTTTCTTGTAATAAATGCAGTGACCTGTTAGAAAATAAAGAAAACAAAAGGGCATAAAGCTATTGATCAAAGGGAAATGTGTGTGTGCATGTGGAGAGGAGTGAGTTGTGCCAAGAATCCAAGGAATTAACATCATTCTTCTCACAAAATACATCTCAGATTAGAACTTCTGTTTTTTATAGACTACTCTCTCCACAGAGGAGCTCAGGCTGAATTCAAATCATGGTCCTGGAGGTGATAAGATTGGGATATTAACCATTCAGCTACACATCAATGGAGATTAATTCAATTAGAGAGTACGGAGTCCAGACCATGACACTTTAATGGATTTAAGACTTTTCCCATCTTAGACACCTCTTGCTCTGAGTTTAGGGGTGGTTTTGATTGTCTGTGTGTCAGCACTTGCTTCAAGCACATAGGAAGTTTAGGCCCACAGACACTTAGGAATCAGGAAGGGCCACAGAGAATCAAACTTGTCATCTGTCCAGCATCAGTTGATTTACTGCTTTTCTTGAAGTCCAAGGGATCTCGAGGGGACTTTTTTACCTTACAGCACTGATCTTTCAATGAGGTGCTAGTGCCTGTCCTGAGCAATAACAAGGAATAACAGTGAAATGTGAGTGACTCTTATTAGGAGGGGTAAATGTCATTAGCACTTACTGTTGCCTTCTAGGCAATAAGAGCACAGTGTTGAATGTAGACAGACAACCCCCATTTACTTATCAAGGTACATTTTGAATCTAATGAAGATGAACTCATATATTTAAATTAAGAAATTTACTTTTCTTCCTGTGCTGAAATATCTTCTATGATTTGGTTGTCATTTTGCACCATGTCCTAGAATTTTGAATACTTAACTTGAAGCCAGGAAACATGTATTCTACTGGCTCTAATATATTAACTTGCTGCATGAGTCCTTTGTGCTTCAGCTTGATTTCTCTCCTCCCCCACGGCTTTTACAAAATGTTCTAATCATCCCAATTAATACTTGGATGTTGTTAATTAATGTTTATGAAGTGCTTTGAGATCCTCTAATGAAATAGAATATGTAATTGTGATTGTTCTTTAGTCAAATTCTGGAACATCACCACCACTGGAACAGTAGTTTCAGTAAATATTTTTTTTTAATAATCTCTGTAGCAAATGGAAGAGGAAGAATTTGTTTCATTTGTTTCATTTTTACCCTTTATAGTAGGGGAAACTATGTCTGTTTATATCCAGTCTTGCTGGATTCTTCATGATGAATCTTGCCAGAATTGCACCCCGAAGTCTTACATTCCTTCTGCTGGAAAGGGTGTGGAAACCTGTGTTACTGACTGACAGTCATCCTGCAGAAAAGTCACTTGTAGATTTTTAAGACTGCTGGCCCTGTATATATCAGCTTGCTAGGTTTTGTGTGTATCTATATAGCGTGCCTAGTGATGTGGATATGGTTATAGAGTTAACATCATTACATTTTTATCCATGCAGTCTGTACATTGGATGTCTTTTAACCTGTGTCCAAGTTGACATATGGTGCTGACAAATAGGAATAAAGGAAATGAGCCTGCTCATCAGGTTGCTTGCAACTTAGCTTATGTTGCACTGGGCTTTCAGTTAAAACAGAATGGCTCTCAGACTATTTGGAAATAGCTAGGGCAATGCCTGAGCAACTTACTCTGTTCAGCTAGCTCAATACATAAGTGAATGAGTGCTTCGTGAATGGCTTCAGAAAAGGATGGTCACTATAGAAGGTCAGCATATTGATATGAAACAGTTCAGTATTACTAGCCTCAAACATTGGAAGGTCAGAAATTCAGATTCTGAATATTGGGGAATTGGTTTAAAAGATTAGATTTAATATAATTTATTTTTGCTTTCCCTTTTATACTGGAGAAAGTTACATTTGTATTTTCAAGCTGCTTCTTCCTGTTTTGAAACCTACCATAAAAACTTCTTTAGATAAAAAAGAAAATCAACACAAGAACTCCAGGAAGCAGGTACAGTAAAAAACCCTCCACCTTGTAATATCAAGAGATTTTTTATAAAATTGAAAGAATTGGGTATTCTGCAGTAGTGTTCCTGAGTGCTAAATAAAACATGCTGAGTGTGTAATGTTATAATCCACAAAAATGCTTTTGTCCAACCCATCTCTTTTAGAAAGAATTCCATAAAATTAAATTACATTTAGTTTTAAAGCATTTAACTAGTACTAATTCAATCGCTTTCCATGTGTGAGCTGGTTTCCTCTTGATAGGAGTATTTTATACAGTAACATGGGATGCAAAACAGAGCTCTACGCTCCCCTTTGTAGGCTCAAAGAGTTGTGAGGTAATGGATATAAGACCCATGACATCCGTTTTCTGCCACAGCTGAAGGCAGAGAAATGTTTCTTGGGAGAAAAAGGGTGTTACAGAATGTAGGAAGCTGTTCTGGAACAACTGAGCAGCAGAAGTAGTGGGGTCCAATGGCAGCCACTTATGATGTGCATACCATCTCTGACCTGGTCACTTGCAGCCTTTGTTTGGAGGCTGTGGCTTGAGGAGCCTGCGTTCCTACAACCGCATACAGCTAGCAAGTTGATTTTACATGATGAGCTTAAGATGCATCTTGAAAGAGTAAGTTTCTCATAACGCTTACTTGCATGTATTCTCAGAGCCTGGTACTTGATGTGTTAAGTACTGAACAGCCCTGTAGCACCGTATATGTTTCAATCTGCTGATTTTATTACTGTCTTATCATGCAGTATTATTGCATATAGTCTTAATACTGTCCTAAAACAATTTTTAAATGGAAGGTTGTTTATTCTGGTAGTTGGAAGAGTGTCTGTTCAACTGGAATGAAGAGTTAGCTCTCTCATTGGGTCAATACAACCTTTTTCTTAGGCATGGAAACATTGTGACATAAATAACCTGAGCTTTACATTTTTCCTGAAGTCACAGAAATAATAAAAAATACATTTTTTTCCAAAGTTTTTGTTTGTTTGGGTTTTGGGGGGGGGGGGGGGGGGGCAGGGGGCAGTGGTGTTGATGAGCATTAACCTGCAGGATCTAATAGATCAATGAAAATATAGTACATTAGCATGGAACTGTTTGTTATATCAATTTTAAGAATTGTTTGGAGGAGGATAAAAATGTCAATGCAATAGAAAATTTTATGGGTTTTGAAGCACTTGTGAGAATTTAAATGTCAAACCAGTTTGAGGTGTTTCAGAAGTGCTTCAAACTGAAAATTTGAAATGAAGGTATACATATACTCCCATGCCTGAATAACAGTTTCATAACATAGTATGAATTTCCTAGTCACACCAGACATTAGACGTGTGTCTGTAAGGCTTTCCCCGTCACCAGTCTACTTTATGTTGTAGTACTCTAGAAGTCGCTCTCTAAGGTACTCACTTTCACTTGAGCAGAGTGTTTACCCTCAGTTCATACAAGATAATTGTACTGGAATTTCAGCTGCTGTTGCACTGTACAAAAGTCCTTCATTTTTTTATCTAGCTATGCAAAGGAACAGGATTTATATGACAATGTTTTGTATAACTATTTTCAGCTTAGTTCAAGAGGCAGGAAGGAAGGTGCTGCAAATAACATGAAGGCTCTATATGCTTTGTGTATGTGGCCAGGTATGGAGAGAGACACTGGTAGTTCCTACACTGAAGAAAAAGCAACACTCATGCCTTTTGAGGCACCAAAGAAACTATGCTAGAGAGGCAGGCGGGAAGGAGGTTATAAAAATGCAAACCAAAAGAGTTCTCAGCTTATTGGACACTAGAGACATAAAGCCACAGGGAGCCAAACTTAATTTGTTAGCCAAAGAACTGTTCAGTCAGTAAGTGGGTCCTGATTCAACAAGATGCATAAGCACCTACCCAACTTTAAACAGTTAAGGCCCTTGACTTCAATAGGGATCTACTCACATGTTTGATATTGAGCATATGCTTCTGAATTTTCTGAATTGGGGCCTCAATGAGTGTATGTATGTCAGCTTGGTCAGCTGAGCTTACACAACAGTTCCCTTCCTGTAAGCATTGCCCTTTAGTTGAAAAGGAATGAATAGTAGGTTGTGAGAACTCTATGAGAAAGTATGTTTCAATCAAAAATTGTAGGTTTCTAAAGATTCTTTCTTTATTGTTAATTGTTTTCACTGGGGTAGACTCCCTCTTTCTCTGCATTGATATTTATTACATCTCTCAAACCAGGCCACAAGCCATGGATCGTTTGTGGCATGTTTTGCACATGGAGACTCACTAATGAAGCAGATTCTTATCATGAGGTCTCCAAGTCAGCTTTGCCATGTCCATGAAGCCGAGGGCCTCGCTGAAGGAAGGTCTTAATTTCTCTGGTTCAGGTTGCTGCTCTTTTTCTTTCCTGTCCCAAGCAGAAGTTTTGTGGGGTAGGTGGAAGAAATAATCAGTAACCACAAGGTCCTTGCCCACCCGGCCATCCCCTCTGCAGTGTCTGTGGGTCAGGCATGGGTAGCTGCTGCATCCACGATTTCCTTTCCCTTCTAGCTGGGTGTCTGCAGACCATCCTAGAGCACAGCTCTTTGACTCCAGTGGCACAGGGAGCCAAGACTTTGCCCAGCTTGCTGAGCTGATTACATAATACGTACAAATTAAGAGATGAGTTTCTGTTCCCTTTGAAACGTGGACATAATTTACCAAATACCCTCTGTGAGAAAGAGGTGGAGGTTTGCAGAAGTGGTTGAAGTCTTGTTAATACATGACCGACTGAAGTAACACAAAGAACACATTACAGCTAGGGATCAAATACAGGGAAGGGAAGAGTCCTTAAATGTTACATTTCCAACAAACTTTGGCATGTTTAGAAACCAGTTTTTTGCTGTTGGCAGCTTGTCCTTTGTGTCACTCAAGAATTTATAATGAATCCATAAAAAACAAATAGTGCTGCATTTTGTTTGGAGGAAAACAGGAGACTTCTGCTTTACTGGACAGACTCACTTGGTCTGTGGAGCTGTAAAGAATACAATGTTGGACGTATGTAGTGTATAGTCCTTGGAGTATTAATTCTGACCCAGTTACATGGTAAATAATGTTGGATGATATAAAATCAACACACTCATGGTTTGCACCTTATGTTTTATAATAATTTTTGTAGCTTTGCTTGTTTGTTTGGTTTTGCTGAAAGGTAGCCGACAAACCTTTGAAGTTATTCTTTTTACATATACAATTTTTTTAAAAGTAAGTTACATTTTTACTTTTTGAGCATGGTAGCAGCAGGCACTTCATGCAAACTTGACTATCAAAATCTGTGCTTCCAAATTCATAGACCTATCCCTGAAGAAACAGTAAAGAAATTGACATTTCAGTTTCCATCTATGAATACAAGAAAGAAAATTGTCATTTAGAGGCAGACTTTGATATTTATTTTAGTAGTGCCTTACTTTACAAGCAGTGGAACCACTTGTGCAGTAAGGCACTGTTTAGTTGAAATGGAGATATCGAAACTAAGATTACCATGTTCACTCGAAATTCTATACTTTTTGACAGTTAAACATAGTGAATTCAGTTTTCAAATTTCACTCTTTGTGAAATTTTACTTATGTTTCCTCTGCCTTTAGCCCAGCTCCTCTAGCATGTGTCTATTTAAGCAAAAATAAATTTAAAACTAGGAGGGAAGGGAAACAAGGATTTAATCAATAATATGTGGGGATATCAGTGCAGATACAGAATTTCTGGGAGGCTACTAATGCCAAATCCCACCTATATTCAGTTCCTAAATCTCTCACTGTACCTTTAAAAATTATTTTGTGACTGCTTGATTGCTTTATATGAAAAAGTTAAGTTGTGTGAAAAGCAGTTTCCACAACACATAGTATTTAATAAAAATACTTCAATGGCCAATTGTTAGGATAAAATGTAACAGTCTCACTCATCTTTGGCTATATATTTAAATATTGAGTCACAGTGTGAGAAGTTCAGACACTGAGGAATCATACCAGTTGTCCATGATAACCAGAATGAAACAGATGGGGAAAAATAATCAAATCTTATGAAGAGCAGAAAGCAAGTTATGAGAAAGCTTGGCTAATATCACATCCACCCCCAAGACACACATACATGCACAAGTGCATGCGCGTGCACATACCACATACACAGGGCTATTTGCCTTTTAGTGATGTTCACTTTGGAATGCCTGAACTGAGAAATTTGGACCAAATCCTGCAAACAGTTACGGTGCTGTGTCAGTTTATGTCCTTATATTTTAAAGCCTCAGAAGCTTTTTGAAGTGTGAACCCTTTCTGGCTCACATATCTCCTCCAGAGCATGTGAGAGCACAATACCCCTATGGCAAAGAAATGAGAAGTGGCAGTAACCATAGATATAAACAGTTTCTTCCCTCCACCTTGGAGGAACCCAGCTGTTGCTGACTAGCCTGCTTTTTTTTCCTACCATTTTGCAATCTGTTTTAGACTGCATTTCAAGAAAAACTGCATTTGGAGCTTAAGCATTTAGTTTGTTACCTTTTCTCACAATCCTTTTTTTTTTTTTTTTTTTTTAAGATTAACCATTTGACACATTTTGTTGGAGGTCAAAAATGTCTCTTTCTGGTCAGACATCTAGTGCAGGGATTCCCAGTCTGTGCTTTATGGAAGCCTAGAAGTCAGTGGAGCACCTGCTTATTGTCTTGGCACCTGGCTGATCTTGCTGCTATTTAACTGCTCTACTGCATTAAAAGACCACAAAAAAAGCCATCAAATTGTTTCTTAGTTTTTCTCTCCTATGTAAGCAGTTACTGCAGAGATGTATCTTTGCAATGGGATAGGAAAGGACTCAGAAATAGTCTCTTTCAGGATGATGTTCACATTATGAAAACATTTCCAAAATCCTGATGTGGGTTGTTTGTTTGTTTTTTTTTTTTTCCTGCTTCTCTTAGTGCAGGATTGTACAAGAGAAATACATTTGAAAGATTTTTGTCCAGGCCACTTTTAATATACTCAGTAGTACAATGCTTCATTCCTTGCAGAAAAACTGGGTAACTATATTATTGTAGGTATTGTAAGAACATTATATTATAAGCTTAACAATGTGTCTTTCAAATGTGGGAGGGGGCTGGAGATAGAAGAAATTATCTTCACAATAGAAATATATTATTTTTCATATCAAAAGAAAACTTCTTCGAAAACATTTCTTTTGCTTATTATATTTTTTCCCCCCATTTATTCTTGTCTGCACAGGACACATTCAGCATCTGTTCTCTTGCAAAAGCCCTCAGGAAAAATTAAAAAGCTGTTCTTGCAAATTCATCATTATTATTAAGAACCATAATTCACCTCATGGTTATCTCAGCCCTTCTCTAGCTCTTATCTGCACTCTGTGATGACACTGCCTTCTTGAGCAAGGCATCATTCCAGCCTCGTCTCATCTCTCCCACCTTAATTTGTACCGATGCGTTGCAGTTTGGTGACAGGCAGTTGTTCGTGCTTGAATAACCCAAGATTTGAATTCTACAGTTTGTGGCATCCATGTAATGCTTAGCAGTGGGTACAGCTGTTAACTATTCGCTTATAAATAATCTTTTTCCCCTCTCAACCTGTCTCCCAGGTAGTGTACCTGTCACCATTAATAACTCATCGGTAGCTCCCCAGTGATTTGGCCCATCACTTGTCATTCACAGTGGAGCGCTGCTCTGGCCTGCTATTGAAGCTCACACAAGCTTCTTCAGCTATTCACTCATCCCAGCAGCTGCACTGTTTCATGTTCCTGACTTGCGGGAAATTGCGCTGATGGGTTCCACCGTTAGGTGCCTCAATTGTCCCTTCTCATCGCTAACTGTGCAACAAGCCTTGCCTTTTGGAAGTATGATGTTGTCTGCTTCAGCCAGTGAGATACATTACAAATTGTTTTAAGTCAGCTCTCACCCAGCCACGTTGATTTCACTGGAAGTGTAACCCTGGAGTTTCTTTGGACCAGTATATGTAGCAATTATTGCACACATCTATTTAATACTAAAAAGTTTGTCTTACTGTTTATTTTTACTGTGGTAGCAGCCTCACTGACGTACATACTCCAGAAATCAGAACAAAAAGACAACTGAGACTCTGTATTGATTACCTATTTGGGCATGGGAAGGGAAGGGAAGGGAAGGGAAGGGAAGATAGAAATGGCTTTGTTTGCTACCTTGCTATAAAAGATTAATTTTTTACTCCATTACTCTGCATAACAGAATAGTTGTACCTTCTCTTTGAGAGTGATATGCTTCCTTTCCTAAGGAGCCCTGGCTGGGGTATTTATTGTTACCTGATCCTCTTGCTTAGTAGAAACTTACTGTAAGCATGGTGCAGTCTGTGGACAGGAAATCATTCAGGGTCAAGGCAATAAAGAGAGAGGTCTCGTGAACAAAGATAGTGCTTTGGAGAGGTGCTCTGAAGTGAAGTGATACATAGGTAGCTGTTAGATTAGTTTTGTAGCTGTTGGATTAAGACAGTTTCTGCTTTACCTGTTTCCTGAGTAGAAACTGGGGCAAATAACTTGCACCAGTTCACAACTGTATTTACATTGGTAGAGATAGTAGTCTTTGGTTTGAACACTGAGCTTGAATTAATTGCTAATGTAAAGGTTTTCTGGGTATACTTGTAACAAATCAGTGAAAATCAGAACTTTTCTGCAGAAATGACGCTACAGGTATGGCACTGCAGGTTTGGCACTGCTGAAATGCCCCGAGGAAGGCACTACTGGGAGAAAGTGCCTGCGCTGAGTTTGTTTGGATGATAAGTAGGTGGCAACTCCAAGAGGCAGACATCCCATGCAAAAAGACCTGAAGGTGAAATACTCCCTCCAAATTCTTTGTAAAATTCTAAACCACTGATTGTATGGAGGCACATAGTTAATGGATGAGCACTATTCATTCCTCACAGGAATGTTATACCAGATGTACTTAAGGCTTTTCATCTGGGCTACAAGTTGAGTAGTAGTCTCCAGTGAGGAACACTAAGCTAGCAGCAGTAACTTGCCCAAAGTAACAACACTTCAGTGAGGTGAGCCAGCAGTGGAATATTTGTCCCCTAATTCTGGGATCTTGCAATACTTGTTACCCAACTAACCAGCTAGATTGCTGACCTTATTGGGTTAGGTGCAAACCTCATTGAAATTACTGGGAGCAATTCCACTGCATGCAGGGAATCAGCATATGAGGTAGGTGTCACTTCAGACTTTATTTGAAGATGCAGTGCAGACAGTGTGTTGAGGTGATGCTGGCCCTGTATGGAAGGGGAATTTCACCTTGTGAAGGAACTGGCATAGATCTTCCTTTTGGGCATCAGTATACTGGACTGTTCCACCCTCATGGGGTTGCTGGTTGGAAGCTCTTCTTTTTGTTGAAATAAGAGCTTCTTCCTCACAATTAATTATTAAGTGTTCCAGGGCTCTATTATATATTTATATGTTCTTGAGAGCTCTTCTCTTACATGCACTCTCTCTCTCTCTTGTTGGTGTTATAATGTTGTTCTGATAGCTGTTCACTTGCTTCATTTCTCTCTGTCAGTTTGTGGTCCTGTCACCCAAACAAAAGGACTGTTGTATTGTAGAGGGATCATAAGAGACCAACAAGGGCTGGAGGCATTGTAAATTAAAGGAAGACTACTCTATTTTTAATTCTAATAAAAGCAAATTCTATATTTATTTAGAATATTTAGTTTCCACTTCAAAGTTTAGAAAGATTTTACCTTATCGTAGTCTAGCTATCCTGTGTGTTTTGCAGATCTCTTTAGGTACAGAATGCTTTCCTAAGTTTTTGGCTCCAGTTGTTTTCAGTAGGGAGAAAATTGTCTGTCCCTGAGTTTATTACCAATGTATTTTCTGTTTTGCTTTTTTCTCTGTCACACTTTTATTTTTTCTTGCACCTCTGTTGGTGTGAGTAGTCATTCCTCAAAGAAATTTTTGAATGTACACTAACACACTCACTCACATTCTCCTCTACCTCTTCAGCAGTTGCTCTCAAAAAGCACTCAGGCATCACTTCTCAGACAGTAATGCATGTTGCTGGTTTGCTTTATTGCTCTCTCTTTGGTTTAAAGAACTCGCTTTCTGCTGGACACAGTGGGGTTAAAAAAAAAGTTAGTGGTTTGGCACTTTCCAACTGCTTCTCAGGAGAATATAAAGTGCCTGTGGATCAGGTCCAAACCAGTGGATGTTTAAGAGAAGGAGGAAAAAAAGCTAGCTGAAGAGCAACATTCTTGTGTGACTTCGTTACCTTCTGTCATGTTAAAAAAAATTGTTTTGCTTTACAGTTTTAAACACTCAAAAAAAAGTTAGAAGCACCAAATGACCTCCAGGCCTGTTGGCTCTCCAGACTCAGTTTATCAAGTCTCCTCCGCCTTTTTCCCTGTAAAAATCCAGAGTGAAGTGTGAAAAGCATCAGAAAGTCTCATTTGTGCCAGTGCAGCCTTTTAGTCGCTTGCCAGCACCTTCATCTCTTCATATGTTTCTAGCTAAGGTCTAACATGGAACAAAAACCCGACAGCAATAGAGACCAGATGCCGGTATTTCTTCTCTGTCACTTGGCTGCTGAGCAGATGGAATTTATATCAATCGGGCATGCTAGGAGGAAGAGGCCGTGGCAGCCAACATGTGGAACTGGGGCTGAGTGACATTTTTGCTAATGTTTTGTCCTTGTAGAACATTATGCTTCCTCTTTGCTTATGAGCTGTGGTTTTCCTGACTCAGACGAGGTTCCAAGCCCAGCTGGAATGGTTGTCTCCCCACCGCCCCCCTTTTAAGGGAGTGCTGGGAGCTATGGAGTAGTGGGGCCCTGCACAATGGAGCTCTTTATAAAAATACCTGACATCTGCATGCAATGCACCCAAATCATCTTAGCTGAGCAGAGAAATTCACTGGGCATTACCAGTCACTTTTTGTCTGTTTTTGTATGCTTGTTTGATTTATATAATGAGTGAATGCCTCTGGCAAAGGAGTACTTTGAGCACATTATTGGACAGGAGCAATTTTCCAAGAGGTATTGTCATACGTGGTCTCAGAGTAAGAGTATTAAGGGGGGGGGGGGGGGCAAAACGGGCTTTTACTTTCTGTTTTCAATCACCTCTTGAAAAAAAAAAAACCAAACAAAAAGCAAAAACCTTGAGAAAACTTCATAAAGCATAAACTACTCCAGTACCCACTCAGTGAGGCCATTCTGCAAGCAGAGATCATGTACTGCAGACGCCATAGAATGAACACAGGCAGGGAAGTTTTGGAAAGTGATATCAAGACTACCTATGCACAAAAAGTAAGTTCCCAGTGAGGCTGCCAAAATCAGCAAAGAAACAAAGCAATTGGAGGCAGTTCATTTCAAAAGTAGGAGGAAAAAAGAAAAAGAACTTGTGGGAGTGCCACAGTTGTGTGGTTTCTGTTGTAGCTCTGAAACTGTTCCTCCTCCACATGAACAGCAGTGTGATTAGTAAACAGAGAGCTTCTTTTGAGTAAGGAGCTGCACAAATCAGACTTCAGTATCAGGAATTTATGGTTGTGCCCAAGTTAAAGGGTTTATAATCACTTGTGCAATTAATTTAAATCAAGCTTAGACTTATATTGTATAAAAGTAAAAAAATAAAAGGACTTGAGCACTTTAATTTGACAGAATTTGTTGTGCTCTCTAAAGGGGGAATGGTGCAGGAAATGTGAGTTTTGAGATCCCTGAAGACTTCTCTTTGACCTGCATGTCTCATCCTAAGCTCTCCATCCAGCCAGCCTCCCTTCATCTGAGAATGCCTCTGTAGCTTGTCAATTTCTGTCCTGATTCATCTGGAGGGGTCACTAGAGAGTTGGTGTGAGGTGTTACCTCCTCTGTCATGTTGCGAGTGAGCTATCTGAAGGCAGCTTTGAGCTGGTTTAGGTATGGAGGGCTGAATGCATCCTCGTATTGCAGCCTCGTAAGTGCTATAAAGCATTCTCTTCCTGATTGAACTAACTCATCCTGGAGTTTAGTACAGGTCCGATGTTTTGCATACTGGCCCTGCCGGTTATGTGGGATCCAAGACATTTAGCAAATCAGTTCAGGTAATAAGTCACCATGAGGTACATTTTTGGTGAATATGAATTACAGTGGCTTCCTTTTATAGGGCAATGTGCCATATTTAATAACACAGCAGTAAAGCAACGTGTGTTAGGTGCTAGTAAGATGAACTGAACTTCAGTGCAGCCCAATGCAACAGGTGGAAGCCATGTGCATTTTAGGTGCAGTCATACAGTATCTTGCATGTAATCGGCTCAGTTTTATTTCATGCCAGTGTGAGCATGAATAGCACCTTCCAGAACCAAGCCTTTTTTTCTTTTTCTTCTTTTACCTGGCAGTGCTCTTTACTTGGTTGAACTGAGACCATAATGGACTAATTTTTTAGTCTTTCTTGAGGTACATCTGTTTGTGACCAGGAAAGTGTTTGGCTTTTTTTTGTTGTTGTTTGTTTCTCTAGTCATTATGAGAGAACATGTAAGCAATTATCCACTTTTAAATCTGATCTGTAAAATGAAGCTGGAGCAAATCTGTTATAGAATTTTCTTATGCTTCTCGTTGGGGGGATGCTTCTGATAAGTAACATTTCCACAATGTTTTTGTCATATTAAAATATGGGAGGCAAAAAAAATCCTTGGGGTAAAACCATATTCATGATTAGACTGATTTCTCATTGGTTTCAGCCTGTGATGTTTCAGAGTAGTGTAAGGATAGGGAAAAATGAGGAATTATCATAGGTCATAGACTTTGCCAGTAAGTTTAGAATTATTCATAAAGAAACTGCAATAGGGAAGCAGACTGGATGGATGGCTCCGATTTTACCTTGAACAATGGGATGCATATCTTGACTCCCCACCTCCTGAACTCTTGCATACACAGAGGTAAACAAATGAGCTTTGTCTGTGCCATTGAAGTAAAATCCATAATTCTCCATGAGGCTTGAGGAAATACTTTTTTTTTTTTATAAATTTTAAATAATTTTTTTGCTCAGAGTAAAATCAATTAACCTGTGTTTGTGACAGTACATTGGTAACAGTTTCCTGGTACTGATTTTAATTCTTGCTCATTGAAAGTAAGAGATTCATGCATACAGAAACAAAGAGGATTGTGTCACTTCCTCACATCCTTTTAAATGTCACTAGGGCTGCAGATATTGGCTATTATTTAATTGTATTTTGCTTACATATAGTATAAGAGAAAAATTGCCATATAGGGGTATGTAAATCACTGATGTTTCACAACCCAGCTGAGCTAGCGTCTCTCTCCTTCACATACACACATACACGCGTGCGCGCGCACGCACGCACACCACTGTAGAACAGTACATAAACTTAATAAACCTGAATCTTATCTGAATCTGTAACATTTGGGGGAATTGCAGGGAAGGCTGTCAGCACAAACAGCCTGTGAAATCTCACATAGGTTTGGAATACAGCTCCCAGATTTTCCAGCCATGACATGGTAGTTCAATTTACACTCACTCTTGAGCTCTGTTTTGTATACAGTATGTCACTTCTCTGCTTTAGTTGTGTCAGGATGGCTCTGATAAGTTTGAGCCACAGTAACAAATAGTGCATTTTAATACCAAAGGTAATGAAACTGCGCAGTTGTCTTTAGTTTTCTCGTTAGGGAATGGCTGCTAGTATTGTTTCTGATTCTAAGAGATACAACCTGGTCTTTTTATCTGGAGAAGAAGATAAACCTGTGGCTAACGTGAAATCATGAAAAAGGACATTTTAGAAGAACATCCAGAAAGGCAAAAAAGATGCTTGAATACGCCAAAATTACTATCTGCAGTTGCTTCTGTGCCAGCTGTTCATTTTACATGTAAAAAAGTGAGGCATTTAAACATGCAAATATGGGCAAATTCTGAAGCTACATTTTTAGAGACAGTTTTCAAAGTTAGTTCCGAATATTTGTTTCTGTCTCTAGCAAATAAGCCTCTGACTGGTGTGTCTAGTATGTAATTTTCTTCATATTGCCTTGAAAATAACTTCATTATTAATTGTAATGCTGCCTTGCTGTGAATAATGAAAACTAAATTAGACTATACATTGTGGTAAGATTGTTCAAATCAGGCTCTTTATCTGTGTTAGCATATGATGGCATAGCATAAGAAAGCAGTAGCATGTCTAGTAAGAAACATGTCTAGTAAGAAACAAATGCAAGAAAAAGAGTGTTGTTTTTCTATGAAGAAATCCAAGCAGTATGAAAATAAATAGGACATTTTGATATTTGATGACCACATAGGCAACTTGGAGGCAGGTGCAAAAAACCCCCCACAATAAATAATATGCTTTTTGCACTGGATTCACAATTCTCTTTGTAACCTCACTGGGTTAAAAAAATAAAAAATCATGCTCAGAGAGTTGAATATTTAACAGAATTTTGTGGCAGAGGACTGGAAAATACAGAAGAGCTCTTGTGTTTACCAGGCCACCCCGAAAGGCAAGAGGGCATAAGGCACTTATAAACAGTGGCAGAGCACAAGCAATGTTGTCTTTGAAAAGTTTTCATTTTTCCCTTGAATCAGCTACAGTCTCTTGCTTGAGGTCACCACAGTTTGCAATCTTTGGCAGAAGGCTTCTTCCATTTTTGGTAGTGGCAGTCTGAATTTTTTGGAAGTGTTTTCTTCTCAAACTGCCATTATCTTCCAAACCTGTTTCATGTTATCATTGTCAGATGCTTCTTCCCTGAGTTTCTCAGAACAAAATGTTGTGCTTTCCTGGGATTGGGCTGTGGTTTTTTTTAAGCTTGGAATTGAGAGTCATATGGTTATGATTTGAGAATGTCAAGCCTGATTTTTTTTTAAAGCAGTACCTTTTTCTCTGGGCAGTGAACTCACTGCAGAAACATCAAAGGGAATGTGTGCTGCTGGATCAAGGTGATTTTTTTTCTCGACCACATCATTGCCAGCTGTGGTGTTTATGATTAGAGGCAGGCGTTCCAGACACCTCTGAGTCCTTGCTAAGCGTCAGATCTTTAACGGGATCCATCCCAGCTGAGTGACACTAAACAGACAGCCGGGGGGAGTTGGTGGGGTAGAGCAACAGAGGAGGGCGTCTTTGGTACTCAGTGCACTCACCAGCCAAGCTTATAACAAACTCTGCTAATGCTAGGCTTTAGGCTGCCTAGAAGCCCTGCATTATGCCTTTCAGGACTGCTTTCATTAGCAGAGGGGATGACTAGAGCCCAGCAAATGCTGTCATTGATCCTCTCACACTGAGTGCAAGGATGTGCAGCATTCAGGTCACAGCCTACTCAGCTTTGAAGCAGCTCCATTTCACACTCCTGACAACCACATACTGCCGGCTTGCCGGAGCTGACACAATTCCCTCTCCGATCTGATTCTCTGCTCTGTGCAGCTAACTACATTGAATTCCCCACGGATGCTCCTTCCACTAGAAATATTAACACTTGTTTACTGGTCCTGTTGACATAAGAATTCTGCAAATAGCTAGCGCTTCTGATAGCAGCGCTCCCATTTCATGCGTTCTTGTTTTTGCTGCCTTTCTTGCTGCCCACTTTTGGAAGAGATTTTAACTGTGTCAATGCTAAATTGTTTTCCTGAGCAGAAAACAGGCTGCACCATCTTCCTCAGAATAAAAGTTAGAAACCCAGATTAGATCCAGAGTACCTACAGAGTTACAGATTTTTTGCTTTTAATTGGGACTTTGTAATGCGGAGGAAGTTTCAAATCCAGTAGTTAGCACGGAAGTCAGCTGGCTTGTATTTGAGGTAATGGTGTGGAAGCAGCTATTGTATATGGTACCGTAGAGGCCATCCAGAATAAAGGTCACATAATAAAGGTGCCAGTTAGAGCAAAACCCAAAAGAAGAATGTAAATTAGTCAAACGTCACTGTTAAAGAAAATCAAGACAGTACATTGTGCTGAAATAGCTGGATCTTTTCCAGTGCCATTGTAGCAGACCTTAGGAATTCCACTTAAAAAGGGCTTTAAAAAATTCTGGTGAGTGAAGATCTTGTTTCCAACCATGTGCTGATTTTACATTTCATTGTCTTCTGAACATTCCTGAGCTTGTGCTGAAGCAATAGAGATCCAAATCAGTACAGAGGAACTGAACTATTTTGTGGCATATAGTAGTAAATACTACTCAAGTCAGGCATCTCAGTGTAAGGATTTCTTGGGTTTGTTTTGAGTCAGAATAAACAATAGTAGTTGTTCCAGTATGAGAGAGAAGAGTTCCTGAAATCAATCAAGTTCCATTAATGTGAAGTCAGTGCAAGATGAGAATCAAGCTGATTTGGACACATGGTGAGGAAGATAGTCTCTAAGTGTGTCTTTCTGTTTCATTCTCTCTTAATGGTGGTGGGTGAGCATCAAAAAAGTTGGATGCTTCAATTCAGAAAAAAGTTGCATGCAGTGTCTGGAATTGAAGATTCTCAACATTTTTTCAGAAATGAACACTGAAAACTTGACTTGGGAAAACAAAGGTTTGATTAATAGTATTCCTCCTGATTATAAAATTGAGGTTGTTTTCAGGATTCAAAATCTTGAAGCTCCATTTAAAATATACCTTCAGGTGACTTCCACAATCTAGCCAAGTCTGGACCTAACCTAATGAGTCAACAAGTTCTCTGCAAGATCTTCAGCCCAGCATGCAAAATTGAAAATTTTGAGATTCATTCAGCACTACTGAGGGCCATGACACCATCTCCCAGCTAATTTCCCAGCACCACTTCTCTAGACACTTGTCTGCTTTTTTCTTTCTTGGTCTCTCTGATTATCTCTTGCCTTGTCACTAACTCAGCTCTTTGCAGCCGCTGGTCAAGCTTTTCTTCATTTTTTTCCCTTGTTGCCTGTAATCATCAATCTGCATAATGAATTTTTCCTGCTTTACCACCATCTTATTTTTTTATAAAACTACCCTGGGAAGAAGGACATTGGAGAAAAGAGATTTGTTCTTGTTGGTCTGCCTTCCTTCCTGAAACAGAAGAGAATAAGTGAACAGGGTGCAGCTCTTTTACTTGATATAATATCTCTTACCTTCTCTAATTCACTTCTCCAGCAATCTAGAAACAGCAATCTGAGGGCACTGGCAGCTGTTTTCACTGATGGGGAGCATTGATTGGTGTGCTTGGAGCTACATTTGGTAAGGAGCTGAGCTGTTGAGTGATCCACGTATCAAACCTGAAGAAGTGAAATGGTTTTATTGATTAACTAATTTTTCAGTTCAACTCTAGAGTGTCAACCACCTGTGCCTGTGTAATTATTCAAGTAAAAAGGGGAAAGGAGGGCAAAGGAGGGAAATGGAAAGGGTAACAGCTTTGAAATTGTTGCTATTATGTCAGTTGGTTTTACACTTGGCATTATTTTATGATATGTTTTGCACCTCCCGGATGCACTGGTAGCCTGAACTCCTTTCTCAGAAGAGTCTGCAAAGATTTTTTTTTCACAGTTTATGATATATATGGAGAACTACATAAGTGCAAGACTAAATTTAGGAGTTGTTCAGTAGAAGAAGTTTTCATTAGGACACATCAGTTCATCAAAACTGAGGGAAAATATTAGGTAAAATATTCCAGTTTTCATTAGACTTGGGGCCAAGGCATCCTTGTCAAACCTCGAAAAGGAGCTAAATATCCCCAAAAATGCCTGGTAGCCAAAACTCCTTTTCCTCTTCAGAGTTAAAGATCTTGTTCTGCCTAAGTAGAACCACAGACCTGAAGCTGTATTACTCTTACCACTATGCTTTTGGACATTCTGAGGTGGTACTTCCATAGTTTCATCTGAAGTTCTTGCTTTTGGAAAGGAGGAAGAGGGGTCAAAGGGTCAAAGCCAAAAAGCTTTGGCTAAGAAAGGGAAAAGGAGGTATAAGCTCTTAAGAGTTTTTTGGTAAATGAAATAGTCAACTCATTAGATAACCTAGCACTAGTGTGGTGAGCATCACCATATAACTTAAAAAAGATAAAAGGTAGAATACAAAGAGATTAGGTGGAGGTTTCAACTGATTATTACTCTGTGGTGATGACTAAAAATTCAGGACTTCCTATTTTATTTCATTTCTAATAAGAGTATTCCACCTAACAAATAACATTTAGTCCCACTTATCCTTGTGGCTAGACTTGATAGAGTAGGAACATCTATGAGAATATGACTGGCTGAAGAAAGCAGGAATTTGAAAGAATCATTAAGGTTTCTTCTCTAGCTGAAAATAATTTAAGATAAATGTATTTCATAATAATTTAATTTAAGGTGACCATATTCAACGAACTAGATGAGGAGCTTTTCTTAGGAGGAAAAAGCAGATGGAAAGGAAATAATATAAAATAATGAAGATAAGGGAATTCTGGTGGCAGGGGAAAGGGATGTACTTTTGTTGACACAACCATGATTTTAAAGGGTTGATGAGGAACTTCCATGTTTAGAAATCTGATGAAATCTTTAGCTTTTGAGTGTTCTAATTATCTTCCTCTCAGAAGTAATGGAATGTAGAAGAAGACAAAGGGAATAGGCAAAGAATTTGGAAAACTACACATGTTGACTTCTGAAAAAGAACATGTTTAATACTGGCTTAAGTATCACAAACATGCCATACAAGTATCCCCTTGTGTTAACATTTCATACACTAAGTGAGTTCTTTTGATTCAGTAGTATACAGGCGGATTGGAGGTGCCATAAATAACACCAGAGAAGGAACCACAGGCAATACTTTGAAGTTTCTTGGCAACATAATATGTTTGGGCTGCTAATGGCTATTTCTTGAAATTTTTTGTTCTACATATTTTGGCTAAAACCTGCAACCCATCCTTGAAAGTTATATAAAATATATACACATACAGCCTGTGCAGTATGTAAGTATCACACAAAGCACAATTAAAGTATATTCAAATTGCAGGGTAAAGCACTCAATAGCAAGGAAATTCTGCACCTGAGATTGCATGTTAACTTCAATTCCCTGCCCTTGGGCATATACATACACGATACGTTTCTTGATCCCATGAGCACATGCTGGTGAGTTGGGGGTTTTGGTTTTGTTTTTTTGTTTTCTTGCCAATAGTGGAAAGTATTTATTTTTTCATTCTAATGGATGGTTCTGAGAATTCTTTTGCTTCATGTGTAAAACCTACTCTGGCAACAGAAGTACTGGTTTACTTTCAGTCTTATCTGTGGTGCTTACTGAAATAGATATCAGAGGGGTTCCTAAACACTGATGATATTTTTTTCCCTACCTCCTTACAAAGTAAGGAGGTGTTTTTATTTCCACTTCCTAAGATGCTGAAAAGAATCTTACAGGATATCTTACAAAAGAGAAATATTTTGGCCACGTCTTTTGATGTTGCTTTTGCCAGATCTTCAGGAAACAGAACATGGTGTAAGATTTGGTCAGTTTGGAGCTTGTTTGATGTCAGTTGTAAGCATTTTGCAGTCCTTCCCATCCCATTCTGAAGAGTGCAGTTCAGCTTGCCTGACTCTGGAGATGTACATGATAGTCCTTCCATGTGGGCTGATCACGACTTCTTCTTCCTAGACTTCTTCTCCTGTCAAGGGAAAGAAACGTGTCCTTCCATGATGAGATTTCTCTTATGCTGCAGCAGATGTATAAAATGATCATTTGAGTCATGATCTAGAAATGCCACATTTTCTGTACTGACTTGAGCAGGAGTCTAGCCCACCAGGTTCTTCATGTTCTAAGTATTAGGAGAGGAATGCCACTCTAAATACTTTACCTTGACCCCAGAAAGTCCTCAGTCATAAGGAACTATTTACCTGAATCACACAGAAAGGAGGAGCCACAGCAGGAACAACCTGAAGTTCCCCCAAGAGCCTTAGAAGGGGGGAATGCCACAACTGAGCGCTTGCTTGTGCAGGATTAACATCCCCTTAATAGAGATACTACCATTTTTAAAGGAAGCCACAAGAAATTCTTATCTTCACAATCCATTCATACAGCAGGAATCTTCAGAGCCACAATGCAGTTTCGTTCCATATGAGCTTTGTCCCTCTCCTGTTGGGCATCTTCTCCTCTATCTTGTTCATTGTGCAAACCACACTGAATCTCCAGCTGAATTTGCCATCCCCGCCACTAGTTCCCTTTTCCAGTCTTATTTCCTCCCTGACAAAAATATCAGTCTGACTCCTGGTCTCTATATTTGCCAGTAATCTCTTTTCTCTCAGGCAGCCATCAGTTCCTCCTCCTGGCTATTAGAGAGAGCATTTGCAGAGAACTGCCTTCAATCCCAGCCACATTAGGCTGGTGCACCTTCAATTCAGTATGAAACTTTAGGGAATGCCTCTCTGGAGCTCTGACATGTTGCTGCAAAGTGTATGCAAACAGGCTTGATGATACTTGAGTTGGTTTCCAGAGGTGCCACAAGGAGCATCCTGGCAAAGTTCACGTAAGATCTTCAGACAATAGTCAGAAATAAGTTAACTGTTGATACTGAACCTTTTACTACTGCTTCCACTACTATTATTACTAGTCAGCCTGAAACTGACAATTGGCATGGGCAAAAAGCTCAGCGCAAACAGGCCCAAGGCAGGCAAAATGAAGCAGATGTTATAACAGGAAGTTTTTAAGATCCTTAATGTGATCACTTCCAAAGTCATAGCTATTACTCTTTGTATCAGCTGAGAGTCAGAGCTAGTATTTTTTATTTCACAATATCATGGGAAGTCTGAGAACAGTTTGGTGTGGGAGTTGTTGGAGAGTTTAGGAGAGTGATAAGAAAGCAATGTGGTAGAGGTATTAAAACAGAACAAATTGGGTGTTCCTTACTGTGTATAAATAATAGGATTTGTAGTGTCTAAACCTTGGTTTTCTCCAAGACAGTCTAGCATGTGTGGCTGGTACTTGCTGAGTTGATCACCAGAGGTCTCACTGACCTTGGCAGCCTTAAATGACTCAGACTTTCACATGGATGAACTGTTCCTGAACAATTTCTTCCAAAGTACTGGGCACAAACAGTCCTTTTATTTACTTTACATCAGGTGGCTACTGCTGTTTTTTCAATTTTCTCTCTTTAGACTTTTTTTAAACTCTTTTTTCTTTTTTTTGTTGTTGTTTTTGCTGACCTATTTTATTACAATCACTACAAGAAATTGTCAAGTTATTGTTCCTTTCAGGTCTCCATTAATTTTTTACTTAAAGAAATGCAGAAGGAAGTTTCATTCTCAGTGCAGAAATGAACAGCAATATTTCTGTTCAAGTGGAAGTGTGTGCTATTCTAATGTACTTTAATGTCTTTATTTTGGTATCTGAGAGCAAAATAAGATGTTATTAAAATCATTATATAAAATATTAGAAAATTGATCAGATGCTGAAATATTTTTGTTCATTTGTGCTGTCACTAAAATTAAACTGGTACACTTGAAATTGAAAGTGGTCCTCAGCTCTCTAACAGCATCTTGGTTTTTGGAGTGTTTAATAGTAATTGAACATAGTGGTTTTGAAGTACCAGAATTTGGAAGCCAAGAAAATTTTCCCTATTAAAAATGTTTTGCTTTTTTTTTTTGGAGTGGCATATTAGCTTGGTCAAGAAATTCTGCATTATAATTTTTTCCTAGATCAGAAATTAGTGTCTTAGAGGCTTTGGGGGTAGGTTCTGTACTTAATAGTTGGAATTATAAATCCACAGAAGATAATATTTCAGTGATGCATTAGCTTGTCTTGCAGTGTTTTAAGTTTGCCATCATACATCTTAATCATCCTGTGCTAGTGAAAGAACTGTCTTATGGTGATGTGAAATTAAATAATTTATTAAAACCTTAGCATAAGACCTAGGTTCATGGACTGAAAGGAATTCACAGGCTTTGCCTACATTGCCTTACGAAAGGCCATATTGGATTATGAAAAACTGAGAAATCATCATGCCTAACTTCGCCTTGCTGACTGCTGATCTTATGTGCAGTACCTAATCAAAGTTACATATGTTGAAGAGGACAGATCATTTTAGAAAGAATGTATTTGGTTCTGATTCTTTCAACAAGAAATCTCCCCTCCCCAAAAAAGGAGTTTTGTAGGTAGGGTTAATATTTTACATTTCAATGAAGAACTTCATATGCAGATAATCCGCAGGCTGACAGAAATAGTCTTTAAAAGGGAGGTGGCATTTTCAGTTTTATAATGGAAAATTTTGACATTTTCCAGATCAAATCATTATCATTATAGTTGGTCAAAATATTAGTAAGGAGTTTTTAGTAGTTGAAATATTAATGATCTTTAAAATAGTGTTCTAAAATATGAAATATTTGTATTTAAAGTTCTATGAATAACAAGCTCCTGAACCTATTAGTGAGCTATAGACAACACTGAAAAATACAGTGTCTCAGAGGCCAGCACACTAGCTTCCCATTCCTGGTGTGACATGGCCTAACATCGAAAGGACTTGACAATCTGCCACAGGCTTGTGGGAAGTGAGAAGGAAGCACATCTCAGGATTTCTTTCACCACCTGTCCTGTGAAGTCATATTTGGGAAGCAAAGATGACTAGAGTGGAGCATGTTACATTCTTGACAATCCTGTGAAGCCTGTAGAAAGAGGTGCCAATCCTCCATCAGTGCCCAAGACACTTTCTCGTGTGCCACAGACATTACAGAAGCAGCTGTTAGGCATATGTGTAGTATGATGCTGAGCTGTGCAATGGCTTTTCTAGAAATTACAGTTTTCTGGGACCATTTCTGGTCTTGGTGTCTGATCTCACTGGAAAGACGCTTAATTTGCACAGATTGAATAGCATGGAAAGTTTTCTGAGATGCCTTGAAATTTTCGTACACCTGAAAGTGGATTAAATTGAGATTGTACTTAGTCTGTGTATGAGCATATTCACATTTGGGAACTAGGTTTCTGTAATTCAAGTATATAAGTTGTGTGCGTTTTTGTCTTGCTGAAGTTTGATGAGCTGAAAATTCATAGTTCCATTTCTGGACCATAACTTTGATGCTATGGCACTGTTTATTTACTATTCTTCCCTGTCTTTTTCTCCTTGCAAACATAGTCCATAAATCCCGATTAACAAATATATGAGCCACCTCTCACGTCACAAAGTACAGGTGTCTCTCTGTCACATAATGAGGTGGTTAGTTAGATTGGTAAAAGAATTGGAAAAGTCCAGTTCCAGAGATTGCAACTGTAACAGGACTGTTAAAAAGCATATTTAACTATATGGGCCCATTGGTGAAAAAGTCACCTCAATCCTGTGAGCAAGAGCCTACTTACCCATATATTGAATGCTGGGGGAAGACTTGAAAATCAAATAATGTTGTTTATTAAGTGATTATTCATATGTGCAAATAGATAACTGCTTTCTGCATTTAGTAGTTCTTTGGAAAAGAGTTGCAGAAGTTCTCAGGCCTGTTCACTATTAAATATTAACTACTGAATTAACTATTGAATGTACTGTATGGGAGAACTGAAAGTCTTTCCAGTCTGCCTGAGGACCAGAGTCTCTAAGGGCTTGTATACTGAAGATATGACTGACACCAAAGGCCATATATCATGTTGTATTTGACATCACCTCTAAGTTTTGCAAGCTTATATTCCTTATTTTTTTAGCCCATTTCCTTTTGTGTAAACAAAGAAAGGATTGATCTTGAATGGTTTTGTTTTTCAAATGTTCTTTTAAAAATTCTACGTCTAATGCAAAAAAGCGTTACTGGTAAAAGTTCTTAAATGTAGTATATTTAAAATGCAGCTTTAAAGTGATTTCCTGGGGATAAAAGTAACATCTTGGCCACTCCATTTTTTTCTTTAAAAATTTCTTATGAGGTTTTTCCTTTTTCTTTTGCATGCCTCTCTTCCCAGGCCTTTGCATGGTGCAGATTTTCATGATTCAAGGGTTAAAAAGCCAGCTTAAGGTCTATAAATCAGAAGACAGTTTTACTTATCAGAGTGCTGTTTTTTACCTCAATAGACTGCTGGTTCTGTCATTGGTGCCAGGCTCTGCCTTATCGCAAAGCCATCAGCCCTGCATAGTGGAATGCTCTTTGTTTGGATTATTTACTTCTACTATAAACAAAGATTAGAGCAAAAAATTTCAACTACGGGGCCCATGCACCGTCAAACTGTTGCTGGAAAATCACTGTCATGTGTTCCATAAAGTTGCTTGCTTTTCAAAAACACAACTGGCAATAGGACATTTGTTTTTTAATACCAGCATATTTCACACATGGTAAGAATGATGAGGGAATGGCCTAGACTTTTTTTTATCTGTAAAACCTTTTTTTTTTTTTTTAAATTGCATATTCAGTTATCAAATGTGAAACACTGTGAAAGTTGTATGTATAAAAAGTGAACCACACAAAACTGGGAATTTTTAATTGATTAATTTGCCATGATTTGACTGAGATTCTTTATACTGAACATCATATGAGATTTCTAGGACAACTTTATTTCAGTTAAGTTGATAACAGATTATAGACAGCCTTTCTTTTATGGTGTTTCAGTGTCTCCTTTTCTCTTTGGAAATCAGTAAATGTTCAGAAAAACTAAAGCTGAAGAGTCAAATAATTTTCAGTCTTGAAAATTTGTTGATGTATGTTACAGTAGCAGTTAATTCCAGTATTGCTTACTGAGATCACACATCCCAGATTAACCAAAGCATTTATGGTTTTGCATTCATAACCATAGGTGGCATAACATTTTAGCTCCGGAGATGTCTGTTTGAAATGTAGGTCAAAGGCATGAGAGTCTTCACCTCTATTTGTCTGCAGCTCATTTCTGGCAATTGTCTTGACCTGAAATTCAATAGTGAGTTTCTTTCTGTGAAATGTGACTTAAGCAGCAAGAAGACTGTGAATTCCCTTTCAGTTTTTCCTAGCTTTGCTCAGAAGGATGAGAATATTTTTTTTAATATTATGTTAGAGGTTCGATTCCTCAAACTATGAGAATTTTTGCTTTCCAGAGATGCCTTTTCTAAACAGATATAATTGGGCACTGAAATGTTAATCAGAGATGTAGTTGGGCTTGCATACCACCTTTGCCATTAATGAAAGAAGTGTACAGAGAAACAAAAAAGGGTTTTCTTGTCATAAGCTATTGGAAAAGTTCTGTTTTGCGTCATAATTGAATATTGTGGAACATCCCTTTGTAGATAGCTCAACTTGAAACTGGTGAACTCCCTTTCTAGATAAAACCCCTGGAAATTAATAAGCGTCTCTCTAAATGTATTTCATGGGCTTATTGACATATTAAAAACTATATACCATATTGGTGGCACATAGATTGGCCAGTTTAATTGATTAATAATGGCACTTAAAATATTTATAAAGGCAGTATTGAGTTGGTATATATAGAGACATACTGTGGCAATGGCAAAATGCATTAATAAATCACCCATTCGCAAATTCTAATGATAATATAAATTATATATAGTTATATTCTTTACAAATTATATATAGTATGTAACCTATACAAATGTTATAAACTTGTGCATATATCATTTATTGACTCCTAAAGGATTTTTGCTGTGTTGTGAAAAGATTCTCATATCAACATGGCTCAGGGGATCATGCATATATCAAGAAGGTGGATGCCCATCTTAGTGTCATTGAAACAGTGTGTTGTATTCTGGTTTAAAAATTCTCTGGGAAAGTGTGTATTGCTATGAATATGTATTTCATTAACTAGTCCACTGACCAGATTTTACATTATTTTTTTGGACTGTGTGGGAACAGGAAGTTAAAAACACATACTACGTCCACCTGTCTGAAACAACATTATTTTCCTCCTAAATGTCTCATTTTGTTGCTGCCATTTTGTAATAATCTGCAGTTTGCTTTGAGATTGGAGAAGACCACCTCCTTCCTCTGGGTGAACCATGAGAGGAATGGGTTGTGTTACGCAGGATGACAGGTTAGGAAACTACCGTGGATCCTTGTGGGCTCAGTACGTCTCAGTCCTTGAGCCTCTGTCTCAGCTTCACCACCATAACCTGTGCAATTGGAGACAGCAGCCTTTCAAGCATCATGCAGGTTTTTCATTTCCACTACCTGTCTGTGGAGGGGCCTTTCTAGCAATCATGCTCTGTTTCCTACAAATGTGTGATGATTGTTGTAACAGGAGAGTAACAGTCTTTCAAAATGGTTAGGGAGATACTGTGGTTGTCTGTGAAGAGATGATGTGATGAAGTTGGCAGAAGTTACAACTTGAGTGGCAAAAAAATGGATCATTAGGAGAAAAAAAAACAGTTAAAATAACATATTTTTCTTTGCTTTGGACAGCATCTGTAAACAGCCTATTGTTTTTGGGTTACCACATTCAACCCACAGAGGGGAAAGGGTTATACAGGCAATTGGGTAATTTCACAGTAATATTTTTTTTCTTTTGAGAAACAATATAGTTTTCACAGGTGAAGATGCCTTTTTCTGTTTGCAAATGTCTTCTTCTTTCAGGAAAACTGTAAGTGTGGAACTAAGGAAAAGTGCAAACAATTTTAGAGACTAACATACTCTCAGGGTGATGTTTCTGCCACACCTTCCTACCCAACTACCCCTCCCATGCTGATGCCTTAATGACTATCCCGTCCTCTTGATTGATACAAAATAGCAAAATTATGGTGTTTTGTTTTTTTCTTTTTAGGTTTTGTACTTAAGTCTTCGAATATACTGCATCTGAAAACATTACAGAACAGAAATTTCCTACTTTGTTAGCTAGGATGTGAACGGCCTGCCTGAATACCAATACTATAGGCAAGGCCTTCTGCTCCCCGAATTACCAAGTTGTGCTTTAATTTAGAAAGAGCTATCAAGATTTGTCTGTCTTCTGGAAGGACTGCCAGAAAGTACCTCACAGCGTTCTAATAAAACCTGGAGAATTGTCATGGATGTCTGGCTGATTAGAGAACTTAAAATTGGATCTTTGAAGGATTTTAAAGGAATTAAGCAACCAAATTCCATTGAATTTCAATAGCAGTGATGGAAAGCCACAGGATATTCACATTGCTTACTTTAGATAACTAACACAGATGCCTACAGTTGGAACTTTGCCTAAACTGGGGAGAGGCAATGGAGATCACCTGAGTTAGGTGCCTCCAGTTAAGTAATAGCCTGATTTCTCTAAGGCTCTTTTGGTTAATGATGATTTTTTTTTTTCTTTTTAGTCCTAATATATTCTTTCCAGAGCCCCAGATTTCCCTAGGCAATGTAAATGGAGACTACTGGAGATTTCAAAATGCTTTCTTTAATGCTTTTTTTTTTTTCTTCTGAGAAATGGGGAGAAGATTCTAAACCATAGCTTTGTCCAAGTTTCTCCCACCTAATTTTGTTCTCCCACAAGTCTTGGATTGGACAGGCTAGCATATCGTTGGTGATTTTTTTTAAATTTTTTTTTTTTTTTATTGTCCATGTCTTTCTGGGAAAAAAACATTGGAAAGGTTTAATTTCACTTAATTAACTTTATTTCATGATTTTGCAACTATTTTAGAGATTAAAACAACAACAACAATAACAACAAAAGACGCATCCAAAGGAGGATAGTTTTCATGCTCAGTAGTACAATGGATTACTTTGGGTTATTTAAATAACTCGACAATATTCTCAGTGTTGTTGCTGTTAGTAATACTTGCCTAGTGTCTGTCTAAATTCATCTGCATGAAAGTTAACTTGAACAAAGATCTACCATATTTCTCCTGGAAAATTCTGAAGCTATTGTGGAGTGAACCTACACAGTAACATTAACTCTTCAGACAATGCTGCATGGCAATGCTGTTATTTCAAACCTGAGATGACTGAGAAATCCCTTTTAGGCCTACCCTCTTCACTCTCAACTCTTAAGATTGTCATATTTCAGCAAATAAGCAAATATGAATCTTGTCTTTCTTTTGTATACCTGCTTTTGATCAATAATTGTGACTTCTGAGAAGGAGTTAAATATTTTTTTTCTTTTTGAAATCTAGGGCAGAACAAAGCTCTTTGAACTCCCAGGAAATGCTTAAAACACATGAGGGGATAGTTGTTGGCTGATTTCTGATTACATGCAAAAAGGGTAGATTTGCAGGTGGGTCTATAGACAAAAATATGCAGTTAGATGAAAGAATTAGATTATAGCTGAGCTGTGCTGAGAATACAGGACAACAGACCAAATGAGACTTAACAGTAATAAGATTTGTGAGTGAAGTTTTTCGCCTGTAAACTGTTACCCAAAACAGCCAACTGGACCTTGTGCATCAATCAGTAAACAAGAACAATAAATGAATAAGCAGAAAATGGTGACAGAAAAAGCAGCCTCACACAGCATCAGGCATTTATTTTGATGTGTAAGAGAGGAAAACTGATTGACAGCAGATACTCTGGCTTTCTCACATGGTTTACAAAGAGATCTGCATTCTGCAGAAGTTAACTTAGCCTGAGCCCTTATTTCCATCTCCTTTAAAGCTCTTCTGTCTTCACAATTGCCAGAAGAGCTTAAGAAGGGGTATCAAGTTTCTTTGGGGAAATAGCTGGAGGGTACCCAGGGTGGGTAACGAGACACTACTGGCAGTGGAGAGCACATGCCTGTACGTTCTTTGTTTCATCATTTTGGTTTACGGGACTGTGTAGATGGTGCAATAGTTCCCATTTTCTTTAAGTCAGTTGAAACGGACATGTTCTTCAATACACAAAACTCCTCTTTTGCCAGTTACTGAGAGAGCAGAACTGTATAAGCAAGTCTTAGTTCTGATCTCAACAAAAAGGAGACAAGGCCGGAGCAGTTTGGGAACTTCATCCTCCCCACCTTCCCACAGCTAGAAGCATTGGGTGATGCTGTGGCAGGGGGTACAGAGAGCTGGAATTAATTTTTTTGCTGTATCTAGGCTATAGTATAAGGCTGTAGTTCACTCAAATTATTTCGTTCCTTGCAGTAGTACACCCCAACCATTTAACTTACTGCTGAGACATACTCAAGCAGCTGCAGAAGAGTTTTTGTGAAGTTGTCAATATCCTCATTACAGGGCCCCAAATAAAACCTGGTCTGTCAAAAATAAAGGATATCAATATACACAATGCATTTTATATTCTCTGTGGTGGCCTTCAGACAAAGCAAGAAGTAGGAGTTCATCTAGAGAACGAGAAATAAATAGAATATAGCAGCCTACCTGTCAAGAAAGAGAAAGTGTTATTTTTGAAGATAGCCTGAAGTAATACTTGTGGTGGCTTTTTTCAGGATAGGTCTCTGTTGGGGCTCAGTGGTCTCTTTGGTCTTATTTGAATGGTATTTTATCAGTCAGACAAAATAGTATTAAAGTATAATATAGTTCTGCTAAAACAGATTAGAATAAAGATTTAATATGCTACTTTCTGTGAAGACTCTGATACCCACCATGTAGTGCTGTAATAAAACGGAAACAAATGAGCCAACTCGAAGTTATGACTCTCCATGGTTTTTAGGTCTCTCATACATTTTTATAAAACATATATGAGAACTTTTGAATTGTTAAATTGGGTTATTTTTTTAAAAATTAAATTGTGTTCCAATACAGATCTAAAGTAAAATTCTGTTTGCGGTTCCATGTGCAGTGAGAAGTACTAGCACTTCAGCAACAGGAATTCCCTGTCTGCTGAGCAAAATTTAAAAACAAATAATTATTTTACGTAAGTGAATATATGCTAAGATAATGATGTGTTTTTTAATCAGCAACTTGCTGATCTTTCAGATTAAATATTCTATGCAAAATTTTTTTTGTTTCTGGATATTAAGATTTTTTTTGTAAGTACTGATTTACGTGAACACTAGCAAAATCTTTGTGGAGATAGGCATGTCTGAAACAAGCTAAGTGTAGCTCCTAGTGTTCACAGAAGGGTAAACAGGATGGCTTATGAGTAATAAACATACAGCTTACTTGAGTAATAATGGCAATGATTTGCTTCTGGTTTCATGCATCAAACTGAAGTGGAGTATCATTGTCTTCTCCCATAAAATTATTTTTTTTCTTCATACAAGGCTATTGCAGGTTTGGGGATTTGGGGTTTTTTTAAGTGATTGAATGTTTGTCATTACACTCCTACTAAATGTCTTTTCCTCTGAGACAGCAAAAAATTGTCTAAAGAGAAGGTTATTAAGGAATGACTACCAACTCTGGTAATTTAAGTTTAGCACTTGGCATTCTTTGCCTTCCAACAGCATTGTAAATGCTGGTAGTTTATTTTTACTCCTAAGTTAGTCTTGCATCAGAACAAACATCCCTAAAATGCATTAGCCTTACAGCAAAGAAGTGGAAACCTATGAAGCAGGAAGACTTACAAAGTCTTCGGGGAAATCTTGAGTGCTTTTGGGAATGATTTATTTTCAAAGGGCTTAAGCAAAATCAGCTCCAGAAAATACATGAATGTTTCAGGCAAGGTGCAGGGAAAAGACACTGTGGCTCCAGCATGGACTTTGCATTCTACAAATTATTTCACTACAACCACAGAACACACCTTTGTATTTTTACAGGCACTCGTCCACAAAAGAGCACACGTTATCAAGGGTGTGACAGATTTTATAAGAAGCAATAAGATATAGCATTAAAAACTGTAAGTCAGGACAGTCTATGAATACATTAGGCCACTGACTAGATGAACCAGGTATAATAAGTGTAACCACGGGGATTCTTTTAGGTCAGAAATTTTACAGGAGCAGAAGATGCAGTTTCGCAGACCAGAGGGAGTACTGGTAGACATGGGTAGGAGTGGTATTGCATCAGGACTCCCACCTGCAAGGTTGTCTCAGCAGCACAGCTGTTCCCAATGAATCATAGAATCATAGAATCATTTAAGTTGGAAAAGACCTTCAAGATCATCGAGTCCAACCGTCAACCATGCCCACTAAACCATGTCCTGAAGTACCCCATCTACTCGCTTTTTTAATACCTCCAGGGATGGTGACTCAACCACTTCCCTGGGCAGCCTATTCCAATGTCTGACAACCCTCTCAGTAAAGAAATTTTTCCTAATATCTAACCTAAATCTCCCTTGCCTCAACTTGAGGCCATTTCCTCTTTTCCTATCTCCAGCCACCTGACAGAAGAGACCAGCACCCACCTCACTACCACCTTGTTTCAGGTAGTTGTAGAGAGCGATAAGGTCTCCCCTCAGCCTCCTCTTCTCTAGACTAAACAGCCCCAGCTCCCTCAGCTGCTCCTCATAAGACTTGTGCTCCAGGCCTCACCAACTTGGTTGCCCTTCTCTGGACACGCTCCAGCACCTCAATGTCTTTCTTGTAGTGAGGGGCCCAAAACTGAACAACACAGTGTTCAAGGTGCAGCCTCACCAGTGCCGAGTATGAAATTGTAGGGGAACGTGAGCGGATTCTGTTCTTAATTAGGAGTGATACTTGAAGATACCGATATTGCATAGATAAAGAGCCAGTGACAGAAAGCACATGTGCAGCTAGCAGTCAACACCATGGGAGCATAAACATTTCTGCTCTGTGTGTAAGTATAAAGAGTATGAATTTCTTTCCACAGTTCTCAGATGGACTCTGCCTCTCTTTCCCCTTTTTTCCTCTCTTTCTTTTGAAAGAGGTCAGTTTAGCCTAAAAAAATATAAAACTTTTTGCCCTTAAATTTTTACTTCACAGGTACAGTCTGCAAGCTCTACACGAGAGTATTTGTGAATGGTTATGCAAATGAGTCCTCTGATAGTATTTTCAAAAATGTGTGAGTCGGAGCTTCAGTTTCATTTTCAGAAGTGATTTAGACACTTAAGAGTTTAAATCCTGTTCATTATTAGTGAGGTTTAGGTCCCTAAATTAAGGTCTTTCTAGGCCTTTTTACAGTTTCCTCCTATGTCTATTATAATAATCTTGAGACAGACATTTTAGTTCTTGATGGGTGTGTCCCTTAATTCTTTACCTCCTGCTTTCGCTAGCAGCTGTTTAGTACAGAGGTAACTTAAACACCCCCTGATTCTTGTCATTTTCCTTGTGGTGATTCCCAAGTCAACCGGCTATTGCTTTGTCCTTGCAAGTGGAGCACAGTATGTTCTCTGAACCAAATGCTGTTTGCCTCTACAGTAAGGCTTGTTGGTGACGATACCCAATATTTTTGAAGAATGACAGTAAAATTCAGTTTTAAGGGACGCCAATTACTGAGCTCCTAATTTACTCCTGTGTAGCTCTGGAGATTGTTATTGCTCCCTAAAAGTAAAATTTGAAAATTGTTAGCTGGGGAGAACAACTAGCAGTTAATACAATGGAGGTATTTCCCTCTGAAAGCTCCTTAAATCCTTCTGTTACTACCCTCCATAATCAGACATGTGTATTTACTGCTGCTTAAGATTACAAGCTCTTGGAGCTCCTTGTTTGAAGAAAACTGTGAGAGATGACCTGAGACCAGTGTGTCTGGTTCTGATCTGTTGGATCAAATGGTGCTCAAGCACAGTGTGTAGGTTTTGAGTAAGTAGTATATGTGACTTGGTAACTGTAAAGATTTTACCCAGAAGTGTAGATGAAGTGCTATACAGTATCTTCAAATCAGACCTATTTATTACAAGAAAAAGTGAAGGCATTCACAGGTTATTTACAAATAGCCTTTCCTCCAACTCCTGTACATAAATATGTGTGTGTGTGCATGTGTATATTTATATACACAAGAAAAGTTATGTTTTCTTTCTATAAAATTACAATTACTGATTTAGGAAACTTTGGAGCTGGAAATGATTGAAATTCCTGGAAGGTATTTGATGGCTTGCTGTATGAATCATGGTATGAATTTTATGCAGCAGTTAAATAAAATAGTCATAAGATATTCCAGACAGTAAACTGAATCAGGTCTATGGTTCATGGTGGAATGAGGGCTACATGCTCTGGGTTCTTTTGAAGTACACATGGATGACAAGTAGCAAGATGTTTCTCCCTGTTAGTGGATGAGTGAACTGGAGTGCAAAGTTCTGCAGTACAGATGGAGCTATGTATCCTAACAGTGAGTCTTAGTGTCTTCACCCTCAAATATTTGTATTTAGATTCATTTGGAAGTCTTGACTTGTGCATGCTTTTAGCATTATGACCACAGACTTTGAACAGTACTGATGTAAATAAATGAAGTTTCACCCCTTAATTTTGTTGTAACAGATTTGATTTTATCTATATCTTTCTTTAGGGTTTTGTTGATAGAAACTGTTGAGTTCTCAATTGCTTTCTATCTTTTGACCAAATTACTGTTTTAGGGTTTGGTTTTCTTGAAAAGAACTTTAAAAACAAGAAAGGGAAATACAATGCTAATTGCAATGAGTGATAAGCCATGTGTCTGTGTTCACCCTTTCATAGATCAAGTGAGAATGTACAATACAGTTTTACCAGGTAAGTAATGCCCTGTTTCTTCCCTCAGCATTTAAAACCCCAGTAGCTTTATCAACTGAACATGCATGTTCCTTGATTTCAAATTGTGGTACGTGAACCTTAGAGCATACAGGTTTCTTAAGGTGTGTTGAAAGAGTATATGAATTCCTAGAGTAAAAATTATTTGTCTGGTAAAAGTTAGGGGAGCTGAAAATATTCTCTGTGGATTTTACCAAGCTGCAGATGCAGTGTATTCCAACTTGAGCAAAGGCTGGCAGAAATTTTAAGAAGCCTTCTTCAAGATATACAGTCAAGCAAGCTTTACAGTCCTCTTTCTGTTGCGACCTGTGCATTGGCCACTATGAGCTCATTACATTTTATACCACAAACCTTGTAAAAGTAAGATTAAGTTTATGCAGACTTTCTCAGAAAGGAGGAATTTTCTTTACCAGCAGTTAGCTAGAGTTTGTAATAGTCTGTGCTTTGTTGCTCTTTAGAAATGAAATGTCTTCCAAAGCAATTTGCTCTGGAGAGCTTACGAACTTCATGTGGTTGTCTGCAAACCTACCATACTTTTTTAAGAGTTAATAACTCAAAACTTTAAGGTATTAAACCTGTCATCATAGAGATAACTGAACATTTTTAATATGGCATGACAGGAGTACTATATATGATGGTCCTGTAGAAAAATTTTCACAAATGTCATGAATAAAACATTTTAAAATTCCTAGGTTATAATTTCATTAACAGCAAGAAATGTCTGAAAGTGAAACAGATATTTTCCATGGTAAAAGTTTGCCTTCTCTGGTTATCTTCAAATTACTCAACAGAAACAGTTAGTTTAAAGACTCTGGACCAGAGATCAGAAATATCTGGAGAGGAAAATATCTGTTTATTTTCTACACAAACAGCTAGAGGAATTTAAACCCGCAAATTTTTAATTAATGCTGTTTTAACTTAACTAAACGTAGTTGACCAGAAGTTCTGTAGCAGAATGGTCACCCAGAGAAAACCTTTGCAGTTTTGTGATTGCAAGTAATTAATGATACTGCAGTGTTCACAAGACATTGTAAGATATAGGAAAACCCATGAATTCTGGAATAATCTTAATTATTTGCCACCGGATATAGTAAAGATTTAATGAAAACCTCTGTAGACCAAGATATTCCTCTGAAATATGCCCCCTAGGTTTCAGTAACAATCCTTCTTCCACAAAATCAGGACAGTTTAAAATTTGTACGATATACAAAATGTTACCACATAGAGGATAGATATAGTCACCCATTCTCTTCAAACACATGGGGGGTATATATTTTGTTCCTTTATGGGCAACTTCTTTAGCATTACTGTATTTCCTGGGACACGAACAGTATCTTTAAAAAAAAAAAAAAAAAAAGAAAAAGAAAAAAGGGCAGCATACTGCACATGCCAGCTAGCTCTGTTTTTTAACACATGATTATTTTATTGGGGTGTAAATTAATTAATGGTGAAATAAGATCCTGTGTGACACTCAAAGTTGTGTTGAGTAGCACAGAGTTTAAATATTTTAGTTTTACAACTCTGTTATGCTGGCAGCAAACAATAGCATCTCAGTGAAGTCAGCATATGAACACTGCTTGTGATGACATCTGGAAGGCTTGTTTTATCTATAAGCACAGTTGTAGACAAATGAAAGCAGACAGATGTAAGGCTGGTGTGGCATCTTCGCCTCAAGCATTCTCTGGCTGTACATTTTCCAGTGTGTCAAAAGCAGGGAGCTTTTTTCTGGAATAAAAACATTCTGTCACATCTGTACACCAACCTACTGTGCTGCCTTCTCTGAGCTCTGAGGTGTAAAATGGCAGATATTGTTCAAAATTTAACACAAAGCCAAATTTCAAAATGTGGAGAACTACCTGAGTGTTTGGAGTGTGAGTCACCAAGGGACAATAAAAAGCACAAATTATGAGCTTACATTGCTAGTCTTATTAATTCTGCCTGGTAGGGAGGTGGTGTTGGTGTTCATGGCAAGGATATGCTGATATTTCTAAGAGTACCTTTCACACTGATATTTCATTTAAGTAACAAATGCATTTGAGGGAGGATGAGAAAAAATTCCATCTGTGTAGCGTGGTCTATGAATGCCTCATCCTTTAAAAAGGGTAGCCTGAATCTTAGCACAAGTCATACTCTTTATGTGGAGTGACACTCTTAACAGGCCTGATGCTCTTCTGTGTAGATTAATTTTCTGAAGAGAAAAATACTATGTGTTTGCAGGAGATAAGCAGGGAGGAAAGGGTGGGCATTATTGTGTGTGAGGGGGGGGGGGTTGTTTTGGGTTTTGGGTTTTTTTTTTTTAATGAATTGCTTTGCTGTAGTTTTCACCAGGGATCTTAGCTGATACAAGTAGTAAAACGCACTGCACCTGCTATGGTGCATGCAATTCAGGCACAAGTCTCTGGAGGTTCATGGATGAAATACTCCATCCAGTGTATGTGTCACCTAAGCTTTTGCTAATTATCTTTAAATGTATTTTTTTAGGGAACTGGAAACTCTGGATAGAATGTCGCCTTTGCTAGAAAGGTTTCACGTATTATACCCTCAGCTAAGCAGAAAAAAAAAAAAGGTATATCAAGCATTGGTAGATTTAAGTCAGCAATAACAGAAACTGCAGAGAAATAAGATAACGGACATGAGGAGAAAAGTCCAGAATCCCTCGCCAACACTTTTGACTTTCTCGGTATCCTTTGCCTGAATGGAAGCTGGCTGCTTTCCATTACAGCATTTCTTTCTACTGTGGAAGAATCAGTAGCAAAAGGTGGTGAAGTGCACAAGTTTTTCAGTGATAAAGAATCATAATGCTATTAACCTGGGAAATACACAGTTGTCCATTTCCTGTTTGTCCCCACCGCAGTACCATCAATCTATTCAGAGTGCTTTGTATTCAGAGCCCAAGGGCCCCAGATAAGTGCCTTTGTGTACATAAAATGGCACTTTTTTGTTTTACATGCTGTTAGCATAGGGCAAAGGAAGTGAGTGTGTAATCGCATATGTACAGCAAATAGCCATTTGTACCTGCAAGGAGCAAATGGGCCCACTCAGATGGATTGGTCGGCCTTTAATAGCACTTGAGTGAGCTGATAGGCAGACATAGATGTACCTGTTACACCAGAGACCTGAGGCCCTTGTACCTTTGCATGACTTTTCACTTAAAAACTACTGTTTGTGGTTCAGTGGCTCCATCACTCTATTTGTGTTCCTTTGCTTGTAAGACCATGGACTTCTCCTGAGAGTCCTGGTTTCTAAAATTTTAATGCTGTAATGCTGACCCCTTGGTAATGTTCCCATATTGGAAAGCACATTAGCCTTAACTTGAAGGATGTATTTTAACAGCCAGCAGTAAATATTTTACTTTGTTCTTCTCAGCATGTTTTTGTCTGTTTGTTGGGTTTTTTAAATGTCAAAACTACAACATAAGAAGCAAATCCTATAGGCTGACCACAGACCATAGTTTCACAGCCACTAAAATTTCATGTCTCATCACCTAGTTGATTGAGCAGAGGAGCAAAGATGTAGAGACTGCAAAAGATGTAGGTACACACATGTACACTGACACATTATCAGTCACCTATACAAAAGAAAATAATTAGATATTCTGTGATTTGGTGGTCGTGTTGTTACTGCAGTAATTTTGTTGCATTATGATAGCAAACATTTTCACTTTTTCAGGTTCGTATTTCTGGCCTTTTCAGAATTTCTAGGGTGAGAGCAAGTAGACAAACATGTTGCTTTGACCTGTGTATGATGCATTGCAAACCAACTGAAAACCCATCTGAGACCAGAACTACTGTAATTTGCTTACAATTGACTGATCTTTTGCTTCCAATACAACAAATCCACTTTTTCCTGCTTATTATATTGACTGGGTTTTGTGGTTTTAAGAAACATTTTTGAAGTCTCTTTTCTATAGCATTTTTATTAGTGTCCCACACAGCTAACTGGCAACAGATTTTAATTGTAAAACTTGCTGTAGGTTTTTTTTTCATAGTTATCTGTCTTTTTAATATTTATTATTTAAATTATGGTAATATTCAGAGGCCCAAACTCAGAATACGAGCATGCCTATGCTAACAGCAACAAAAATGTACAGTCAGTACAGGACTACCTATATACATCAAAAGTACTTTGGTGAATTTATTTTCATGTGTGATTTGATAAGTACAGGAAATTAATATTGTGAGTAAACAGCTGTTAGAAACTTCATTGACTATTATGGATTTGATTCTCCCTATTTTTCTTGCATTATATAGGAATAGTTAATCATGAATTCATGTAAAATTTTATCCAACTTATGGGGGACTATCTCAGAAGGACAGTTCTGTCTGGAAGAGTGAAGAAAGCTGAATACAGACTTGTTATTTTGTGTAGTGTGG
Source organism: Haliaeetus albicilla (assembly GCF_947461875.1). Lineage (NCBI taxonomy): Eukaryota > Metazoa > Chordata > Aves > Accipitriformes > Accipitridae > Haliaeetus > Haliaeetus albicilla. The sequence goes on along the minus strand of NC_091516.1, from coordinate 23,346,065 downwards.
ACAGTGTGCTATGAGCTTAAAATACTGTAGCCTTTAACAAACACATGCTGATAACAGTTTAGTACTAGACTTTCTTATCTTTGCATGTTGACTGTGGGTTTTTATGGCATTCTTATAAAGATGGGTTTTTTTGTTTCCACTGCAGTGGAGAGCTAGTGGTACACCTCCAAAGATGATCTTTAAAGCTAGAGGTCTTTTTTGTGTGTTCATCATAAGCATAATACAGCAATCTGGCATAATTTAGTATGACTGGCAACATCTTTTAAAAGGAGAACCTCAGAACTGAGGTATAGCAGCAGCAGCTACTGCAGGTCATCACAGACAAATTTTCAGTATGGCCGTGTTGTGGTTTAACCCCAGCCGGGAACTAAGCAACACACAGTCGCTCCCCACCCCCACCCCACCCCCACCCCTCCGCCAAGTGGGATGGGGGAGAGAATTGGGGGGGGGGAAAAAAAGGTAATACTCATGGGTTGAGATAAGAACAGTTTAACAGAACAGAAAGGAAAAACTAATAATGATAAAGATTACAATAATAAAATGACAACAACAATAAGAGGATTGGAATATACAAAACAAGTGATGCACAATGCAATTGCTCATCACTCGCCAAACGATGCCCAGTTAGTTCCCAGGCAGCAATTCCCCCAGGCCAGGTCCCCCCAGTTTATATACTAGACATGACATCACATGGTATGGAATACCCCTTTGGCCAGTCTGGGTCAGCTGCCCTGGCTGTGTCCCCCCCCAACTTCTTGTGCCCCTCCAGCTTTCTTGCTGGCTGGGCATGAGAAGCTGAAAAATCCTTGACTTAGTATAAACATTACTTAGCAACAACAGAAAAAATCAGTGTGTTATCAACATTGTTCTCATACTTAACCCAAAACTTAAATCTATATCAGCTACTACAAAGAAAATTAACTTTATCCCAGCTGAAACTAGGACTGGCCATATGTGCCATGCTTGGTACCTGCCCACGCTTTGGGTCTCATTCTTGTCAGACACATTACTGCTTTCTGCATCACAATTTCATTGGTTTCTGTTGAGCTGAGTACAAATGATATAGACTCTTACACAGGGTCTGATTCCAATCAGTTTTACCTTTAGTTAGTTTGAACTTTCCCCTGCTGCTAACTTGCACTGGCACCAAACATTCATGTACTTACTGTGACTGGAGTCTGGGAATTTAAACACAGAAAAATGGTCGTAGCCCATGTGAGAAAGCTGGGGTTTTTTTAATTCCCTTTTGTCATCACCAAACACTGTGAGTAATTTCCCCTTTATTTTTTTTCCTCAACAGAAAAGCAATTCATTATATAGCTTTACCTTTACAGATGGGCTGGCAGGAGAGTTGAAAATCCGTCACACCTCAAGCATTATAGTAAGATAAGTTCTTCTTCTAGTAGATGAGGATGTATAAACATACACACACACCCCCCCCCTAATATTAGGGTATCATGCTTTGATTTTCACTATAGTGGAATGAAACTAACCTTCTGTGTCTTCATCTGTGCCCTCAGCTTTGTCCTGCTTAGCTCAGCCAGTAGCTGTCAATAGTCTGGGAATGGTGTTTCTTCTCCTTTACACTAAGTGACAAGCTCTTTTTTCTTATTAAAAAAGCAGATTTATTCTAATACATAGTATGATCATTTAGGTGGTACAAAACCATGCTTGCATCCTTACGATGTGCTCTGGTACAGTCCACCAGCATCCATGTGGCTAATTTAGGTCTTGTGCTTCCTCAGCTAAAAAGCACCTGTACAGGAGATGATCTACACTTATTACATCTAACAGTCCTTTCATCTTATAATTTGCATTAAAAGATGTTTTTAGGCAGAACGTTCTGTGTTCACTGAAGGATAAGATCAGAGATTAAGTAATAGACTATCCAGGAAAAAGGCAGCAATTTAGACTCTTTCTGCCTGAGTGTTCTGAGTTTGGGTATTTTCCTTTTGGTCTTCCACATATTTCCAGTCTGATTCATTTCTCCCTTGAGCTGATACAAATCAGTAACAACTCGTATTTACATGTCTGCAAGTGAGATGCACCTCAGACTCAGTAGTTCCCATGGCTTGTGGAATTTCAGTGTTTTAAACAAAATGCCAGCCACGGGTCTCTGTAAAGAAACTGGTGTTAATAGAGTTTGGATAGAAGCACCCCATAATGCAGTCAGGTGCTGCGGTGACTCTCCGTTTTATGAATAAGTACATGATTTTTATTGGTTTTGCCACATTTCTGTGGCTATCCTGGCAACTTTGGGAAGAGTGTCTCAGGCCTAGTACATTTTGTGTAGAAAGGTGTATTAAGTCGTTCTGCTTGGTAGAAGTGAGTAGGTGGCCAGGACATAGCTGGAGAAGTGTGAAGAAACGAAAGTACAACAGCAGGAGCAAAAATGAGAGGAATGAGGAACAAAAGGTTTATAAATTTCAGTATTGCTACTATATTTATATTTATCTTATAAGACACTTGTATGATTCAATTAGACCTGCAATTAGTCCACTGTAGGTCAGAGATACTGGGGTGCAGCCTAGGAAGGTTATTACCCTATTGAGTTGTACTTATCTCATGTTAATTAATGTATTATTTGTCTGCATTACCATTCACTTTACGAATATGGTAGTTATTTTTTGCCTGTATGAAATCTCAAGATATTTTGACATTATTTTTGTTGCAGTCAGGGATGGGCTGACTGACTTTTTCATTGCATTCCCTATAGCAGTAGACATGGTTGTGCCCATAAGTCAGGTACTGCAGCTCCCTCAACAGACTTCTTCACACACAATCACAGTGTCGAGGGGTGCTCTGGACAGGACCTGATTTAAGCTAATCTGGTTCACTGAGAGAGGGTAAGCAAGAAGACTAGGTATGTTGTGAATCTGAGATTGAACGTGATTTTTAAATAAATCTCTTTTGTTTGCCTTATTGACAGTGGTATTTCATTCCAGACATCACACTCATTTTTACTTTCATTGCTTTACGTTTAAGTGTTTAGTAGCCATATTGCCATCCAGTGGGTACAGACTCACTGGGACCAGAAGATGCTTTTGATCCTTTAAGAATTCCTAATTGGTTTTGTATGATACATTTGGCAGAAGATTTATCCAAACCCATTAATTCAATACTGGTAGGGAAATGGACTGTAATGATGGTAAAGATGATTATCAGAGAAGGGGTAAATACATTTGGCATACATCCTTGTACTTCATTATTTGCACACAAATATCAGTACAACTTGGACAAGGAGCATGGGAGGACACGTCACCACGTGTCCTCGTAGAGGAAATTACTTCCTTTTGAATTTTCAATAAGGACTTCAAACATCAGAAGATTTTTATATTTATAAAGCCCAGCAGTCTCTTCATAGGGAATATTGCAATCAAAATTAGAGTATGAAACCCATGTCAGTCCCTTTTAAGTCTGGAAAAAATAAATTGTGATAGTTTGAAAATACTAATATTTTCCCAGAATGAATATGAGGTGAAAATTTGAAGAAATTTGAATGCTTTTGAATAATGAGAGATCTGAATCTAATCAGATTAGATTTCTGTTGATTAAAGCACAGAAAATTCTAGTTTTTAAATCCAGTGAAAATAAAGTAGTATATGGAGACCTTCTACATGGAAACATTTATACAAAATGTGAGTTAGTAGGGAAAGTCTTTCAACACTTGTGCACAGTGTTAAGAAAACAAAAGCTTTGAAGCTGTGCCTCGTTTGTTTGGTGACACAATAGCAGGTGGGTTAGGCTGATTGCTGTCAGGCCTGAGTGCATTTGAAGTTGAACCCCTCTTGGCAGGGGCCCAGAAGGACTTTTTCTTCCTACTTTGGCTCATGCAAAATTGTCATATATGCTCTCTAATAGTTGACTCAGGCCAAACAAACATGATCTCACTTACGCAGGAGAAAATGGTATACGTGGTTTATGCACACAGCAAAAAAGTGTGCATTTAGGTCTGGGCTCGGGAAGGGCTCGGGTTCAAGCTTTCTCCTCAGTCCTAGTCCAAGGCAAGTTCGAGGGTATGCACTTCTTTCCACTGGCTTCATTAAGACCAGATTTGACCCCTAACGTTTTTAGCATGTCATTATTTAGTAAATCTTTAGCAAAGCATATAGCCATGGCTTAAGAATTCTTCCTAGAGACTTAAGAGCTGACTGTAAATACTGATAAACTCTATCTTAAATGATTGCTTGCCTTAGCTCCCTAATATATATTTGAATTAATTATACCTGTCTTGTTACATATTTTTCATAAACAAATTTCTTGCTGTTGTAATCTTAACTTTACATATTTATTTACATATTTAACTTTACATATTTATTTAGCAGTATTTTGAGTAGTATTTTAACAAAAAAATTGTTTGTGATTTGATATAGTGGAGCTTTGAAAGGAATCATGAAGACATGCAAAACTGTGATCTAATACTCTTCAAAAAAACCCCCGAAAAACAAAAAACAAACAACCCTAAAACAACTTGGATCCTATCAGGCTTGAACAATAGCATAAAATATATTTATGTGCTAAAGATAAATATTTCAGTAAAGAAATTTGCAGTTCATAAGAGTGTTCAACTACAGTGGAAAAAAAACAAGTTTAAACCAAGCTGTTATTTTAGAAGAATAACGGACCCTACAGATGCTATGCTTGTGAGAGGTGAGGCACAATGATCTGTATTTCTGATCTACAGGATAACAAGATGATCAAGATGCTATATAGTTTTAGTAGCATAAGGTCAGTGTCTACCCGGGCTCCCATTGCTGAAAACTGAGAGATAAGCTGCAGCTGAAGCAAATCATCTAAATGTTTTTAAGACCTGCTTCAGTCTTCAGATTTTGCTTTGTTACAAAATAGTCCAGTCATCTAGTATATAGGCTTTAAACTGTCTTTAGAATGACAGTTGTACCATCAGCAACTGGATTGCTTAAGTAAGTGAGCAGTGATAAGTATTAAAACAATTCTTAACACTGAGGAATAGTTAAAATGTATAGTTTTAGCCTTAATTTTGAATTCCTAATTAGTTGCTATTGAATTAGATTTTTACTGTTTATATAAAATCCAGATGATAGCATATGCTTGTACTTTTGGTACTTGTCTTCATACACGTGCATGTTTGCAATCTGTAATTTGAATCCAAAGCTTTAGGAGTCAACCTCTTTCTACTCTATCATGCAAGTGAACTTTTGAGCCAATGCTAAAAATTATTATCAGGACATTTAAAATATATTGTTATGCCTGAACCATGTTATTACTGAAGCCTTTTTACACCACTCAAGTGATTAAAAAAAAAGTAAATGCAATTAGCATTTTATGGTTTATATATTTTTTCACAGGAGGAATGAAATTTTTTAAACTTTTTTTCTGCTGCCACCTGCACTGTCAACATTTAACTTTGCAGTAAAAATGAAAGGCTTCTTACAAAAAGCTGCACTCATGTCTACTGTTCGTGGAAAGATCTGGGTAAGAAATAAGAGCAAGCAAAATATGAATGCTGTTTCACTTGGCATACAATTCCAGTAAGCTGGGATGAATGCTTCTAACTTCCTAACTGGTGAGTTTGGGCTCCATAATTTATAATAAAACAATTTGACATTGAGATTGGGAATCACTGGCAGACCGTAGAAGGTAGGTGCAGTATGCCTTAAGTCTTGTTAGAAGGCCTATTTGTGTGTTAAGGAGAAATGATGAGCTATGATCATTGGACTGATCTGCAACGTGAACGAATTTGTACATTTGCTTAGTATCACCACTACTCCTGCATTTTGTCTGCAAAATCTAAACTCAAAAGATATATGATTTTGCAAAATCAAAACCACCCGTAGCTTTTCTCTTCTTTAGTGACCAAAAAAACTATTAAGGAAAATAAATTTAAAGGATTTATAGGGAGATGGCATTGAGAAACAGCTCTGGGTATAACTTTAGAAGTTGCGAGGTTATCGGTATTCTGCTGTCCTCCAGGTTCTCACTGCAGTACAGTACAGGCTTTAAAGACTGTTCTTTCCTTTTGAGCAGCGGCTCTTAGCGTAGTTTTCTCTGTTGCATGGTAAAATATTCCCAACATGCATCCTGAATTGCACTGAGGAATCAGGATAAAAGACAATGTTTGATTTATTAATTTCTGGTGGATTAGAACTACAAATGTTTGCTGTGTTTTTAATTTGAGAAGTAGAAAGAATCACAGCAGCTTTTAATTATGCATTTTGTGTAATGCAGCCCTGAATAGAGCAGAGCAAAATTAAAATTGTGGATCAAATGCTAAATCTGAGTAGTGACTGAAGTGAGCTGTAGTGTGATGCTAATGGTTTTGCGTCTTCCTGACATTATGTCAATAATAGCTCTAATCACATTAAAGAGAGAGCCCATTAGCTTATTCTCTTCGGCAGCATGCACCATAGCAACATATTGTGAGCCTTGAAGTAACTTGAAATTTCTTTCAAAAGCATTGCTGTCTATGAGCTAAGAAGGGTGTGGTATTAAACATCATAATAAAAAACCCCTAAACCTAGGAAAGCCTTCTCTGTATCTTCTTAATTAAGCCTCTGCTAGCTTCCATTTAATTTAAGAACTTGAATTTATACTCGTTGCCTGATTTAAGTAATTTTAGTGAGGATCCATGACAGTTTTGTGAGACAGAGTGATTCTTACGCTGACTGTACCTGAAAAATTACCTTTTACAGGTTTTGAACTTAAGGGCAGGGACCTTCTCAGTCACATTTATTAAATGATTTTTCTGCCAACCTGTTCCAGCATGCAGCATTGCTTTTATATTATTATATGTGCATAGAAAAACTGCAACCATATTGACCAACTTTCCCTTGTTGTCCATTTAGCATTCCCTTCAGAATTTGCCACAGACTAAATAGATGGTTGTTCATAAACCAAAGCAAAACAAAACAGAACAGAACAACAACAAAACATGCTTTTATTCAGTCAGATTGATCCACAAAAATCAGATTTTAAGTCCAGTTATACTGGAAAAATATTGTTTGAACTCCTTTGAAGATGACAGAATTGTTCACAATTTATACCAGCATGAATCAGAGGAGAGAGCCAAATTCTGGCCTTGGATGCTCACACATAGTTCTTGTCTACTTCAGTAGAGACTGCAGGTTTTTATGTGTGGTGGCAAATTAGACCACTGTATCCCTAGCCCTTTCTCGGCTGCCTCAGCTCATCAGCAACTGACTTCCTCCATCTCCCACCACAGGCTGCTTGTCATGGCTCATACAAGCTCTTTTTCCTCTCTAGCCTGTGCTCTTAGATACAGTCTATGCTTTGTTGGTGTCTCTATTTCTCTTCAGGTCTCAGGTGAAAACATTCCTTTTACCTGTGCCTCTTAATTTCTCCCTCTGCTGTTATTTACAATATCAGTGTAACACTAGGATGTAAGTCTGTGCACATTTTAGGATACAGCTTGTTTGAAAGATACTATACTAAATAAAACTGTATTTTATGTCTGCACAGAGAACTATATCCTGGGTATCCCCCTAACATATATATAAATCATTCACCACATAAATGACTGATTCCGTTTGATACCAATTTTTGTTTCCGTTACTGGTTTTGTAGGATGTTTTATTTCTGTTGCATCACAAATAGTAAATTACCAGAAAAAAAATAGATATTTGAAACTAATCGAAGTTACAGCAAGGGACCAACTGCTGTAGGGAGACTGATCTCCCAGTATCAAGTTTAGGCATTCTCATTAACTTGCTTTGTCCACAGGACGAAATAGGTTCGTTTAGGTATGTTTGGTGAACTTCATGTTCAGACAGGTAGCAGAAGAAACAGTCAATAGCAAGGAACTGGGAAGGTCTGATCCAGTATGCATTTACTCACATGGGTGGCCTCAGTGAATGCAATTGAACTGGTTTACCTCAGAAATATTCATTGAGACAGAGCAAGGTTCAGCTATGGCTTAAGTCACATGCATTTTGATTATCTGAAACTTTTCAGTCATTTGCATACATCTAAGAATTAATTGAGGTGCAGAACAAAAGACAAAATCAATTGTTTTAAATTAAATATGCAGGGTTTCACACTTTACTTGAAGTCTTACTTTTCTTCTTGTACTCGTGGAGAAATCTTATCTTGCTTATCTTACTGTAACCAAAAGACATGTCATACTTAACAAGAAATTTATTAATTTAGGAAATAAACAAATAAATGCTAGGGGAAGAAATTTTATCCAGTTCAGCTAGAGCAGAAGAATTTATTTTGAGGTTTTGCAGGTATTTACTATTTAATAAAAAATTGAGATTGTTAGAAAAAACGCCTTATAAAACAATACACCCTGATACATAATAGCTTATGAGATTCTTCAAAGTACTACACACTTCATAATTCTGCAATTTGTTTATCAACTGGTTTTTGGAGTATTTAAGTGGAACAGTGAGAGTAAAGTTATTTTCTGCCCACCACATGCCATAATTCTCCCTATCAAATATGAACCATCAAGGCAACAAAAAAAAAACAACCAAGCCCGGGTAAGATCTCTAACTACTATCACTTATATCATTTTTATGGGCCAAACCTTTTCACTAACTTTTTGGTTCAGAAGATCCAATTGTGTCCTAGGGCTTGCAAAGGGGAAAAAAGAAAATCATTAAAGGAAAAAAAGTTGGAGGAATTTACAGAAAGCACATATGTGCAACTGTGTTCTTGTTTTCTATCGACATATGCACAAAATGCAAGTAATGCTTATGAATCATTTCAGTGTGCACCACTGAAATAATGGATATCAAGGGTCACACTTTCAAAGGCATCTCGCTTGGACTGCAGAGGAAAGGGGTCAGTTTGCTTTGTATGCATATATATAACTGGTGACCACCATATATGCACCAGGCAAAATGTATTCCCGTGTGTTCAAACTTCAGATGTGTTTTCAAAAACACATGTGCAACATTTTAGATTTCTAACATAAGTACATCTTCGAGTCACTCTCAGACCTACCAAACTCCTGCCATTTACAGTTGATAGAAAGGAGAGCTCCTGCTGCACCTCCTCTCTGCACATTTGTATAGTGTCTTTGTAGTTCTCATGCTATTATTGCCTTTACATGTGTTACGTGGTGTCACTAGTGAATGATAAAAAAAGCAGTGTGTCCTTTCTATCCCCACAAACTTGTGGACAATAAAACTGACAAAAGCCAGGGTAGATTCTTTCACGTTCCATCATTTTGACAGTAGATTGCTACTTCCCCCCCCTTTTAAAAATAATGTTAAATTTTTAACTACTGTTGTCATTTGGCACATAACCTTTCTAATGGCAAGGATTTCAGATGGAATTTATGGTTGTCACTCTACTTCCACACTAGGTCTTGGTGTGTATGCATGAGAGCCAATACCAAGATATTTCATTCCTATTGCATTGCTAAGCAGTCCAGATTCCTACACTACTACCAAGTTCTCTGTATAGATACTGAAAGTATTGTGTGATGTTGTGAGAATTTTTTGTAAAATGTTTGCAAAAAGTTGCATTGTTTCTTAATTATTGCATGATTTGAGGTGACTGCCTGTGCAAGGACAATGTTTCACAGCTGTTGCTTGAAATTAAGACTTATTTTTTATTTATCTGTCTATTGTGAATAATAACAGCAGAAAAAATATGCTTGGATGCCTCATTGTATCAGCATCTGATAATGTTTGGACATGTGGACAGAGTGTTAATGGTGAAAGATACAATTTTGGGTAGATAAGCTTATTCCAAATTAATTTTAACTTGTGTCATAGATATGTAGTGACATGAAAAAACCCCAGCCCTTAATAATACACTTTGCTGGTCTTTCTTACTGGCAGTATCATCAGAATTAAAGAAACATACAGAAAAAGAAGAGGCTGCAACACAGTAAAAACTCTCTGTGTTATTTTATCAGTGAATACTGGGGTGTAAGAGGGCATTGAAGGTCACTAATGTTGTTAACATTTTTCTCTATTGATACCCAGCCTCAGCATGTGAAGTCTACAGAAATCTAATCTCCTTGTTTCCAGCACTCATGCCTTTTCCTAACTGTTGTCTGTATTTTATATCTGTGTCTAGAAGTTAACTGATTCGGGCCCCAGTTGCATAAGCATAACCTACATGACCCATTTTACATCAGCAAGTAGTTGCACTACCTGCTTGTCTAAGTCAAGTTAAAATAATTGCAAATGTGCAAGACTGAAATTTTGAATTTTGAATATGAGCTCTTTTAAATAAAAGAGAAAAGGAAGTGGATGTGTTAAGCACTGTGGTTCAGACAAAGTCAATGTTCTATACTTCCAGCAGTTTCTAAACAGGTTTTAGACAAGTGCTGTAGGTATGTAGGTGGATTTATTCCTGTAAAAATTTATTAAATGGAGGTGAAACAAATTCTAGAAAAGCGGCCTCTCCCTCTCCTTCTCTTTCTCTCCCTTTTCACTCTCATTCTCCCTCTTTCTCTTTTGCTTCCTCTCTCCCCCCCCTCTTTTCTTTTCCTTTGTCTCTCTTACTCTTTTTCTTTCTCCCGCTCCCAACATGTAAAACACCAGCAGTCATGCACTATAAATTCATAAAAGGTGGGAATATTCCTAGCTCTCTGGCAGGTAGAAGACATTGTTACAGGCTGAATACACTTATATCTGAATAAATTCCCAGGGAGGCTGAGAACCACTGACATGGTAGGTATGTAAAACCATGTAACTGACATCAAGGCCTGTTGCACTTGTGTAGCCTTATTGAATCAGTGGAGCGCTCAGTCCCCAGTGAGGCAGATGTCACCAGCATCTGCATTCCTGACAAGCAGCTACACCTGAGGTTCAGGGGACACTTACATACTTCTGCTGAGCCCTGTGTCACTGAGGCTTCATCACAGGCTTTGAAAAGTATATTTTCAAAACTAAAACAACAGCTTACCTGTGTTGATTGGGTGTAGTGGAAGGAGTCATTAGCGTGCAAGTTCTTTAGCTATGCTGTCTCTTTAAGTGTCAGAAGTGTTGTGCTTGGACTCCCATTGAGATTGGTTGTCCTGATGATAACATCATACAGACACTAAATAATTTTAAAATATGTCAAGTGGATTGTGACTGTCTTACATTTACTCTGAAGTTTATCTTGAACATGACATATCCCATCCCCCTTTCTTTCTTCATTTGTCAAATAGTTTCATCTTGTTTGAAAGTCCTGTATGGCACAGGAGAGAAGGACAGTTTTTCTTACTCCAGTCCAAATACAATAGCAGTCAAGTCACACACAACACAAAATCCAAGGCAGATAAATGAAGTGACAGAAGAGCACCATAAGAAGCCATTGTATATCCCATTAAAAAAACAACAAAACATTCAGATATAATAAAGTCCAAGAAGTTATGATTAAAGAACTTTAAATAATAGGTAGAGTTCTCTAGGAAATGTAGAAAAAATGCATGAAATGTTTGTGTGTATATGTGTGCATAATTATTTTAAAGCTGGATATTGTTGTCTTGGTTTATTGCTCTTCGATCCTGAGGCTGACCTAACACTATGCCTTGCAACACATGCCTGTATTTCTTGAGCCCTGGCTAATACGTGGGCTTCTTGTGGTGAGTCTGAAATTCCACTGCAGGGTTTGAGTGGAGAAACTCTTGTGGTTTATGGCATCATCAGTACCTTGAGATGGAAATGGGGCTTTATGGAAATCAATCTTCCTTAGAGGGCTCTGTACAATACAAAGTGCTTAAAAAAAACTAAGTGAATGCTGCTTTTACTGTTCTGGCATTGGCCCAGCCACTGCTTGCTTATGGATGGTTATACTATAGGTGGGTGTTCTGCAGCCACAGCTCTCACCACTCTGGTTGAAAAATAGGAAAAAGAGGTGGGTGAATGGTTGCAGAGGGAGCAGGCTATTGCTTTATCCTCTCTTCTAATTCTCACACATAGTTTTTACCTCTTCTTTCCAAACCTCACCTGTCCAGCTGCTGTGAAAATGCAGCTTCATTCTTCATCTCCATGTGTTATTTTCCCTCCTAAAACTGCACTTCAGGAAGAACAAAGCATGGCTTTAACCTTATTATACTACATGTTGTGTCAAAGGTTGTTCATAAGTCATGTAGTACCTATAGTGCCTTCTTTGTGTGAGTGTAAATTCAGTGTTTTTCACTCCCTCAGATCAGTAAAAGAGCAGGTCCAAGCCACTGCATTACTGCATGTTTTGACCTACTGCTGCTGCTGTTTGCTATGTCCTTGCTGCTATGTGTGTACCACAGTATAACTGTTTAACCATGCTCACACTGCTGTGATGCTCCTATGGTGAATTCTGCATAGTAATTTGATTTGATTAATGGATTTTAGAAGGTGTGGTCCCCTCCTTCAAGCTCATGTGGATTGAGACCACCATGTTATAGGTAACCTTGCCTGTTTAGCTCCACCAAATTGAATTAATTACTCTGTAGTTCACTAAAGAAAAAACGTAGAAAACAATTCCAGGAGTTGATCACATAACAACGCTAATGTTGCATTTCTAATGACTTGGCAGCAATCATTTCTGACTAAGAGGACTGCAAGACATACAGGTATGTTTTAAGTAACTTATAAATGATGACTCCATTTACTGTGAGTTTTACAGATCCCTCTAGAGGTCTGACCCTTACTGTCCTATGTGGGCAAGATCGACATTGGCTTGCAGTCTTCAGTTCCCATTTGCCTTTTTCAAGATTGCAGGTGTATGGCCTTCCATCTATACAAGATGTTCTGTGTTACTATCACCGTTGATCCAAGCTCAGTTGGTCTGTCTGTGAGCAACAAATCTGAGAGTCTTACTTCCTTCACAAAACTGTTTAAACAGTTTCATTTCAGACATTGCCATCACTGAGGAACAGCTGAGACAGTCTGTGATTGCAAAGAGATTCACTTGGTTCTCTCTTTTGTACACCATGTTACTTTCCCTTTGCTCCATAATGTAATTCACAGTGTGTTTGGCCCCATATGAGCATTTATGTTTGTATGCAGGTTACTATCCAGGCTATTCCTTGTTTTATTTTAAAATAGACATTTATGATTAATTTAGGGTCTGAACTGTAATCTGTTAAATTTCTGGGGTTTAGAACTCATGTTCAGGATTATATTTCCACGTAAGATATATAGGTAGATAGATATAGATAGATAGATATAAGTAAAAAAGATCATTCATGTAGGGTTTGGCATTCGGAAGATCTCGTGATGTCACGGAAAGACAGAGGGTTAGTCGCAGCCCTATGACGTATCTGTAATCCCGCCTACCCTTGTTAGTATAAAAGGAATTAACTGCGCAATAAAAGGCGGAAGTTGGCGCTCACACTGTGTGTGTTATCTGTCTCTTTCCCTGGTCCGGGCCGACCAGTGATCTAATCGTGGCACCTTGATATGTAGCGAACGCTACACATTCATTTTATTTTAATAATTTATTTCAGCCTCCTAGTAGAGTGCAATAAATAAATAGGGTATAAAATATTTGCATCATTGTGGCTGTGTCCTGAGGAGTTTCATACACCACCATAACCTTGTCATCTTTTGTTTTTGATATACAAATCAAAACCAAGAGGCTTGTAATCCTCCATATATTGATTTTTTTATTATTAAGAAGTGAAAGTTGAAAGGCAGCTCTAAGCCTGCTTTATCAGCCACACTTGGACCAACTTTGGATGCCATTTCTAAGAGCTGGAGATGTGCCAAAGACATTAAAAGTTACTTTTTGCTTGCATTTTGCCAAGCTGTTCTTACTGCTCTCTTTTTATGAAAATAACTCATTTTATTTGCTTTGCAACAAATATTTGTATTCAGGGGAGTCTCTTCTGTATTAAGACAGAGTCTGTCTTTCCCCTGAGGTAAGAGGGCGGCTTGTAAAGTTATCAACAGAAACTTGTAGGTATGAGCACTGTTATTTCCTTCAGAGTTTGCTATGCTACAAGTAATCTAATGACAGTTTATTGGTGTCCATTTGGGGAAGTGGGATTGGTATTTTTATTTGAGAATTATTTCACTTGGGACGCTCTGAACATAATAAGCGTGAATGAAACAATCACAACGTAGTGTAATAAAGGTCGTTCTCTGAGAGGATGAACTAGAAAAGGTGTTCATTGACTGATCATATCTTACATGTCCGAATATCATAGAAGTGAATCCTTCCAGCCATGTCCCACTGTCCTCCACTGAGAAAAGGAGCGTGAATGTTACTGCAACTCTCTAGATAGGTTCTTTCTAAGTCTGTCTTTTCCTTTAAACTCTTCTGTAGCTCAGTGCATTTAAAACCTTACTGCAGGACAGAGTTGTTTGAATGTTCATAAAGGCAGGTCAAGTTCACAATAAACTGTTTATTCAAGGTTACATATATGTAGGGCTCCACTGACTTCAGCCTTTCAAAGTCTGTGGCATGTTTTTCATTACAACATCATCACGAAGTAAGGGGAGATGTTGTCTATGGCCATTTTAAAGACAAGGATCTGAGACATGGAAGAGCTGTAATTTGTCCGGAATACACAAGAAGTGGCTGGTGAGTCTAGGATTAAAGCTTCAGTTTCCTTGGGGTTGCCCACCTCCACCTCTTTTCTGATTTTACAATATGAAGAGGCGTTAAAAATGCAAAAGGATTGGTTTTCTTATCAGGTGACAAATGTTTGTAGTTTGTGAGATTTCTGTTTGATGGGTTAGGCCCTTCTTTAAAACCTAAGGATATGTATAGTTCGATCACTCAGTTTGAATTTCCAAGTGTTTAGGTCATTTGCACATGTAGTTCAAACAGTAGCTCTGGAGCTGCAAACTGACCAAAAATAATAAAGATTTTTTGCACATGGACCAAGGTCACTTATATGCTCATGTCCATTATACCATACCAGGCCATTTGACTGGAAGAATGAGAGGGGTGGCACAGGCCTCAGCATGACCTGAGTTTGAAGAATTTACTCAAGCAGAACTTCTGTTATGTTTGGAAAATTGAGTTTTGTCTAAACAGAGGGTTAGGCCAGCAAATGGTGCTTGTTAATCTCCAACATTTGACATTCTCTTGCTTATTCTCCTGTGCAGTCCATACTGTGGATATGTATCATATTTTCCAGTGTCCTCCTCAACATTAATTGCTCATGAAAAATGTGTTTCTGTTCTTCTTGTACTGTTGTTGAGAGCTGAAAATGGTAGCTAAAGCTCCACAGTGTGTGAAATTCCTTGAAATTATGAATAACTGATACACAAAAATAATGGGTTTAGTATAATTCTAAATGTTCACATTCCTCCTCTTCAGAATTTCCTTTCATAAGTAATGTTGTGACCGAGCTGTCTTGTTAACACCATGAACATTTTAAATATTACATTGTTTTCTTGCTTACCTCAACCTTTACCACTTGCTGATCTATGTCCATGCAAAGTATCACTTAGCTTTTTGAATCAGTTTTAGATCAAAGGTACATACTTTCATTTAAATGTAAAATATCTCATGCAAAGCTGAATAATACCTATGTAAATAATGTTCCTTAATGAATAGAGTTCTCTGCAAGTAACTCAGTATCTCTAGAGATTGTTCGGAGCAAGCTGATGAAACCCAAAATGTGCAAAAGCAAAAATTGCACACTATATGGAATTTTTTTAAAGATCCTAACTGGCATAGGTAACTATGTTTCTCCTGTCTGCTTTCTTAGCTGTCACCTAACTTCATTCTGTTATTTTGCCAGGGGTTTTTGTAAAAATTGTTCAGTTAAACCAGTCTCACAGTTTTCCCCAGAAGCAGCCAGCATTGTTTCCCTGCCCTTAAAGATTAATGTTGCATTTAGGGCCCATGCTTGCCTGCATAGAAAACAGGTATCAATCCTTACCTTCATTTGGTGGGACTGCCGACTTAGCTATTATGAGTGTCTAACACTTGTCTCTGTCTTGCAGAGTTTCCCTGCTATTAGCAAAAGTGAGAGGCCAAGGAACCTCCAAATTCAAAGAGAAATATTAATAATTTAAGAATGCATTTTTTCAGATACTATTGTACATGACAATAACACCGTTCTGTGTCCTTAAACTGTTCTGTGTCCATCTGTTGCCTAGCACTTTACAATCAGCCACATTTTCAGCACAGAGAGAAAATAACATACTGAGAGGGAGGGTGGAGGGTTACTGCAGCACTTCCATTTATTTCTGCAGTGGATACCCTGCTGAAAGTTGCATTGACTGAACACAGGACAGACACAAAGATCAATCCTAGTGGGACCAAAACCCTTGAGGTAGTGCTTACTCAAAATCGATCAGTCTTTTCAGTTATCCCTGGCAGTGATGGCTGTTACATTTTCTTACCATTTCACTACAGCTTTTTCTTCCAACCTATACTGAGAGCATGGTCAGAGGTGCTGTCCTCATCCATGTTCCATTCAAACTGCTGTTATTTTCAGTAATATCAGTAATTTTGTTATATCTTAGTCTGTCCATTCTTTCTGGATATGACACTACTGTAATCCAACAAAGTAATGTAGACTTTACTATGATAAAAAGATTTTAGTGCTGGTATAACCCGCTAAACAGCAGTAAATAATCACCAGGTTTTGGAGAATTCTGACATTTCCTTTTTCTTGTACAGCAGCTTAAACAGTCTTGTATTGTTACCCTTCAGGAATCATAATTCTGCTCCAATTTGCATGGTGTCCTTCTGTCTTCATTTTTTTGTACTGCACTGGTCAGAAGCTGGTGCTGAACATGTTTTAGGATGGGTATGAAACAGGAAGGTTTGCTAAATGAGGAGGTGTGTAAAATATAAGGCAAAATCAAATACATTTAAAATATGCAAACATGTAACATTATTATATCAATGCATATATCATTTGTGAATGTATCATACATGTGTGTATAAAGTGTGTGCCCAAAGCTGATACTTTGCATTACTGTGTAACCTCGTTGCAGGATGCGGGATTGACATACCTACTGTTATGCATTGGTTTTCCTGCAAGCTGCGCACCAGGCAGTTTCATCTAAGTAGCTAAAAGAGCATCTCACTCCATGAATTATCCATTTGCCTGGCAAGCAGGGAAATACCCCTGTTCTAAGAGTTAAATGTCAGGTCTGAGGGAGGGTGAGAGGATTCAGTTTCTGCTCAAGCCAGTGGTGAGAGGAAGTTCATGTGCTTTGGCTGCACCGAGCTTGAGGAAATGAAATTTGTAGCCTGAGTCTCAATAAGAAGCACACTTGTTACTAACTCTTTGCAATTAATGTGATAGTCAGCAGTACAAAACCAGTACTAAAATGCCTTCCCTGACTCAAGAAAGGACCTTCCCAGGACAGAGTGGAAATGCACTGTCTCTGTTGTACTGTTTGCAAAGGACTGTGGTTCCTAGGGCTATCAATCAATTACCTCTCCAAGACCAATATAGGAAGATGCATTATTTAAAAAGCAGCTGTTGTTTTAATGTTCTTTACCATAGACTTACTTTGCCTCTGAGCACTGACTATGTATGTGCTTCTTGTTGAAGTCATGAGCTGTCTTTGGTGAAAGAAGGAATCAAGGTGAATAACAAGGCAACTTTCTTTCTCAAAGCAGGACATATCTGGTCTCAGGGATGTCCTACCAGTAGAGTACTCTTAACTGTGACTTGAAATTGCTTCAGAGAATGCAACATACCAGGAAGCCAATTCTGCTTTCCTTTCCTGAGGTAGAACTACTTCAATCCATAGAGGGTGAATTGAACTCAGAATTTTTTCTCTGCCTCTGTTGAACTCTTAATTACACCAAGGAGGTGACTCAAAGTGCAGACACTGTGGAAAACAGTAGGCGATGTGCTAATTTAATTTTTTATTTGTTTTTTTAATCAATACATTGACTTAGGTGTTCCCTGCCAGATTCTGCTCTGGCTTCTGCACTGAGCAGTCCTGTTGGAGTCACTAGGACTAGTCAGGGCACACATGATCCAAATTATTAATCTTCTTTGATATTGTTCTCAAATGCATCTATTAAATTAGCATTGCCTGTGGTTTTATGGATGCTACTTCTGTTCCAACTTGTGTTTGGATTTCTCAGCTAAGGAAGAAAAATCCTGTGTGGTTATGGTCAGAAACAATAGAAATTGTGGAATTCGGCACAGCACTGCCTGAATATGAGATTGTTTGGAAAATATCAGTGGCTCATCTATCAACGGTTAAATTAGCAGAAGAGTTCTCAGGAGGTGGTCATGGCATTACTACTGCTGTGGCTTTCTATATTTCTTCTGTTTTACCACCCTTAGGCTTACCACTTCAGAGCCTTCTTCCACCACACTGTGTCCCATCCATTTCTAAATATATCTCCTAAAACATTCAATATGTGTTTACTAATTGTGATCAGGTTAAAATTCAAGTGCTGTGCTTGTGGGACTTTTTTTTATCAGAAGCCGTATTTAAGTGATGACACACAGTAATTTGTTCATTCTTCTGTCAGTGTAATTTACAAGGCAACGACAGATAAACATAGCTATACAAGATTCATTTACAGTGACACAATGGCAGATACACAGAGCAGAACCCTGCCTATGAGATAAAGTGGACTGAGTGACTTATGCAGTAATTAGGGGATAATTGTCATTAACCTCGCAAACAGTAGTTTACCCATATTGTTTAAAAGGCTCCAGGATGCATAATGACAAGGTAATCTGTCAAAGCGCTAGGGGGAAATATTAATAAGATTTGTGCAAGCCTGGATAGAAAATATGCAGAAAGCGGCCACATTAAGCTAATTGGTGGATGAATATACACTTGTAAAAGTGCTTCTAATGGCACGTTTGCTGCTCTCCAAATGACTACTGTTAATGTGGAGAAGTGGGCTGCCTAGAAAGTCAGGACTGCTGGGACAAGAGGGTATTAAGACATGCAGGCACAGTTATTATTACTTTGTACACTGTAATATAATATCCCCACTTTCTTTTGCATTTCAGTGCCTCTAATATGTGCAAACTGATACCTTACTTCATGTACCTAGCATTTTTATATTGCAGTGACCTCTGCCTTTTTGGTGTCATTTCTGCACCCTGCTGTCTCCCTTTTGCATCATGTTGCCACCTATGACACACCTCAGGTTTTTGGTGTAAATTTTTTATGTAAACAATCAAAGGAAAAAGGCCTCATTAAGACAGTGGTGTATATATTGCAAGTAATAATGTATAGTCCCCTAATGAATACTGAAGATGGAAATCAAAATCCCGATTCTGCTGCCATTCATATACCCAGCATATAGTACAGCTGAATCCCTTATTGAGGCCCAGTTTGGGTTCAGTCGGAAAACCAAGCATGTAATGAAATCCAGTTTATGACTATAACTTATTGGCACTTTTACTCTAGTGTTTTTGTCCTTGGGCAACTTCTCAATAACTTACAATGCCCCTGGTTAGGCAAATTTCTTACTGACTTCCTTGGAAGTTTTACTTACAAGCCTGGGAAGGCTCAGCTTTTGTTGCTTACATTTTCCAGTTAGGGTTATGACTTTAGTCAGTTTAGATTAAAAGTGAGAAAACGACCATCTGATAATCTGATTTGACTTGACTGTTAGATGTCTTGGCCTGCTTTTGGTGCAGTCCATGTTAGATGGAGCAAGGATGTCAGATGTGATTTGTTTGTATTATCACATTGTGCACTGGGGAAGGCCTTGGCTGAAGAGAGCCTGGGTGTCTCTCGTGGCTGTGTGTATTGCAAATACAATACCTCATCAGTGCTCTTTGTGAATGTTCCCTGTTTCTCATAAAAATTATGTGTCATTCTTTTAGTGTTGGTGAAACTGAGGCTCAGAAAGAGAGGTTTAACATGACTTTACTTTTCACTGAGTTATGCAGCACTGACACCAAACTGTAAAACCAGAAGTGATTTCAGGGACTGATAGTATCAAGGCAAATTTTCTTAAAAAATGGGCAACTATATATGCAAAAATTGGTGAACGTGAGTACGAAAATCTATCATTGCTATTTTTATATGAATGCTGCATCTTCCCTACTCGCTTACATGCAGAATTGTGTTGTAAAGTTAATTTATAGCTGGAATTATTTCAGTGGTTTGCCATGCTTGTGTCTCCTTTTACATCCTCTCCTGAAAAGTCCCCGTGGCACCTCACAGAGTCTAGAATTTTTGCCTTCATACACCATGTGCTTGGTGGTTTGATTGCTTCTAGGAGCCATGTCTGCCTAAGGGCAAACACTCTGTTACTTGCCACAAGTTAGTAGCAAAGCTACTTCAGAGACATTTCAATGAATTTTCCACTCTCACAAGTTGTAGAGAAGCAAAGGTATCAAAATATTCCTCTATACTTGGGGTCCAAGGTTGTGGATTTCAAGGCTGTTTAAGGAATTGGAATACCCAATTTCTGTAGAATCTTGATATTCTACCATTTGATGAATATGAGAAAAAATGCTTCACCTTTAGTGTCCATTAAAAATGTTTTCATGAGCAGATACCATGAAGCATCTGATCACCTCAGATTAACTCCTCATTTAGGAAAATCTTTAGAAATCTTCTGAAAGTCTCAACCAGAATTGATGGTGAATGGAAAAAATGTTTGCATTTGAAAATTTGTGCAGTTCTTGGGGGGAGAGGGGCAAAATACTTGGGAGGTGGCACTGGTTTTTCAAAATAAATAATGAGATAATGACAACTGCTGAAAGGTTACTTTGGATTTTTTTAAAGCTACTGAATCAATGTGTATCCATGCTAACAGGAGTTCCACTGTTACCAGTTAGTGACATATTTTGCCATTTAATCGTTGTTACCAACATGACAGTTGTAAATCAAACCAAATTGTGTTGAAATCACAGGAGTTATACCCCTGTAAAGCTAGTAAATGCAAGAAGAGTATCAGGCTCTGGCTGTGCTTAGATTCTTTTCATCCAAGTGTGGACAGAGGTTTACTGTGAAAAAAACTTGTCGGGCACCCAATTGTAAAGAGGCTTGATGTAGTTGCTATGATTAAATGAAGCTTGAGCTGCTGTGATTAAATATATTGTAACCCACAGTGATCTATCATAGTTTTAAAAATAAAAATGCTGTATGCAGTGTTATTCAGAAAAAAAAAGTCATCATCTTGTGAATTATACATTCTTATCTCGTCCATAATCAAGAGCATTCCATAACAAAGTGAATATTTTATCAAAAGTCAAACAATATGTTTTAAAAATCTGAAGAAGCATTTAAAACTAGTGCCCTTGCATCCTAATAGTTTTACTGGAGTTGCAGAGGTGATACACATTCTTGAAGAGCAGGGAAGAGTTCAAATTAAAGTTTCTTTTCTGAAAACAATAAGAGGCTCTCTCCCCTACCCGCAGTTCGCATGGATGCTTTATATTTGGCATTTGACAGAGTGTCATCATCTTTCAGGGCAATGCTTTCAAATGTATTTTAAGGTTGGTGAACCTGAAAAATGAAAAGGAATTCTTCAGTTTGGGTGCCCTATGAGGAAGTTCAATCCCCAACAGGAATCATGTGTTGGGAATCCAGTATTTTCATACTGCTCCCTGCAAATTAGTCCAGAACCAGCGCTCCAGCAGGTTGCTTGTGTAGGAGTCTGTGCTGCTGGCATATGTCATTGGGATGAGATATAAAACAGAGGACCTGCATACTTTCGGTCAGTAAAGACCCTGTAGGCCATTTAGTGAGAACGTGGGTGGTTAACAGCGGTGTCCTGGCTAGGTTTCAGCTGTGGTTATTGCATTCCACCTCCTTACGTTCCATCTGCAGTTTCAGCGGGACATAGTGTTCCTCACTTTCACTCTCAAACCGTTGAGCAGTGCTCCTGTGCATCGTTACACAGCCGCTGTGCTCCACCATGGTGGTATGCCCCCAATATATATTCAAACAGATTTGGTTCCACATGATGTTTCAGGGCTAAGTTATGTTAAAATTACTTTCCAACATGGTCAGTGGAATTACTCTGGATTTAAAGTGCAATTACTCTGGATCTTAAGTTTAGCCAGATTTGACCCAGTGTCTACAATACCAGTTAGTAAAGTTTGCAAAGGTCTTTGGGAGTCCTTTTGATCAAAACACAAAGCTTTTTGCTGCTGAATACATAAGGAGATCTGGAGTCTAAGGAGCAACCAGAGCAAGTACTGTTACGAACTGGCAGCAAAAGTAAATATAAGCATTTGAATTTATACTGCCAGTGTCATTCTCAGTGATACTTTGGGGAAAGAGAGCCTCTTTCTCTTCCTTTGTGGTAACATGCTGGTATCCTCATGCATACCCTTTGTCTTTGGGGCAAAGAAGGCAAGTCCAACAGGTAAGAGAAAGAGGGTGTCAGAAGGGAAGAAGATCTATCACTCTTGATTTTTCTAGCAGAGTGGAGGCTGCAGTGAAGCCAAAAGGTAAAGATTTCCATTATTGACTGAGAACTCAGTAGTGCTGCACTGTGTTTGTTCCTGCTGCAGCAGTATAACTCAAGGGAAGGACTGCTGACACTTCAACATGAGTTTGTTCATATGGTTTCAGTTGGTGAAGGGAGGTGGTGGGAGGTGGATGAGAAGTGACAGATGTGGGGAAAAAATTTAACTGTGGCTAGCTCAGGCTGGGTATGTTAAATCTCATACCAGTTGCACATATATAATCATGGTGAGCAAGTATGCATGCCTTTTCTTCATGTTTACAGGAGCAAAGGTGAGTTAGGTTCAGCATGGTAAAAACAGCTATCAGAAAAATTAATATGTGATTGTATGTGTGAGTGTACATTTCTGTGGAAAACTAGATATAGGGCTTACTTCTGTCCTACTGAGGTCAGTGGGAATTAGCCAAAATGAGCAAGAGGTGTTGCACATCGCCCTGTCTGTATTCATGTGAGTTGGTGTGCTGCTGCACACTTCTGGTAACTTTTACCCCACGAGTAGTAGGACTACCCATAGTGTAACAGCTTAAAATTTAATTGGGAGGCAAAGAGATGCTCCTGGGAAATTCAGCCAAACAAAACCAACAAACCCTAAATCATGGAAATTATGTAGGCTTTTCTTTATTAGAAACAAATGTTGATTTTTTTTTTCTGTCTACACCCTAATTAAAACCATCCTCTGCAATTATAGTATGACCAAATTAATATCTTTCAGTCTGCTTTTCAGCTGCTACAGCTGCATTCAAAATGTTTCTTTGAGATCAGCTAGAAAATGTATAGCTCTTTAAGAAGGGCTTATAGAAGAAAGATTTGTGATAAACACTAGGCTTGCTTATTTAATCAAACATGTATCTATGTAATGTTTTGTAACATGGATACTTAGCTGATAACACATCAAAAGCAGCAGTTTATGGTGTGTATGCAAACTTGCTAAAATATGAAGGCTAGCAATGTGTTTTTCTATATAACTTTGAGTGGTACTCAGAAGTTACCACAGTAGTGCCCCAAAATAATCCTTGAGTGCTTCCCAAAACATAAGGCTTGTTTAAGAAGCAATTTTAACTTTTTTGGTAACCTTTCTATTAATCTCAACTCTTGTGTAATCATCTCTCACTATGTATTCAGCCAGGTGTATACATACTTTTACCTATGCCAAGAAGTTAGTTAGTAAGATAAAAATAGAACTGCAAAAAGTCTGTGGTGTGTATATGTATGTACATACATGTGTCTGTGTGAGTGTAGACATATAAAATTACCTGCACGTAATGCAGGCACAGGAGTCAACGGAGCTTCTCACGCAAAGTGAGAGTTTAAAACAACTGATTTCATAACAAAAGTTCAAGGTTTACAGTGTATGTTTATAATGTATGTTTGTGTAGACTGTCCTTATTTTCTAAATAGGCAGTCTTTAAATTGGGAGGTTTTAAAGCTGAATTGAAAGCTTGAAATTTTTAAAGCCTAAAGGCCCTCAGGAAGTGAAGAATCATCTTCACAATCCTCCCCAATTAAGCTTCTAAAAATTACAGTGATCTTTGTGTCCATCTTCTTTTGTAGCCTGTTTGTATCATCCAAGATAATAATCTTGATGCCCATCACTTGTTCTGTCTGACTCAGAAGTTTAAGACAAGATGTACCCTAATATATCCTGGCACATCTCTTCCTAACATATGGTCAGCAAAAATGAGGAGGCAGGTTCAGGATGATTAACCATGACATTACTTTATAGATCTAATGTAGTATGTGTGTATGTGATTCCGTACCTATAAAAATAATAGTCAAGCGTGTGTTAAGAGTTGGAAAAAGATTCAAGGTTATGTCTTGCATCCTTGGAGGTTAATTTAATATGATTTGGACATTAAAAGATTTTGTCCATCTGAAATTGTGAGGGAGCTACCCACACATAAAATAAAATAAAAATAAAAACAAGGCTGTATGGGCAAAGAAGGAAGAGCATCACTGTATGGTGTATGGGTTGGGCTTACCTGTGTGCTGCCTGGCTTAAAGCTGTAAGCGTGCAGTGGTATCTCTATACTCGCTGACTTCCTTGTACACGTTGTCACAGGAGGCTTGGCTTAATCAGTTATGAGCTGAAAAAAGTAATATAAATTGGAACCTTTTGTCATGAAATATTTAAATGTGGATATGATTTAATGGCTTTGGGGAGAAAATTTAGCGTGAGAGATTGTAAGAAACAAGAAATCGATTACATGTATGAAAGGACTTGAACCTCTAATCAAGTATTACCATATACAGAGAGATCCCTAGCTAGTTATAGCTTAATTCAAAGGGGATAATGGTTAGATTTTTTGTTAATTTTAAGTTTTATAAAAAAATGACAATCCTATTCGCTCTTTATCTAGTTTTGCATAATACATACTTACAGTGATTTATGGAAAGCCATCACTATGTAAATATTGAAGCATATGCTACACAGTATCCGTAAGTAGTGTGCTGTCTATGAAATACAGGCATCTATGCAAATTTTCCTTACTTCTGCTGGGGGAAAAAAGCCAAACAACTTTTTGCTGAAAATTAACAAGGTATAGGTTGATATAACTAGTAGGACTAGGCAAGGATCATTTAAGAGCAACTTTCTGATTCCCTGCTGTTTCTATGACAGCGAGGGTAACCCCATGACAATCACACCCTTGACTGCCAGTTTCTCTGATCAGTGGGACTTAGCAGCTGCTGAAGGTCTCGCCCTCCTCCTTGCAAATCCTTAAACTAAATGAAACAAAGGGTGGTGGTGTCTCATTGGGAGGTAGATCATGTAGTCAACTGCCAGCTTCTTGAGTTAAGCTGAGGAACAAATCCCCAAAAGCATACTGGGAGCCCCCGCATTTAGATGATGTCTGTCTGTTCTGTGCACGCAAGGAGCTGGTTGCGCTGCCACCGGGTGAGGGACTGTGTGATACCACCTTCCGCTTACATGTGGGAGTCTGTTACAGGATCTGTACCTACTATTCTCATGAGTTATTGTCATGCTGACTGTATTTAATTTTTATTTACTTAAATATCCATTTTTGTAAAGCATCCATCTGTTACATAAGCCTGTGAGTGATTTACAAATTAAAGCAAAAACAAAACAAATTACTACAAGTAGTACATTACAAAGCAGCCTGCAGCTGGCTGCAGACAGGAATCCTAATTCAATACATGTAAGCAGTGTAAATTAGACAATGTTATTTCCATCTTTGAACAATGCAAGTTACAGTTAGAAGGAATTAATACTTGTGGCTTGGAATTAGAAATGTGTGTGTGTGTATAGATTGGGTCAGAGGTCACAGTGAAGGTCTGGAGACCAAAATCTGATCCGAGTCTCATTTTGCAGTTCCACGTAGGAATTACTCAAATGTAGAACTGGTATGGCTGGCTGGAAGTTGTGGGAGAAGTAGGTTTAAGAAGTTTTGGGTCACACTCATGAGGAGAGTAGCCAAAGTTAGTTGGGTGGGGAAAAAAATGTAATCTTAGAGCTTTAAAATATGAACCTGTCCTTTAATTGTTTGTTTGTAGTGTTGATGGTTTTTTTTTTCTCCCTCCCCTCGCCTCATTTTGGTTTGGTTTTGTTTCACTTCATTTTATTATTGGATAGGGTTTTTTGGTGTTCTGGATGATTTCTACTAGATAGCACTGACTGCCTGTAAAATACTGCTCCATCAGACTGGTAGATCTGGGAGGATGTAGAAATTAGAGAGGTCCACAGTGTGGTGTCCTAAGGTGGGGACATTTCCTGATTAGTGCTGCAAACCAGGACCAGCATCTGCATTGTGGTGTTTCCTTTGTCACTGTGTAAATACATGCTGAACATCTTCTGCATAGAGGTGCTTTCTGGGGCTTCCCATCCGGGTCAGCTGGGTAAGATTGTCCATAATTAATTGCTGTTGAAGGTTTCATAGTATTGTAAAGTTTGATTGCTAATGGTCACGTGTGGAGCTTTTCTAAAGGTTTTACAGTAGCATCTAAGGTACTGAAACATACATGGCATTGACCTTCGTCATTAACTTTGTATCCAGAGAGGTGACACAGATCTAAACTGAAATAATAAAACCAGCTGTAATCAAATAAATATATGCTTTACTATTTGGGGCAAATTGCATTTTCCAGTACTGTAGGAAATGTGAGGGGAGAGAAGAATCAATCCTCTGAAGACTGAAGATAATAAAATAAATAAATAAATAAATAAATAAGGCCTGGGGGGAAAAAAGCAAGCTATTTGCAGGCTTCAAAATCAAACAAGAGCTAGTGGTTTTTGCAATACTGTGTAGTCCGAAGTGTTCGGATAAGGTTCTGAAGCTGAGACTCAAGATTTAAAAAGATCAGAGACAGTACAGTGGAGTATCTTTCAAGGCTTTCAAACTGTTTAATGCATGAGGAAGCATTGGAATAATTCTGGTTTGATGGCCTGCAACAGTGCTTGTTGGTTATAGTTACTGTGCTGATGTTATGTCCAGCATTTGCCCAAAAGGAAAGATGCCAATAAAATGATGTATTCATTATATAAGTATTTTAATATGTTTTTATCAATACATGCTGGAATGGATTGCCTGACATTACATTGCAGAATTTTTAAGTCCTACCTTCAGGCAAATCTCATGCTTACTAGCAAAAATGAAAGTGTGAAATGCTTTTTAATGTATATTTAACAACAGATAGTCTAGTGATTACTGATGTGTATTCTCTCTGGATTTTTCCCTTGCTATCAGAAGGCAATGTTAAGAGACAACATTTTTACACATTTATGCTATCTACATCCATCAGATGCTTACTTTTTACATATTTTTAACTGTCATTTATAACAAGGCTGCAAAAAAGTCATCTCTTAAGTCTAAACCATACAAAGATTGCAAGCTTAGAATCAATTGCCAGTAATAGTCCAGTTATGCTTAAAACCAGTGCCCCAATTTCTACCTTTTGATGCAAGTTTATAATGAATATGTTTTTCAGTATTGCTGTCATGGGAAAAAAAAGAAAAAAGGAAAAAAAAAAGGAGTAAGGTACAAGTATTATGTGCTATTTTTAAGACTTTTGCCTTGCATCAAAATTTCTTGTGAGATGGCCCATGAGTGACTTCAGTCTTATGTCTGCTTATATTTAAGAAGCAAAGCTATCAAATGCATTTATTTAGCCTTTCTTATAGTGTCACCATTTAATAGTGATTAAGGTACAATTTTCTATATTTTATAATGGAGTGCACAGCAACAATTCATGTTTTACGCTAATGTATGCTAAACAGTAGCATTGTACATAGATCACTGTTGTTAAAATAAAAGTATTGAAAGCATTTTAGATCACAGAGCCCCATGGTCTACATTTTGTTTGCTCTGACATTATTAAACTCAATCTGTTTCTCTGACGGTGACTCTAATTACTGTATTTGCATGGCTGGAAAGTTTGCATTTTTTGGTCGAGTTCTATTAACGCTGTTTGCATGTTGTTTTTTGAGCTTAGTGTTTCATGTTCAGGCAGCAGAGCACCTTCTATTGAATTCAATAATTATGCAGAATCAATAAGTTTTTTCTTTGTGTTTGTCTTTGTTGTTTCTTTGATATGGCCTCTAGGATGCTGCAGGCAAGGTGCTGGACCGCTGGGCCATCATGTCCAGGGAAGAAGAGATCATTACCCTTCAGCAGTTCCTGAGATTTGGAGAAACCAAATCCATTGTGGAGCTGATGGCAATTCAAGAAAAAGAAGGGCAGGCTGTGGCTGTGCCATCTTCAAAGACAGATTCAGATATAAGGACTTTTATTGAAAGCAATAATCGCACCAGGAGCCCAAGTCTCCTTGCTCACCTGGAGAATAGCAACCCTTCCAGCATTCATCATTTTGAAAACATCCCAAATAGCCTTGCATTCCTGCTTCCATTCCAGTACATAAATCCGGTCTCTGCTCCGCTACTGGGGCTGCCTCCAAATGGCCTTCTGCTGGAACAGCCAGCAATGAGGCTCCGTGAACCAAGCCTTACGACCCAAAATGAATATAATGAGAGCAGTGAATCTGAAGTTTCCCCTACACCTTTCAAGAATGAGCAAACATCCAGCAGGAATGCTTTGACCAGCATCACAAATGTTGAGCCCAAAACTGAGCCAGCCTGCGTCTCTCCTGTTCAGACACCTACACCTGTCAATGATTTATCAAAACCAGAACACACTAAAAGCTCATTTCGCATTCACAGAATGAGGAGAATGGGGTCAGCCTCCAGGAAAGGAAGAGTATTTTGCAATGCATGTGGCAAAACTTTCTATGACAAAGGTACTCTTAAAATCCACTACAATGCTGTTCACCTGAAAATCAAGCACCGGTGCACTATTGAGGGCTGCAACATGGTCTTCAGCTCTCTCAGAAGCCGCAATCGCCACAGTGCTAACCCCAATCCCCGCCTCCACATGCCTATGTTAAGGAATAACCGCGACAAAGATCTAATTCGTGCTACATCAGGTGCCGCCACTCCAGTCATAGCAAGTACAAAATCCAGCCTAACTTTAACAAGCCCTGGGCGTCCACCAATGGGGTTTACCACTCCCCCTCTAGATCCTGTACTACAGAACCCTCTTCCCAGTCAGCTGGTGTTCCCAGCTTTAAAGACTGTCCAACCTGTTCCTCCTTTTTACAGAAATTTACTTACTCCTGGAGAGATGGTGAGTCCTCCAACCTCACTCCCTACCAGTCCAATAATACCAGCAGTGAGTGGCATGGAGCAGCATCCCCCTCCTCCTTCAGAGTCATCAGTACCTTCAGTGCTGATGCCCACCCCAGAGCCTAATGCTGACCTTGCCCCCAAGAAGAAGCCAAGGAAGTCAAGCATGCCAGTTAAAATTGAAAAGGAAGTTATTGATACTGCCGATGAGTTTGATGATGAAGATGAAGAGGTGAATGACAGCAGCACGATGGTGAATGACATTGGTCATGACAATCACTGCCATTCTCAGGAGGAAATGAGCCCAGGACTGTCTGTGAAAGACTTTTCCAAAAGTGACAGAAGCAGATGCATTTCCAGACCAGACATAAGAAGGGCAGACAGCATGACATCAGAAGACCAGGAGCATGAGAGAGACTATGAAAATGAGTCAGAGTCATCAGAGCCCAAATTGTGTGAGGAATCCATGGAAGGCGATGATCGCCTCCACGAAACTGGTGAAAAATCTATGATGCACAGTGACAGACCAGATGAAAATCACAATGACTCCTCCAACCAGGATGTCATTAAGGTGAAGGAAGAGTATACAGACCCTACATATGATATGTTCTACATGAGCCAATATGGACTGTACAATGGAGGCAGTGCCAGTATGGCTGCCCTTCATGAAAGTTTTGCTTCTACATTCAACTACAGCAGCCCTCAGAAGTTCTCCCCAGAAGGTGAAATGTGCTCCAGTCCAGACCCCAAGATCTGCTATGTGTGCAAGAAAAGTTTCAAGAGTTCCTACAGTGTGAAGCTTCACTACAGAAATGTTCATTTAAAAGAGATGCATGTCTGCACAGTGGCTGGCTGTAACGCTGCGTTCCCATCACGGAGAAGCAGAGACAGGTCAGTAAATATTAATTGATTTTCTACATTATTGAATGTGTTGAATTATGTAAGAATAGGCAGTTTAGGATATATGAAGAAATAGAGAGATGCACAGTAATGACAAGTGACAATTGTGTTCCCATGACATTGAGAGAGTTTTATCACTTTAAGATTTTCATTGTTGCTTGGCATTTGGAATAGTATATATTGTGCCATCCTTTTAAGTGACTGGCTAGGTAATACATGCCATTATTCTTTCTGTGTGCCTGTGAACATGTGTATTGTACTTCTGTTTATAAGCTGAAGCTTTTATTACATTTATTTTCTTCTCCTGCACCTTTTAAAACAAGAAAAGCTTCTATTAAATATATAGTAAATTATATACAATACAAATATCTCCATGCATGCATATCAAACCACAGAAGTAGGAAGCAGGGGAAGGGATGGATGGACAGTTGGATGAATGGATGGAGAAAGAGAATGGAAGGACTGGAATAAAAGAATGATTTCCATCCCCATAGGGTCATATAAAAGCAAACAGGAGGCATTAGAAGACTATTCTTTCTTCTCTTCAGTTTTAAAAACTATGTTGTAGCAAGAACAAGTAAATGTTAAGAAAATAGTTGTCTCTTTCTTTGGTAGAATTTATACACCTCTCTATCCACTATGGTCATTTAGTCTACTTTATCTTCTTTTCTTCATGTGAACAACTCCCTTCCCCACTGATGGGAATTATGCACACTCAGAAAGGAGAGGCTAGACCCCTACATATTTTTAAGATCAACCAGGGTATATTCTGCTGGCCCTTCAGATGACATCATGCCTTAGCTATGCTGCATCAATACTGAAGCAGTTGGGCTTAAACAGAAGCAGCTGGTCCTTAAACTCTTAGGTTTGGGGTTTTTTTATACACTATTCTTTTTCACTCCTGAGGAAAATGTAATATAAATGGAATTTGTCAAGGTGGTAGGATAACACAGTTATTTTATACTTGTGGATAAAAGCTCTCGCATGTGATGATGATCATATTGTCACATAACAAAATCTCTCTGGTTCATGGAGTGATGGTGAGATTGGGTTGTCTCTTTTCCTTTACTTGTGTTTCATATATTTTCATTATGTTGTAAAAATTCAGCAGACACAGGAAGGAAATTAAACCTAGCTAAACATTTCACACACAGCTCGTCTTTTTTTTTTTTTTTTTTCATTGAAATTGATGTGGTTTGAAAGTGAATATATCATGTCATATAAAATGAAAGCAAGTTAGTGTTGAGGATACTGAGGAGCCAAAATTCACTATTTTGATGGACAGTCCAGTCCCCAAATATCTCATGTCTTCTGTTACCATTTATGAAACCCACTAAACAGAAAAATAGGAACGCCCATAAGAATACAAGTTCAAAATGGCTAAGAAGGACAATCTAAAAAGTTTGCATTTCAGTAGAATGAAACCACTGGACATGAAGAAGGTGAAACTAAATTAAGACTCCCTTCTTGGTGTATCCTGATAACTTTTATGAGACTTGCATTTGGCAAGGGAAGCACGTGAGTCAGTGGCATAATCTTTGCTGAGTTTAGACATGTGCGACCCATTTCAGTTCCTGAAACTGCACAGGTTTTGTTAGTCAAGAATATAGCTTGGTTGGTGTTTCCTCAAGTGAATTATGAAAAGTCATCAGTCAGAAAAACAGCTTTGCATACAGCATGTGAAGTAAGAAGTGGCTAGCTTTAGGATTTGGAACTTCATGCCATGTATTACATTTCAGTAGGAATCCATTGATAAATCATGCTAATACTAAAGTTAGCATAGTAAAGATTTACATGTTCTAAGAAAGAGATGACTGTGATGACATACATAACATTTCAGAGACAAGAACAGTAAAAAAGGGCACATTTTGAACATATTTTGTGAACTATGTAGGACACTTCTATTAAGCTTATTGAAAGCAAGCCATAAAATAAAAATCTGATTCAGGAACTTAAAATGCAGGTGGCATATTTAAAAATAAAATTATTATTTACATATCATTTTGAGACAACTTTTTTGTATCATTCCACTGGTAACATTCAGAATCTGTTTCAGTTATGTGTTGTACTTGGGACAAAAGAAATGCTTAGGCATATTATTATCCTTTAATTGCAAAATTTTAAGAGTGGTTACTCAAAATTCAAAGATGTGGTACAGTTTGTGTACCCATTCAGGCTTAATGTTTGTATAAGTTCATTAGCACTCCTGCTTTGCAACAGTTGTCTGGAAATGCCTTAAAAGAACCAATACTGTCATGGTTCTTGATTAGTCTTTCAGATACTTGAGCAAGAAACATCTTCAAAACTTCACTGGGCTAGCCATTCTCATCCAGAAGTGCAATGCCTAGGAATGTGCAGAAATGAAAGCATATGTACAGCATATAAAAGAAAGTGGATGAAAGACTTCAGTTAAACATTTTAAACATTGTTTTCTAATACTTCCTCAAAAAAGAAGGCTTTTTTAAAATGAAGTTAGGAAGTAAAAGTTAAATTAATATATTGTCTTTTTTTTTTTTTTGCAAACAGTTTAATTGCCCTAAAGATTTTTCCATTTGATTTGTTTTTATTTTTTGCTGATACTCCTTTTGAATATGTACATTTATTTTAGAGAGAGTCATTACCTAAGTATACAATTTCTAGCTCTTCAGATTATGGAGAGCACCTCAAAGATAACTGGATAACTAAATTAATAGCATTGCAAAGTGAGAACTTCTGGTCACTTAAATCAATTTCCATTAAAAGCTCAGAAGCATTTTGCCATTAGTTGCTGTACAAGAAATAAGAAATAGCTACCTAAAGCACACAATAATAATTCCTGGATAATATTTCTCAGGTATTGGTGTCCCATTTTGGGCACATTATGAAAAGTCTGTGTGATTTGCTTGTGTTCTGAGACACATAATCTTTGACTAGCTAGAGAAGCTTAGAATTTCTTTGCTTTGAAAGTAAAAATGAAATTCATTACTATCTTCTTAATGAAATCAGAGTTCTAGCTATCTCATAGCTTATAGAGTCTTGTGAAGTCATTATCTTTATTTTTAGTAATTTTATTAATCATTTTACTAGTATTGTATTAATAGTATTAATCCTATTATAACTAGTTAGAGGTCTAAAACTCATAACTCTTGTTATGTTCTAAAAGAAAATACAAGCTTACATGGAGATCAATAACATTGACTGATCCTTTTTCTTTCCTTTAGAGGCATCTGATATGGTTTAAGACCTTTTCCAATGCAATTCTAGTTAACCAAAGGTTTGACTATATTCCCCCTGTCCTGTACATAAACAAAACTCCAAATTGTTGACAGTGGGTATAGCTGTTGTAAAATGGGCTTTGCAAGGGTGGGGTTGTGATACAAACTGCTGGTTACCAGAGACAGCAGATCATGTCAGGAGCAAATGCAGTGCTGCTTTGACTGAAGGAGGGGGTTTTATCCATGTCACAGATGCAACCCTCCATTGTGGAATCCATCCTGTAGCAACTCATGTTAAGGGTTGACTAAATCCAGCTTCACCATTCCTACATCATTTGTGCCAAGGTCAACTCCTGTATAAATATCCTTCTGCCAGAAAGGGTGGAATATCTTCTGAGATCTTTGGCTAAACACTGCTATTCCTTGTAAAGTAGGGTCAAGATAACCAGAAGATTCGAGACTCCCAACTCACACATATTTTTTTCAACAGAAGGCAGAGGAAAGTGAAGCAGAGTACTGGCCCTTACTGTCAGTGACCTAGTAATTCTGTTTTCCCTTCTAAAAATTAGAAAGGATTGTTTTTGAGTAGTCAATCTCCACTGAGCCTAGATTTTTTTAGAAGGGCCTTTTTTCATCACCTTCTGAGTTACAGGTAACATCACCCATCAAATCAACGCTGTACATACCTGTATCTTTGATCTTTTCCCCAGAAAAGTCTTTCTGTCTTTTTCTGGAAGCACTACACTTGTGAAAACCACTTTTTCTTCCATTCTTCACCAGTCACTCCCTGAATTAGCTGTTCATCCATTTCTGTTTCTGGATTTACTTCAGATGTCCTTTCTTCTAAAGGCAAGATATTCAGGCTACATCTTGTTGCAGGAAGGCAATGAAGAGTAAATAGGAATATGTCAATGGTCAGAAGCAATGTCATAAGCCTCCTTTTGAACAGAAAGACATCTTTTCCAAATAATTTTTTAGATGGAAAAGAGAGAGAAGGGAAGAAAATAAGTATCTGTGAGAACTGTGCACTTGAATGGAAAGAATTATCCTTGTAAAGTGAATTCTCTCTGCAGTCAGAGGTCTGTCCTGTGAGAGAGGAGAAAGGGCCTGTGGCCCCAGTGGTGAGATTCCCCTGGGATCTGCTTCCCAGCCTCATCTGTGAGTCCTGCCCCAGCAGGTACCGAATTTGCCTTACAAAGAGAGAGGTGTAGTTGGTCCTTGAAGTCAGCACTGAGGTACAGCTGCTCAGGGAATGATCCTGAGCTGTGGATGAGCCATGCAGATGGGAGAAGGGAGTAGTTACTTCCTGTCCAAGGAGGACAGCAATGCCAAAGGTTCATCTAAGAGTCTGTGTTGGAGAGCACATGCAGAGGTGACGGTCTGGAAGGTGAAGCTTAGAGCAGTTGGCTTCATTTCCGGCTCTCGCTTTAAGAGCCAAGAATTTTGTGCTCAAAAACACTGATGAAACAGGAGGCGGGTGGACCTTCAGACTGCAGTAAGTCTTGTTGAGAAGCTACTGTCAGATCTTAAGGAAAAATACAGCCACCTTCTTTGTCAGCCTTAGTGCATGCTAAATCCCCGTTCACCTCAGTGCTGGCACTATTAAAATCTGTAGGACACAGCATTAGTAACAGTATGTTACCACATTTTCCTTTCTCGCAATGTATGCAGAATAAATGAATTCTCAGTGTACCTGTTCACAGGACAAAAGCAAGAACTTTTACCTTTGTCTTTCTGCTACTAAAGTAGGACTATTAATTGCTCAGTTTTTTCTTTAAATTTTCTCACAAAGTGAGTGTGTGTCTGTGTTCCACAAGATGGGAAAGGTGATTGAGCCCCATGAATAAATTTAAAAACAAAATAATATCTGCTCAGGGTGACTTATAAATAAATATAAGGCAACTATTGGTGCCAAGTGTGATCATGCCACTTGATTGCTAGTTAAATCAGTCCAGATTTAAACATGTAAACTCCTTGATTTGTGTGGAGCAAGACATCTGTAGGTGGTTTATTAAAACCTGCTGATGTCTCCAGAACTAAATTTGTGCGGATGTAGGCCTCTGGGTAGCTGTATTGAAAAAAGCAGAGACATACTTTTTGTCTGGTTACCTGACTTCCAGCCCTGTACAGGTGTGCTTGACTAAATTAACATCAGTTACCTATGATGAGCCACTGCATACATTATCAAGGGAGGTGAAGATGTGAGAAAGCTGCTATCTGCCTCCTGTTACCACCTCCTTGACACAGGAGCACCCATTGTTTTCATCATCCTACTATGCTTGGAATCTTGTACAGATAACTTTTTAGAGAATTATTTTCTATAAATGCACTCAATTCTAGGAACAAATAGCTCCAAGAAATAAGGTATTTCACACCAGTCCATGATAACTATTACTGTATTTCCCCTAATATAATTAGCTGTCATATACAGCTTGAATTTCCTCCAATAAGAACAAGGAAACTAGGTTTTAAGACATTAGGTGTTTGATGAGCCATTTGTCAAGAGACAAAAGGGCTATTATACACATTTTTTTTTAAATATAAACATATTTACACCTATACTACTGTTTCTGGACATGATGCAGTTCATGAGGAGACTAGCTGCATATCCAATACAATTGTATGAACCATTAGGTTTTCTCTTGCAGAGTCACTAAGATGTGTGTTATTGCTAATGTTCACATAACTCTTCCTTACCCAAGAGAACCTGGATCATAAAGAAACATTTTGCGCCACCCGTAACACAGAGCTGAACTCTTCCATGAGTAGTCATGTTGAACACAGACTGCCTGTCATATTGCATACTCACCAAAGTGAGTAAGAGAAGCAGAATTAAAACTAGAATTCATAGAACTAATTTCTTCATAAGATTTTTTTTATTTATTCAAAAGAAAAAAATAAAATAAAACAAGCCCTGAAGAGGCTTCTTATGTAAGTAAAGATTGCAGGATCAGCTCTGGTGTGGAGGAAGGTCTTTTCCAACTGCACCTATCCATTTGGTTTGCGTTTGAGTTGGAGGTGGTGGTTGTTTTTTAAAATTATAATCTGCTGCCTTCATTATCTTGTTCTCTTTTGGTACACAAAATGGTATCACTCTGAGAGTGAGAGTAGTTTCTTGTGCAGTGCAGGACGTCCATTTTTGTGTCAGCCTGCAAAATAAGTCAAGGACTTTTCAGTGACTTGAAAAGTTTATTTAAATAAACTGCTACACCAGGATTAAGATGGGTGGTAAGCATAAATAAAACATTGAAAATACTAGCCAAAAGCAAAACATGCATTGAGCAGTATTTTCCCCTGGTATGCGTTGTGACAAATAGTGTAAATGTTTAACTCGTTTTGTCCAAGTTTCCTGCTCAGGTTCTGTGTTTTATGTTAAGTGAAAGAGAGTATTTGGAAAGACAGGACTAGGAACATGTATGCTTATTCATAATATCCTGGTTGCCCATAGGTTTCTAGGAAATAACTGGAAGAACCAAAACTCTTCTCCAGAGAGTGGGAGAAAATTGAGTATTTTCCACTTACCTGAGTAAATGTAAAGCTGTTCCCCATATACAGAGACGTCCCATCTTGTCTAGAGTCTTTTGGAAGTGGAGTAAACAAAACATCTACCTACGTTAGTTCCTGCAGAGAAAGGCTCTAGTTGTTCTTTTAAACATAACAGCAGAAGACTGTAAGATTTCTGCTACAGTGGAGGAAGCTGTACTTTGCAGGTAAAAGACAGCACCAGGGCACTACTCCCAAAAGCCTAGATGTGTGAAAATGGAACAAGACACTGCAACCTGAGAGATGTAGTACTCTCGGGTGGGGGAGTCTGGTGAGAAATAACGAAAGGGGGAGGGAGACACATCTGTGGCAGGAATAGCTGTGTGTTTACTGCACTTTGGAGTTACAGTTCTTGATGAAGGAGAGAGACACTAAGTAGGCAGGTAAATGGCGTCATACATGATACATTCATTTGTCGGCAGTTCTTGTCTGTCTGAGAAGAAAAACTGTCACCCGAAGAGGCAAACTTTACATCAGATCTTATGGCCTAACCAGAGATTACTTGTAGATGAGGCCATTTTCTTCTCCCCTTAATGATGATGCTGCTCATCCCCCTAGACTTGAGCCATTTCATTCATTAGAACATGAACTGAGTGACTATGCCGGGGCATATCTGAATTAAAGTTTACCTGAAAGTAAGAAAGAAAACTGCTGAGGCAAGTCCTGGAAATGACCTAGAAAAAAAAATAACCCAGAAGGGGAAGAATTTACCAGGTGTAGATGACTCCAAATAGCTACAATGCTGTTTTTGAGGATAGCGTGCCAGTCCTGTCAGTATATCAAGACAGAGGTAGACATTGTCCACACTTGGCCTCATCCCAAAGATACAGTCATTCCTAGGGTTTGTGAGGTCATGGGGTATTTTTTGAAGTGGAATTATGTAGCAGGCAATCAGTATAGTAAAACAAAGCTCATTTGGGTTCCTATTCCTTTGCTTTTTGACAATGTTGGTCCTGGCTAGTGGACCCAGATAGATTAGTTGAGAATTACAGGGAACCTCTTGCTGTAGCCACCGATGTCTGAGGCACTGACCTGAAGGTGGGTTTGCAACAAACAGGTGAGACGGCGGTGTTTTGCACTGGAATATGTCTTAGTAAAAAGATGTTACTCAAAAATATATAGGCCCTGGGGAAAAGAAAACCCCAACCCCAGCCTCTCTAAATCCGGGACACCTTTTCATGGTTATACAAGTTGCTAGTGTTTAGCAAATATGACAGGGAGTAATAGTGAATTCATAAAGTAGAGCCCATAATTGCAGGAGTATACTGTGCAACTAGTAACAGTTAAGGAGGAGGATAACCAGACTGCTGGCTTCTTATCTAAGGGCAATCCTGAAGGAAGAGATGCAGAGTTATCAATGAGAGTTAAATACTCAACAGTGTCAAAGAGAGACTATGTACTCTGTAGGCACTGCAAGTGCACTGCAAGACACTGTGCATGGCTTTTCACTACCCCTTAATCCTGTCCTGCAGTACTCACAGTCTTCTGTCGTTTGACTCTTCAGGAAAGATGGCCAGCTGTGCCACACATCATATACCAGTATTCGTGATATGCTGTAGGTACTATAATAGAAACCACTCATTCACATCCAGCAGGTACCCTAAAACATTCCCAATGGCACTAGAGATATCTTGGATGGTCTGTTGGAACCTGAGGTAACACAGGGATATCTCAGGTGCGATACCACTTATGGCTTTTCACATGTTGACCTTTTAATGGAAAACACTGGATATTTCCTGACAGAAGTTTTGACCCCATCACTTCTAAAGAAAATCTAAGGCTTTTAGTAGTGCTTCCTACTTCCCAGCAACATCTTTTAAAAGAGCAGTTTGCCTTGTGCTAAGCAAGTTTTCCTTTCTTTTCTAATTAAGAGCTCATTTTGCATTTAAGCTTGCCCTAAAAAGCATTACTTAAAAAGATCTGTCTAAGAAATAATTTAACATTTTTGCCATAAGGCACCTGCAAGCTTCATATAAATGGACCTGGAAGAGAAATGAAAGAGTTTTACATTTGCCAAAAATGTACACTGTCATAAAACCGAAAGGATTGTGGGACTTTGTTGGCATTGTGTATAAATGTAAAGTGGTTCCTTTTGCATGGGGGAGAGGAGGGGGAGAGAAAGAAAGGATGGGATTGTAGTAAGATATTTTCTGCTATCACTTTGTTTTTGCTATTCTTTAGAAGAGAAAGGGGAAAAAAAAGCCCTAAGCTGTATGTCCGTGTCAAACTATATGAGTCTGAAACATAAGCTGTAAATTATAAGTTTTATAATTTGTTCTTTCCAATGTTACTGATTTTGATTCTAGTGCTTTACAAACTTTATTGCTTATTTTATTAACTAGGGAAAAGTGTTGTCTGCTTCTAGTTCAATACATTTTTTTGCTTTCTCTCCCTCTTCCTTCCTTTCTCTCCCTCTCTGTCTCCTTTTCTTTGTTATGCCAGAATAAAAAAGCAATTACACTTCAGCCACATACAACTAAAAATACAAATGGGACATAGTTAATTTTGCTTCCCATAAATCTTACGCTGTACTTTTGTGTTTAACACACAAAATGTGGAAATAAAAATAGCCCAAATATGTATATATGTGCGTGTGTGTCTGTGGATGCATGTACTGAAAGAAAGACCTATATATAGCTGTGTTGGTAGATAAAGATCTAAAAATACAATCGCTAGAAAGAGAACTTGGATTCCCACTCAGAAAAGGTAAATGAGCCCTTGTTTCAAGAAGAAGATGCGCACAGATGATATATTGTGCAAGACTGAGAATCAAGATTTCATGAGGAGAGGAGGCAGGCCCTGGCAGGAAGGATAACAGATCCTACGCTGGATGTGTCTCAGGTCTGATAGCCAGATAGGGGAGCAGCACTAATTCTGCAGCCGTTTTAGTCTGTTCTGTCACAGAAGGGGCACTGCTGGGTCAGTCAGCTCACTAGTAATTGTGTTTTACAGACTTCTAAAGCAATTGGCTCAGTCAGTCCCAATTCAATAAAAGTGGAGAGCGAGAGTGAGAGCACTTTTGTTCTATTTTTTACTTGAAATTATTTCATTCAGCAGTCTGTCTTTTTTATTACCAGAATTTGACATTAGCACTCCAAGCTATATTAGCATCCATTTCAGCAGTTCAGTAATGGTATTAAAAAAACACTTAACTTCAACGGTGAATGGTTGTATGACAGTACCATAAAAATCCACATTAAAAAAAAACTTATGTATTTGTCCCTGCAAATTATTTTTCACTTGTTTAACCACTTCAAAACTACACTCTCTTGACTGGTGTTTGCAAGAGCTCTAGCAGCAAGGAAGTCTTGTGAAAGAGCTGAGCAGCAACTGCAGCAACAATGGCATAAAGGGGAGAATGAAGACATTTAAAGAAGAAAAATGTAATAGGAACACGCGAGAACACATACATACATAAGAAAGACCTGTCATTTTGGGTGGGTGCCTGTCATTCATGAACTGAAGTAAGATTTTAAACTCAAACCACTCAAGGTAAAATCTTTGGCATCTTCCACATTTCTGGGATTTAGTTTGAACCCAGCACTCTCCAAGCTTGGGACGGCAGCCTAACAATCTTGGCACTGCAGCACACTCATAAATGACTGCATTAGGTTCTAAATTTTGATTAAACATTCTGTAATTAATCAATGGTAGACATGAAGCAGTTGGCTAGGTCCAGAGCTGCAAAATGTTTAAGACATAAAACATTACAAAGTAATTAGAATGTGCTCCTTCAAGAGAAGGATTGCCTTCAATAAAGAGGTAAATGATAGCATCATGTTTATTGTGGACGTAGGCAGCCAGTGCAATATGATAAACTGCAGGAGATACACATATCAGTAATCATCCACATTATTAGTGTCATTAATCATAATTCTAAAAATATGACAGCAGCAGCCAACTTTTTGACCAATTTTGCCTCTGCCTGTTGGCCGTTATAACTTCACTAATAGACTGCAGAGCTCCTATGCGTGGCAGTTTGCATTGAGAATGGAAGGTTAATTATATTTGAGCTGCTGATTCCTTCTCTCCTCGGAAAAGACTGAGCACTTTGACAATCCCAGGAGCTCACTGCTGTTAAACCAGTAAAAGTACTTTATTGAAATTTTCTTTGTTGGTCAGGAATGAGTAGATGTTTCAAATGAGATATAAGCGCCAGGCTGGGACAGCCGCTAATGTTTCTTCCAAAATAATCCTTGGACAGCAAGCTAAACTCATACTTCCCTTAGATATCTTTGCACAGTCTCTTGTGGATGGGTAAAAAGTTGAGAATTTAATAACTGCTGACAATAGTATGTATGGAAGAATCTCGGAGAATTGAAATTGCTGAGGAGTGGAGGCATCAGTGAAGGGAGGTTATAGGATAATCAGCTATCAGTTGACCTGAAAGAGGTACTTATTTAGTAATGTAAAATTACTAATAGAAGAACCCTGTTGAAGTGCCACATCATATCTGGTTTTATAGTTCCACTGGTATTATATAAGTAAAACCAGCATTTTTAGAAAAACAAAGCAGTGGGAATAAGAATTACCATTGCATTGTGACCAAACAAAATGGTTTACATATTTGCTGTGGAACTTGAAATCATACAAAACTATCCCTGGATCTGAGGGTTTGTTATGAATTTGAACTTACAATGCAATCAATAAAGAGTCTATGAACCTTCTAAGCAGAGCATGAGATGATGTGTTGCTGTGCATCAATATCTGGGAGAAAAGAATTGGTTTCAAAGCAGAATTGGGGGAAGCTAGCTGTTCTGATTGAGCTTTATCTTTTTTGCATTTACTGAAACTTGAAACTCAGTAAAATTCATGAGTGGGATGCATAACTGAAGGGACTGATTGCATAAAATCTTGCATTTATCACATTTTACATGGCTGTTGTAAAAGTAAAATAAAATGAAGAATGAAAACTTCTGATTACAAAACTGGGATCATGTAATATTTAGATGATTTAGGTTTGAAAAGAAATGTTAATTCATGCAGTTTGGCAACAGATTCTACTTGGATGTTGCCTCAGTACTTCTTAAGGGAAAATACACCTTGTGTGAAGGATCAGCAAAATACTTAAACACACAGGAGATGAGGACCTAGTGCATGACTGCTGTGCAGGGCCTTGTGTGAATCACCTCCACAGGGATAAACTTTTCTGTAGAGCATGTGTAGATTGTAGAAACAGCTTATGGCAGTTGGACTGATTGTCAATGGTGCTGAGCACCTGTAATTTCCATCAAAGGACTTTGTTGTACATACGATGACCTTCTCGTGCATGTAACATTGCTACACTGAGTTAGTTCACTTAGGAAATATTCCGTCAGATAAATCTTTTTTATTCTAAACTTTTTCAACCAGTCCGGATATTAGACAAGAGTGCTGGCTATTTTGTAATGAGTCTGTTTTGCTTCCAGGCAGCTAGTAAAGTGAGAGGTTGAAGTGTTGCAACACAATTTTGGTCATTTCTGAGTACCTTTGGCAAGTATGCCAGTGGTTGTGCTTTTTGTTTGTAATATCTTTTGATCTTTAATGGACAACAATAGTAATGTATTAAGAGTGCGACATGACCTCGATGCTTCTGAGCACACACAGCTGTTGTGAAAGTGTAATTCTGTTCACACCGTAAGGACCGTCTCACTAAACACCTCAACAGGTATGTACTGAATTATTGGGCCTTTCAAGAATCCTGAACCTGTCAGATTTTACATTAAAAATTATTTGGTAGCAAACATTGCCATCAGATATCAGTTCCACATCTAACCTGAGTATTTGCTTACACAGTTGGCTATCCTGCCCCCCCAAATGCTATCTCTGCATTAACATTTTTTATGCATTCCATGGCGATGACAAATTGTTTTCTGACTCTAACTGTGTATTAAGTATGCAAAAGGCATGTTTGCCACTGCCAACAAACCAATAATTCTCAATAACATCTTCAGAGTTACAACATTTATAAAGTTGCAAAGTGGAGTAAACAAACCATCTGTTTGGCTTTACCATATATGTCATGCTCTCTTATTAGCATATTACGATTCATTTAGTAAACAAATTTGGTGATTTCGTTCATGTCAAAGTTAGAGGGAGCTTGAAGATGATTAACATTCCTGGGACAGGCACATTAATACATTGCTTCCTCTGCAAAGTTAAATGGCTTCTCAGGAGAATCACCCCTTGTTGACAAGATGAGACTGTCAATTTTGTTTGCCTGCCACATTAGGGGCCGTAAGGGGATGGGAAGCTCTGAGAAAGAGGAGCAGTGTAGGCAGCATAATTCACTGCGAATTGAAAAAAGAAGTCTAATTCTGATAAATGGTCGACCCCAATACATCCTACCTGTTATTACAACAGACGTGCCGTATCTGTGCAGTAAATTAGTTAAACCCCTAAAGAGTTTGATGGGAGCTTATCTTCAAGTGAATAATTTGAGTGTAGAGGGAGCTGTCTTCGTGACCAGTGTGAGTGATTTGTTTCATATTGAAAGGGATTGAAATGACTGGGCTCCACATCTTTAATTTGCAAGAACTTGCCTGTCCTTTATTTCCTGCATTTAATAAGCACTGTTTTTTTACTTTTTTTAATAGGTGCTGAACTGTATTTTACCTTTTGGATTTTCTTCCTATGAAAGGTTAATATTTTTCAGATTCTATGCAATTTAAAGCCTCAAGAACTGATGTTATTACCCAAACTGTTCATGTAGAAATGCCATGGTTTCATTGGCTAGTATAGTATTTTGTCTTCACCCGTTGTTCCAAAGTCTAGCCCCTATCCCTACCTTTTACCTAACATTTAGAGGCAAACTAAACATGATGAAATACATGGAAGCACTAGCACGCAGACTGAAACCTTGGCCCTGTTCAGATAAATGTGAATTTTATAATTTAGGTCAGATCAGGATTTCAAACCTTTATTATCTTTGCTTAGATTTATGGATTTTTTTCTTTTTAATTGAAACAAACAAACAAACAAAAAACCTGTAT
Organism: Haliaeetus albicilla; assembly: GCF_947461875.1. NCBI lineage: Eukaryota > Metazoa > Chordata > Aves > Accipitriformes > Accipitridae > Haliaeetus > Haliaeetus albicilla. The sequence continues at coordinate 23,302,569 of NC_091516.1, read as the reverse complement.
CAAAGACTGCTGAGAGAGTGACAAAATTAGAACAGTAACTGAGAAAATAATTTCTTCAACAGTTTCCATTACTAATTAAATTCCAGGAACTGTTGTATTGTTGGTTCTCTTCAGTAAATGGGGGAAATGCTTGCTGATTCCTTCTTGAAGAAATGTCAGAATTAAGGCCATGTCTTTTCTCATAAATATGTACACTGTTATATTTAGCCAGAGTCTTACTTTCTGGTTCTTTGATTTTAGCTGCATGAAACTCAGCACTTTCAGTCTGCAGAGATTCTGAGAAAGCATGAAATTCTGGGTTTACTTTCTGTTATGTTCACCTATTCTGAGCCTTTCTATGAGTTTCAGGCTTAAATAAGCAGGAAAGGAACATGAAATTGAGGTAAGACCACAATACTTTGCCATATTAGCAAATTGTGTTAGCAATTAAAATCATGTGACATTTTTAAACAAAACCATAAATCTTCATTGACAGCCTTTGAGGTGAAAAGAAACAAAGAGAACTTTGCTTTAACATTTCATTATAGGTAAAAACATAGGCTGAATATTGAGCTGAAGATAGGTGTGGAAAAAGTTTCATGGGAGGAATAATGAAAGTTTCATTGTTTTTGATATTTTAAACCAGATTGACAGAGCTTAGTTTTAAACTAAGTGTAGCAGGATGATAGCTTGTATAGGGCCTGTACAACCTGAGTGGTTACTCCCATATCCAGCTTTAATAAGGGGTTTGCCAATCTGTATGTAAACCACCAGACAAATGTGTCCTGGCCTTTGATTTTGTAACAGAACCTTCTTCAAACTGCTGAAGGTTGTGTGGTTTCAGGTTTTGTAGCCCAACACTAGCTTCTGTCTTCTGTAAAAAAAAAACAACCCAAAACCCCCTACTATTAGTTGGAAAGAACAGAATTTAACAGAAAAGAATTTAATGTTGACTTCTAATGCATTAAGTCTCCAAATGTAATTTTATTGTATTACTTAATGCTGGGATCACTCACTGTATCTTAAAGCAAAGCTGCCCAAAGACTGATGGCCCCCTGCTGTGACCTCCTGTCTGTGATTTCTTTGCAGTGTTAGAATGATAGGGCTGGGTGGTATTACTTTGGCAAATCATGCATTTTCAGAACATTTGAAGTATAAGAGATTGGGATATTGTTGTATTTGGAAACAGGAGGAAAAGATGTGGTGGGATACAACTGGAAATGTTGAAAATATTAATTTCAGAATTTTAATGAACAATACAGTGTTCTTTGATGTTTGAGTGAGATTTTCATCAGGGAACTTTGTTGCTTACAGTGAGCCAAGGAGGAGCAAGGGGCCAATACCTAGGATGTTTAACTGGGACATCAGTTGGCTTGGCCTTTCTGTCTGACTGCATCAGGGACTGGAAAATGGGTTTCCTTGGTCCCTAACTGACTGCCCAAACAACTATGCTGCTATTTCATTCTCACTCTCTTTTTCTCTCATTCCCTTAATACTTAAGTGTAATCATATTTTTCTCTCACTGAAAAATTAAGAAAATAATGCTTTATGTTTCATTTTTAACAGCCTGCCCTGCCCCAAACTGTGAACAACACATTCAACCCAATTTTTCATGCAGTTGGTTTTGTAGCTTGAGTTCATATATATATATATATGTATATATATATATATATAAACTCAATATATAAATACTTGAATTTAAGTAAACAGAGTATGCTTTATCATCCAAATTCCCTAACTCTGCTGTGCGTATCAGAGATGAGGTTTGTCATAGTGCAGATAGGACTGCAGCCACGGGTGCATCCAAAGTTGGCCTTGAGTCATGCATAGGATTCATGCCAATTTCTATGCCAGGATAAATTCTACTCTCTGATAAATTCCTCCTCACTCACTTCAAAAAGAAATAAAAAGACTGACTAAATAAAAATAAACTAAAATAAAGCTGCCATTACATTTTTCTTTCCAACAAATGGATAGTAAATTAACAAAATCAGATTCATTGACAAGTGTAGAAGGAAACTGCTGAAGAGAACCCAGTCTGGATTTATGAACTGTGTAAATGGCATGTACGTTTAATTGACCATATTTCCTAGGCTTATAATCCCCTTTCTTCTCTTGATGCATAGTGCATCTCTCACTAGAGGAGCTTGCTAGTAGTAGGTGGGGTGGAACCGACAATGAATTCTAATTATGGAAGAATACTTCCGTGAACTTCACAAGGGAAGGAAAATACTACCACCAGTGGGATCATGCCCACAGTCAGAGAGCTGCTGTAGTTGGTGTAGCACTCTGCATTATGCTGCTACTCCTGTCTGACAGGGCAGTGGTGAATTGGGAGGTGAAATACCCTTGCCACTTCGCCACAACCACAGATTTCATATGTATCATCATTATCATCCTTACAGCAGCACTGATCCATTCTTAAGATCATTGAATTCAGAAGGCTGAATTCACTCTGGTGAGGACTTTCCACCCACTTTTGCCCATATGTCTAATTCATGAATAGTAACTTGAAAGAAGAATGTTAATTATGTAGAAAAAGCAGGCATTCTGGGCCTCCTAAAATAAACCACTTTGCTAAAACTTCCTTACCACAACAAGGTACATCTCAAAACATCTTGGAAAAGTACTCTGCTCGTTTTTGAGAGTACATGACATGTAGTACAGAGATAAACAGATGTTTGGACATTCTTTGGCACACACAGTATTTTAAATTCTCAGAACTAACCCTTTTCACCATCCTTTGTTGCCTAGGGTGGGATAGATCTGGTAACTGGAGCTGAGTGAAATATGCCTTCACTTAAGCTCTTTTGACCTTGTATTTCTGCCTGGAAGACTTCATTCACCAGTTGTCTTTACGTAATATTTCCATTGTGAGGATCAAATGTCATTTTGGTAGTTGATGTACAAATAAGCAGTCTAATCCAGAGTCATTCAAAGGATTTTATTAGGTCAAATATTTTATGTTTTCTATACATACATACACCTCTGCCATTCATTTATGTTCTTCAAGTTTTTTTCCTGCAGATGCAGTAGCAACTGCAGTGCAAAGGACACCAGAGATGGCCTTAAATTAGCTAGTATGAGGAATAATGGAGCCATAGCAAGCTGAAGCTCAGCTGGTTTTGGCATATCTTTTCGTGATTTTCTGCCTGTTTGATGGCAGTGTTCATGCAGTGGCATAAATCACTCTGCCCAAGCTGTGCCTCAGCTTACTCAGGGAACATTGTTTACATGTACCTGGGAGCAGTATTCAGAGGAGGAGGGGTAGCAGCATTGTAAATCACATCAGGGAACAGAATGACTGAAGCAAGAAGCTGCAGATGCCATGGGGAGGAGTAGATAAACAGATGACAAGGTGGCTAGCATTGGCTGAGGGCTGGTAGAGGTCATGCTAGGATTTGGGATTGACAAGGCAGGGGAGAAGGAGTTGGATTAGGATGGAATACTTTGATTTGGTATGGAGAAGGTGGTCTGGGGACTACTGGAGCAATTCAAGATGGCTGAATGAGTATATTTTCCAAGAAAAAAAGCAAGGAAGATCAGCGTTGGATGAGAGGAGCAAAGAAATAGCTAAATTTATCAAGACAAAAATTAATATGGGCTTGGTCAATATGCTACTTTTTTCTTCTCATGTCTCTCTGACGTTTGCAGCTACTAGGTCGGAGTACAGGTTGTCAGCCACATACTCTTCTGCCTTTCCAGCTGAATGATAGTCTTCATAGCTTCACAGTAAATCATGCTTCATTTCTGCCCCTAAACTCAAGCCTATTCTATTAGGCAATTGCCAGTGATTGCCTTTTCCCAGAACATCTCAGTTTTTAAACTTCCTGGTCTGTACTGCTTCTCTTTCTAGTCTGCCTTTATCCATACTCTTCTTTCTTAATTCCATTTTTTTGCTTATGAATCCATTATTTGTAGCTGTCCTTACATACATGGGCATGTTCCTCCTACACAGAACTCCCTTGTCATCTTTTCCCAAAGAAACCTTGGGATTGCTGCTGTCAGCGCCAAGAAATGCCTTCTTTACGCAGGGCACTGCTCAAGCAGCATCCTGCACGGGGTACTCAGTCTGCAACTTAGGGTGCAATGCTACATTTGATTGAGTAGCAGATGGGAAAGGGGTGCAGGGTCAGGCTCCAAGCACTTTAGACTGGTGTGTCTATCAAAACATACTTTTCCTTCCCTCCTACCCTAAGGATCGTTCAGCTACTGCAAATGTGTCTTGCTAGTACCTTCAGCACACAATATTCTTAATTCTGAGCAAAGTTGTAGCCCCTGTGACTTTGGTTTTGTCATAAGATTTCAAAACTTCTGTGTCCAAATAAATGAACTTTTTCCCACAATTCTTTCCTCTCACCCCTACCAGAATGTTTTTGCATATGATATTTAGGGACAGTATTAAACACAAGTGAAATAGATTAAGAAATGAATGTAAAAGAATCAATTCTCTTGAACTGTGGTTGCATAATGGAAATCGACTGCTATGAATGAACCTCTATGTTCAGAAGTTATGAACAGCAGAGCTAATGCACTGCCATGAGTTCATCTTTATTATTGCATTACACCTGAATCAATTGATAAAGTAGCTTTTTTTTAAAGCGAGGAATGGCACTTAATTGAATAAAAGTCAATGTAATTATATTAGGAGAATCCAACAGTACTGCTGACAGCGGAAAAGGGACACTACTGAGCAGAGTGCCAGAACTGGTCCACACATTTCTGCACATCGTTTGCCTGACAGATATTATGGGCTGGTACATACTTTAACTAGATTACTGATTGCCACTGCTCTAAGTGAGAATTGAATAAAGGAGGCATCTCTTCTTATCAGAGCATCAGTAGGGTTTGCATCCTTACACTGGTCTTTCTCAGAGTGGCCTCTGTCCATCTGGGGCTCAGCGGTCCCCCTTTAACATGGTAGTTTATTCTTATCTCTTCATTCAGTGGATGCTGAAGTTATTTTCACTGCATGCCTGGCTGCCATTTTTCTCAGCAGCAAACCAAGAAAATAGTAAGTGCAAATGCATGGAAACTACAGTTACAGTTATCCTGACTAGTTTGTACACTGCAGCAAATTCCCATACCAGGGGAGTGAGGAGGGGAGAGAGGGGGAGAAATCATAAGAAGTAAACACATGAGCACATGAGTAGTTCTTAGTTAAGCGCTATGATGATAAGCACAAATGTGCTTTTATGGTCATGTAATAACACTGGTCAGTGTGGACAGGCCTTCACAGTAAGCGTTTCCTGTACTGCACTTAGCAACTTTATGTGGAGTTGTATGCCATCTGACACCAGGAAGGCAAGGTACTGTCAGTACTACTGTTTATCATTCATGTATGTGCACACTGCATGCATCTGTTCAGAACTCATTTGTGGATGATAATGGGATGCTGTGAATATGCTTTGATTAATTTGCTTTATGTTTTTCATATTGTGTGGTTGAGTCAGTATCCGTCAGGACAACAGTATAAGTGAGATTACAGCTGACAAAAAACAGTTTCACAGTCAAGACTTTTTTTAAAGTCTGTATTTTATTGGTTTCAGATATTATTTTCTTTTGTCTTTTTTTAAAACCAGATATGTCTGGATTGGAATGTGAATTTGTTCTCTCTCTCTCTCCTCCCCCTCCCCCTTTCTTTCTCTTTTCTCCTCTCTTTTCTCTCTCTCTCTCTTTTGTGATCTCAATTTAGCAAAAGATTAGAAAGCTGATCTTATCACAAGGTAAGCTCAGCCTTCCTAAGTGCAGTGTGGGGATATGCATAATTACACTTCTGCGCCTCAAAAAAGCAGTGATGCTATACTTGCTTGTGTGAAAGGAGTATTTCCCATGTGGGAGAAAAACAAGGAATACTCTCCACTTTTTTCCACCCTTGCCCATACCTCTCAACTGTCTCTCATTAGGAGAGAAATTTTCCATTCTGGACCCCCCCTTACTGGAATAATTGCATCCCAAGCAGACATGATTCAATTAAACTGCAGTTTAGTATCAGTTTTATGTCAGAGAACAGTTACCTGCATGTGCAGGTGAGTGGGACGGATCGCTTCTATTGGTGTTTTCTTTATTTATTCCCATAAGTTATGTGCAACAGATAGATGAATTGTGAAGTAAGTGATAGAAAATTACAGAAATTAACTGCACATCAATTTAATATTCCTACATTTGCATTTTCCTTCTTTATCTGCATTGTATTGCTGTACCATGTTTGGGACTTCAGCTGGTTGAGAGGTATGTTTGAAAGGGTTTCTTAAAGTAAAAGCTTCCAATAAGGAAATACTGCTAATAGCTATTGTTCCCCTTCTTCTTTTTTGTTACTGTAGGACCTGAATGTCTGTAAAATATATGATCATTGTTATGTCTTCCCATGCCAGTTTTATACCTAGTGCTTTTTTGCAAATTAAAGTATTCCTATGTTAAAACTCTCTCTTTCTCTCTCTCCCCCACCCCCCCCACCCCCCCCACCCCCTCCCCCGCCTCTTTCTTTTCCCTCCTACATTTGGGCTCTGATCTGCAATTTATAATGGGCAGACAGACTGGTGAGTCTGCATGTTGTAAATTGCGGGTTTGGGTCCTTAGCTTGCAAAGAATGTTACGCAGTAGAACTTCGCTAATTCTTTTTTTACTGACTTGAAAATCCAGTCACCCTCCAAAGAAACTGAATAAATATTTGTTGTTTCCTCAGCAATGGTGCACATTCTGAATACTGAACCCTAAAGTTTTCTAATACTGAAAACTTTATACTGATTTCTTATTATTAAGCACTTCAACAAAACAAGCATGTTCTGTGGTCAGAGGTCTCTGATGTCTGTTATGTTTGTCAGTTCCATTGTTAATTCAGAAAATGCAGTTTTTCAAAGAGGGTTTCCTGACACTACTGCAAATCAGTGAGGTTCTACTGCAATGGGTGAATAAAGCCAATGTCAAAAGTGGAGAGTAGAATATAGTATTTAAAATAATAGGCTGTTTTACACAGTTACTAACACAAAGGCTTACACTGGTTGCAAATGTAGAGCTTGCTTTCTTGAGAACAAAGGCCCAGATCCTGTAAAACACTTGAGAATATTTTAACTTGCAGCTCTTGGGATCTGGTCCAAAGACCACTGACGTCAGTGACAGCTTTTCCAGTGTCTCTTGAGCACCCACAGTGACTTCAGCACATACCTAAACCAAAGCCCATGCTTAAGTGTTTTGATTGATTTGGGGCAAAATTCTCATTGCCATTAGCAAGCTTTTTTTTTACTGGAAATTACACTGCTTGGGTCAGTCAGCAATGCATCAGACACAGTACTGGGAAGAGTACAGGGAGGAGCAGAAGTGCCCTCCCAGAAGGATGGAACCAGTGACTTTGGCTAAGATTTTCAGAAACTTACATGTAGATTTCAGAGACTCGTTCTCCTAAACCCTTCAAGTCATCTCCATCTTGATTTGGCCTGATTCTGAATCCTTTTATACCAGAATTAAATTATCAGAATCAGGACCTCTGACTATGTATCATTCAGTTGCCGTTATTTTTTTCTCCTATATTACACTTACACAGTTATGTGAGTACATATATATATATAAAAACTATATTTATATGTATGTATGTATAAATTTATAAGGATATGGATCTAGAGATAGACATAGACACAAATACACATAGATATTCCATATATTAATAATATTTTCTCTTGAAGCAAGGCAAGGGCAGCAGGGATTCAGGAACCAAGAAGAGCATTTTGCATTTTCTGCTAGTGCAATTTATTAGTTTGTAAATGTCAAATAAAAGGGCTATAGCTGCTGCTGGGGACTAATGTTGAGGAGCAGCAGCTGAAAAGAAAAACAATATGGGGGTGGTTAATTTGCTTGTTTTGTTTTGGTTTTATGTTGCAATTTGTTCACTTATAACAAGACTGAATTTTCCAAGAAACATGGATAGGGGTTATTTTTATGATAAATTATTGATAAATCAGAATTTGGATTTGGTGCTTGATGACTGTATGTTTAATCAAAAATACTGTACATTTTTCCTTTTCTCCCTTCCCTCTTCCTTTCCCAGACACAGTGCTAACATAAACCTGCACCGTAAACTGTTGACCAAAGAACTGGATGACATGGGCCTGGACACCTCACAGCCTTCTCTTAGTAAGGACCTCCGCGATGAATTTTTGGTGAAGATATATGGCGCTCAGCATCAGATGGGGCTCGACATAAGGGAAGACACCTCCTCACCTGCTGGTACTGAGGATTCCCATATGAATGGGTACGGCAGGGGCATGTCAGAAGACTATATGGTCCTAGACCTGAGCACCACCTCCAGCATCCAGTCCAGCAGCAGTATCCATTCCTCAAGAGAATCTGATGCAGGAAGCGATGAGGGCATTCTCCTGGACGACGTCGATGGGGCAAGTGACAGCGGGGAATCTGCCCACAAGGCAGATGCCCCTGCCTTAGCTGTAGGTATGGGCACCGATGTCCCAGGATCCCTCATGTTCAACAGTGTTTCGGTGAGCAACGGTGGGATAATGTGTAACATTTGCCACAAAATGTACAGCAACAAGGGAACCCTCAGAGTGCACTATAAAACAGTGCACTTGCGAGAAATGCACAAATGCAAAGTCCCTGGGTGCAACATGATGTTCTCCTCTGTCCGTAGCCGAAACCGGCACAGTCAGAACCCCAATCTGCATAAAAACATTCCTTTCACTTCAGTAGATTAGTTCAAGGATGGACACAGCATAATGCCAGCTCTCAGAGAGGGCCCACCACATCTGAACTGCCATATACAGTCTCCCTTTATATATATATATATATATATAAAAAAAAAAAAATACATATATATATAATCTTTTTCTTTTCTTTTTTAATGAAAGAAACACCAGGTGCTTTTTCCCCTTTGTTGGTTGTTGGGTGGTTTTTTTTTTCCTTTTTTTTGGGATAGAAACAAAAAGGTGGGATCTTTAATTTGGGGGGAGAGACCCTTCATAAAAAAAGCAAACTAAAACAAAAAAACAAACCCACAGAAAACTTGCAGTTGTCCCTAGTTCTGTTAGAATGTTCTTGGTCATCTCCAAAGAGACAATTTGTTCTACCCATGACTTTTGCCTGAAAAAAAAAGAACAAAAAACAACAAAAAAAAAATGCAAACAAACAAAAAGAAAAAAAACCGATCTACTTAGTTGTCTTTGTGTCTTCTAAGCATTGGGGATAACGTTCTACTAAGCATGGCTGTTAACACTTGTATATATATATTGAGCCTTGACAGGCCTATGATGTAAAACAATTGTATTGATGGTGGTTTAACTCTTATTTTTTTGCTTAATTTTTACAGTTACATTCAGCTGTTAGATAAGCAGGAAAAATAGTTTGCTGGCTAGTTCTACTCATTTATGTTAGCTTTAATGCACATTTTTAAAAGAACCACGGTCTTGTTTTAACTACCTGCTAGATATAAGTAATACAGAGGTGCTGGCATGCTTTACAGTACCTGATCTGATACAGTTTTTTTGTCTTGTACTATTACATAAATCCAGTCATGCACTTTTTCGTACACTACAAGGGGATGTGTAATAATATCCATGCTTTTTTTTCTTAAACTATTGCCATATTTTCAGTAAGTGTCTTTAAAAAAATACACTTAGATAAAAGTGGTCTGGTCAGTATGAGGGCATGAATGCCAAACAAAGAGTATTAGTGTTTAGTGTTAATACAAAAGTGCCAACTTTGCACACGTTTTGAAAAAAGAAAATGTAGTTATTCACCATAACCACAGTTGTAGTTTTTGGACTCCAGAAAAAAGTACTGGGGAGGGAAGAGGGGTACAGTGAAATACAGAATTCTTGGTGCTTTTTTCAAGTGCCAGTTATTACTAGAAACAATAGTGCATCCTTATTCCTTATATACTACATTACATAAAAGAAAAAAAAACAGAATCGTGTCATATGAATCAGTGGAAACTTTTTTTTTTGTCAAACATGCATAATATTTGGGGATATAAATGCTGATACTACTTGTCACAGAACAAAGATGAATATAATTTTGTGTGCTTCTTACTATGGCCTGGATTTTTTGTGGTGTTTTAAAAAAAAAAAAAAAAGAACAGGGAAATAATGTTAACTATGTTGTTCTGTAAAGTTGTCTTTTTTGCAATGGAAAGTGCTGTAGTATGATTAAGGCATGTTTTATAGAAGCAATCAAAAGAAATTAATGGCAGAAGCACTTAGAAGCTCTGAAAACATATGCTGGACTTTTTATTGGGTAACTTTCCCTTTGGATAAAATTAGAGGCCAGAAAAAAAGGATCTCTAGTTGTGTTAATGTTTTGTGTTTCACCAATACGGTTTGTCAGAAAATAATGAAAGTCCAAGAAAGAGAGCAAGCAAGAGAGCAAGCATGAACAGGAGAGGGAGAAGGAGCAAGCAGTTGAGAAATGCAGAGAGAAAGAGAGGCTGTCCTATGAATCTTTTTTGTTTCCGGTGTTTACACATGTTGCTTGAGCTGGTAAACCACACTGGCAGCCTGACTTACCACAACATACTGACTGAGTGATGGTATTTACTTAAGTTCAGTCTACAGCCAAAACCATTAGGGTGTGTGTTGTAGACTCTTTTCTTTACAAAAACAATAACAAAAGCAAAAACAAACAAACAAACAATTGAAAACCCAAGGGATATTTCAGCATACAAGAAAATATTCCTTCAGTGAGAATGTGTTCCTTTTCTCTATTTACTGACCCAGAACATTATTATTCTTAGCCAAGAGTTAGAAATGCTCCATTGTTTCAGCTTGTCATTGTTTTGATTTGCTGTGCATTGTGATTATTCTTACCTTTATGTCCACTTGAGTACTTAACTCCTGTTACATGTTCTAGAGGAAACTCTTAATATGGATTTCCTCTTTTTTAGTACTCTTCATGCATTTCAGTATTCTTGTTTCCAAAAGTAGGAATCAATAGCTAATAAATCAGTATTTCCAGTTGTAGAAAATAAAAGAAAAATCTTTCTAAATGAGTTCTCACTAGGTTCCTATGGGTTACAAGCCTCTGATCATTTTTTGATTCTGTACACTGATGAAGCCCTGAAAACATTTGTGTATCCCATATAAACTGTAAGGAAAATTTACCTTCTGGTTTAACAAAAAGAAACTTTATAGCAAAAAGCTAAGCAGTTTCACTGACTTTTTTTCTTTCATCTTTTTTATTTTTCCTCAAAGTCTCAACTACTTTGCCTTGTTAAATTGAGTGGAGAGATCTGCTTCGCTTTGTTTTATGTTGTACAAGCTCAGTGTGTTTGTGAGAAAGGGAAATTACAACAGTAAAGGTGCATTCTTCTGAAACACATGGACCTTTATAGTGTTATCTGTACTGCACTCCCGTCCCTCCTCCCAAGCTATTAGGAACAAGCAAGATGGAAAGTCTAAAAAACAAAACAACAAAAATTGAATGATATCTACAGTAAGAAAACCCCACTGTTTTGTAGTATGTATGGTATAAATAAATACCATTTTTAATGAAAAACACATTTGAGGGATATAAATAATTCCTCACTGAATGCATCACTGTTCTGCATTCTCATTTCACTCAGTTTCTGTTAGAGGTCAAATGGTTTTGGTCAACTTGTTTGGAAACTTAAACATCAGCAGTAGATAAATTCAGCAGAAAAATTACGTAGAAAAAAATCTGTTTATTACACAAAATGAAACAGGACATTCTAAAAGTAAAGAAGCAGGCACAAACCTCCAAAAACTTTTAGAAGCTCTGCGATCCTACTTCTATGGCATCCTAAACTTCATTCAGATTTTATTTAAGCCGTGTAGGAGACACTATCTCCGTCTTGTGGACAGAATATTACTCACTGTTATTTCTAGGCGAATCAAGTGGTTTCTTCAGTGCTAGTGATACTAATCTCAGAACAGTCTTTGTTTTAGAAGGGCACATACACTTATGTTGAATTGAATGGCATTTCCCTCCTTCCTACTTACCACGCATCTCTATGACAATCTGTATTTATCAGAATTGTTCCTGTGGTGGAATTTGTATCATCTAAAGTTATCTGAAAAATCCTTAAAAATGTTGTGTGGTAGAAGTTTTGTTTTACTGACAGAAAGTAGCATCTCTGGGTGCTCAGCAGCGACCCAAACTGCAGTAGGCATAATGACCAAACACCTCATGTGTCCAGCACAGGGCATGGCTCTAATGGTGTGATGACAAGATAAGTGTTGTGCAGTTATTTATGCCATCACAAACCTGTGGCTATCCCTTCAGTTTCCAAACCTGTCAGTCTAAACCTTTTTACAAGAATTAGACCAACTTTGAGGAGGAGACTCTTCATTTTACATGGAGTTTGTTCCTTCTTGTTTGCTTCTTATAGTTATTGTGGTCACTCTTTCCACATTGTTTCACTGTTTTCTTTCTTCAAGGTAGTTGTATTTTTCTGTAAATATCAAAAAGGCTTTGTCTACTTTTAGGAAATAACTCTTTGTACTGAACCTCCTTTAGAAACAGAACTACTTGTCTGGAGGTTGTTAAGCATTTTTCTTTGTTTTGGAGGGGAGGGGTCAGGAAAGCATGTGATACTGGTTAATAACTAGATATCTTTTGAAAACCTGTATGAAACAATTTGGAAGGAAAACAGGATAGTCAAAGCACAAGAATGCAAACCAGAAGTTTTAATACCACTGGTGGCCCCTTCTCACTGGTTAGTCTTGGACAGATCATATCACTTACGTATCCATTTGTGTTTCAATCTGTTAAAATATGGCTAACACTAATATGATCTTCCCCATAAGGGTGCTCCTCTGAGGACTAATTAGCTGGTGTTAGTAAAGAGCTAATTTAAGTCATAAATATTTTTGCACACCTTACAATATTTAGTCAATTTTTCTGAGCTGTATCTCAAACAGGGACATTTTTTTATGGCTGAGATTTTAACTTTGCCTCTCAAACTGCAGCTGGCACCATGGTGACACTGGAGTTGTGCATACAAAGTATAAGCACTCTGTCACTCAGTCACAACTCAATTTGACAAAACATGGAAGGTATAGATTAAGAAGCCTATTAGCACATACACACTGCTCTTAAAGGTCTCTCAAAGGCTTTTCATGACTGAGCTCACAAAATTTGTATGTTTTCTATGGATCTGTAGCTATTTTACACAGCAGAAATTGTGCACCATATTTGCCATGAGTAAACTTCAGTGCATTCCTTTCCTTCCTTCCTTCCTTCCTTCCTCCTTCCCTCCCTCCCTCCCTCCTTCCCTCACTTCATTCCATTGTGGAAATGAAAAGGTACTTTCTCTGCCTGTTCCAGAATTTTATAAGTTTTCCTTCATCTATGCATTTCCCATTCCATCCCCAAAAAAGGAACTGTTCAGGAAAAAGAGTAGGGTCAGGTTCTAAACAGTAAAGTAGCTGCCAAGGGAGGTCAGCACCTCCATTGATATGGTCCAGTACAGCTAATAGGAAGTGGGGCTGCAGGGATCCACTTGAGTTTTCCCCGAGTTTTAGTCTTCTCAATTAACACAGTTAAGGATCTAGCATAGCTAATTATGTGAGGTTGGCATGTGCCTAAGCAACAAGACAAAGAGCTGTGTGGGTATCTGGAAAGCTCAGAAACATAATGATTCAAGGTCTGATCTGTTCCAAAGTTAGGAACCATTTACAAGACGAGAGATTTAGTTCCAAAAATTTCTCCTTCAATGCATATGATGTTTTAAAGTCAAAGAAGTGTTTCGTTTGGACCCATTTTTCACAAGGTTGTGAGCAATGTCAGCTGCCATCAGAAAACAGAACATCTTTTCAGAAATGTATTTGTACTCCAATTCTGCAGGACATTTTCACAGCATCATTGGTGGTAGGGGAAGGAATAAGGGAGGGAAAGTGTTTGATCCAGGAGTGCACACATGCTCCTCTAAATTTTATTGTGCCAGTTATGTGAAGAGAAGTATTACTCCTTCTTCTGTCCCCAGAATGTTTTTGTCATTTTTCTCTTTGGGTTGTGTTAACAGAATTACTCTTTTTTATTTCAAAAGAGAAGCAAAAGTGTCTGTACTAAGGGCAAGGAGGCAGCAGGAGTTCTCTGTGGGGAAAAGGTGAGTGGCAGACATATCATGGCAGCTGGTATATGTCAGTTCCTTCTTAGTTTGTTTGTGGTTTTTTTTTTCTTATGTCACTACTTTGCTGCTATAGTAACTCAACAAAACAGTGACTGTAGTGCTACTTTGCTAGATATGCATCAGTATATCGTGCTGTCGCCACATGATGAGTTGGGCTTTTTTCCTCCTCCTGTAGGGACATAAAAGGAACTCTTCTCCATACCCATTTTTACTTTATGAACAGAGCAACATCATATGAGGGACTGAACCTTTCACCCACATGTTTGCCCAAGTACATGTCTGTTCCAGTCCCATGGTTTCTGTCTCTTCTTGCCAAGCAGCATTATCACTGCCTTTAAAATGGCCTGTAACAGAGTGATGCAGCAACTTTTTTACATAAGTAATATTATCTCGAGTCTGTAATTAACCTGTCTTATGTGGCTTGTTTTCTCTGGTCAAGTCATGATATTGAATGACAGCTTTGATTTTTTGATCAAGATATTGATCATGTATATCCTGATGCTGTTGCTGTTATGTTTGGCACTGGCACTGAAAGGAAAACAGTTCTGGACCACCAAAGGGTTAAAAAACGGACATGTTTTTGACAAGTCCTCTGACTTTTGCCAGTATTATTGTTCATTATGATGACACTGTATTTTTTTTAATAGCAGCTGTAGTTGTCATAAAACTATTTTCCCATTCCTCTCCTTTAAAGTGTGATGTTGTAAATTCATGTGACCTTTCCTGCAAAGAATAAATATTTCTTTTTTTATATAAGATCTCAAGACAAGGCTTGGTTTGTAACAAATAGTGGCCCATTACAAAGCAGGAAAAAAAACCTGAGCTGAGCAGAAAGAAGCTTCAGTTCAATTTCACCTCATATCTTTCTAATAACTTACTTGTCACTTTATTACCTTCCAGTAATGTGAATGCTGCTGACAAGACTGTCACACTAACAGCAGACAACACCCTCTCTTCCTTAGCCCCAGCTCTCCTGGCTACTTATTGCACTGGCCCTGAAGGGACACAAACTAATAGTGTGCTTTCAAGTTCAGCACTTGGCCATCAAATATAAAAGGATGCGTAATTGCCTGTTTATCCCCTGTGAAGGGGAAATTGAGTATAAGAACGAGGCTTTCCCTCCCCGTTCCTTGACACACACACACACACACACACACACGCATGCACACACACATCTGCAGTGAGTGAAGGGAAGTCCCATCTGGAGCACTTCGATTTGTCTTTGGGAAGCCCAAGGCTGCCACTGGCTGCTCTATCGAGCTATCAGGCAGACAGTAACAAGATGGCTTCTTAACAAAAGGTCAGCTGAGAAATACTGTCTGTGACGGCACTTTTGTCTGCTTATGTAGCAACTAATTGCTTTGTATTGGCATAAGCCATACTGTGCCTGCTAGAAATAGTCATGTGAATTTGCTACAGGTCTTGCTGCGTAGGTTCAGTGGCAAACAGAATATGCAGAGTTTTCTTTTTCTGGTTTAGCCCATCCCTTGGCAAATTTCAGAGCAGTGCCATCCTCTCAGGTTTCTATGGTGAATGCCAATTCAGATATCGTTTCTGCCATGATAGGAACATCTCCTGCTGAGGTCAGTGTGAACCTCTGTAAAGTGTTAGGGAAACGTATCTGAGACACAGTCTGCTGCCCTCAGACAAGGAGGAATTATTTCTGATTTATCCCTTCATTTACAATAACACTGCCAAAATACAGGCTCCACAAGCACTTCTCAGATGAGGCCATCAAGAGAGAGTTTGATGGTGAAGTAGGTTGGGAGCACATACTATGTTTTAAGGTGTTCTAAGTGCATGAAGGCCAGCATACCTGGCTTCAGCCACTCCCCTTCCTTTTTATTGTATGCTGACTGGCTGCTGAACAGCAGTTGAAAATTCAAGTGGGCACAGGAGCAGCTGAAGCGTGCGTTCGTTGCAGGGTCAGCAGCGTTCCTCTGCCAAGATCGTAACACCAGATCCTGTGTGCGCCTGTGGGTGCTGGACACTGTGGGTTGAATGGTGCTGGTGGCCAGTGTAGCACCGAAAAAGACAAAGACAGGTTTCAGGCAAAGCCCAAGACTGGGAGACCTAAACACAACCATTCTGGGGTTCATTGTTTTTCGTATCCTTGGATCGATTCATGGCATTAGTGGGCTGCAGCTCCTCTTTGCTGGTTCCGGATGCTAATACTGTCTCCAGCACTATGTGGTAATTTGATGTTTGCTGCAACAGAGGTGATGCTACCCACTATAAATATGCTGAGGCCTTTTACCAGTCAAAGGTCACTGATCTTTTCCCTCCTTTTCCTTCCAAGTGCATCAGAAGCTATAAGGGTGAAACCAGCAGACAACTTCCTGAGGCCTGTTTGTGTCAGAAGTGTAAAGGCTGAGCCCTGATTCTGCTCCCCTGTCAACTCCATGTGCACAGGGCACTGACAGAGGTGGGAGCAGCCGGATTAGGTGACCTGCGCTGATGAGTTTGGGCAGGCCTAACAGCCTTTCTTTGTGTATCATTTCTGAGGCTGTTTGTGGAGACTGAGGACTTTCTGATCAAAGAAAGCATTTGGGTCCCCTGTGTGTGTGTGTGTGTGTGTGTGTGCGCGCGCGTGTGCCTGCACACATGCGTGAGTGTGTGTCAGACAGACAAAGAGAGAAGGAGAAACAGACACAGCACTTAGAACAAAGAGCCTTAAAATTAAGATTACAAATGGGCAAAATTACATAACTTTCATCACACTTACCTATAGGTATATTTCCTCTTATGCGCTTAAGAGCATGAGAAGCATGAGTGAGCAAATGTCTAATGTGTAGAGAGGTTTATTCAGATGTTCTACAGATTTCATACGCTGCTCCCTTCAAAATTTTGGAGAAAATATTTTAGGAATATTGAGAAAAGCATCCAGGGCAATTACACTTCTAGATAAGAGAGAGCGAGACTAGCTAAGTGATGCATAAAGATTTTATAAGGCATCCGTTGTCAAACAAAAGGTTGAGAATGATCAGAGGATAATGCACAGTTAAGATGGCAAACTCATCAATAGTTAATCACAACCTGTCCACTTCTGTCATGAAATGCAAGAGGCTGTGAACAGCAGCTCTGGGGGACCAGTGGCACTCGTGCACACGCGTGTGTGTGCCTGAGTGGGGAAGCGTTACGCAATGACCACATCCAGCTCAAGACTTCAACACACATTCCACCTCCCCACCCACCCCCACTTCCTGTGCTGATGGGGCAGAATGTGTCCCCTCCATCAATGCTGTGAAACAGTACGGTAGCTGCACAAATTGTGATTCTAGGGGTGTTCTTAGTCTACCCGATGACCTATGGAGTAAACAGGGTCACTTAAGCTGTACAAACTAAGGCTGATTTCTTCATTATTTTTCAACCATACTGTTACATTTGGATTTTTTTTTTTTTTTTAACAAACCCTTGTACAATCTTCAATCATGGTCTTAATCTTCCCATTTTCTTCAGCTGTCCCCACCCCTTCTCCTTTCATTCCAAGAGAGTCTTTAATTAAAATTCTCTCAGAAAAGTAATACAGCCTCCTGATGTTCTCCATTTTGGAAAGTTTTATGCATTCCATCTGTGAAAATGGTCACCGTTTGTAAAGTGACAAGATGAATAAAATGGCCACTGTTGTGTGTGTGTGTCTCATTTAGCTATTTATAAATATGAAATTCAGCATGCTGCTTTTTCTTGTGCAAACTTTGGTTCCTATGTCATATGGGGCTCCTTTCCCATAACGTGGCTGTTTCTGAATGGGCGGCATTTGTGTTCTCAGTTCATGCCTCCTGCCTCTCCTCCAGTCTATAAAAAAAGGTGATCTGTGTTCCAGTGCAATGTATGTGCGACAGGTGTGCAAATAAGCTGATCTGAACACATTCAAAATTTGCCCTGGCCGAAGGTCCACACACTTTTACTTACCGCAAAGCAGGTCACTGCAACCTGTTTGTACCTACGAATATGTCATTGCAGGGGGCTTACCCCTGCAGCCAAAGGGGTTTGGAGTTTCTTTGTTTCACTGAAGGCTCTTGCTCACTGGCACAGTTGTTGTTTAACAGCTTTGACTGAGAAGGTCACTTGGGCCGAGCAACATGGCGATTTCCTGTGTAGCCGTCTGCTGTGTTTCAGTTCTCCTGAACTGGAAATACGGGAGCCTGACTGGGGGTTCATGCGGAGATGTAAGCTGAGATAAACTGGACTTGAACCTTCATGTATTTGGGGGTCTGTAGGGGCCTGGCAGCGGGTTCAGTCACAGAAGCAAAAAGCCTGGAAAACCCTTTCTCGGTGGGCATGGGAGGGCTCTCACAGCCTGCGACGCACCGGCCGCAGCAAGGGGGCTGCTGTGCGGAGAACGGCGGGCTCGCTGCTGGCTCACAAAGCTAGGCTTGTTCCAGTGGACTTTGTCGAGACATGTTGCTGGGGTACCCCCCCCAGGCACAGGAAAATGTGGAGTCGGGGCCTGATGGACATTTTTACAAAGGTTCTCCGTTTGGAATAGATGAGGCTTTTTCTTTTCACTGTTTGTTCTCAATGTGAGCAAAACGTGAATGCTCTGCTGTCCTGCCTGCAGAACCAAAGCATGCACTATGGAATATAGCTGTACAAGGGGATATGAAAAAATGCATCATGTTGATCTAATAATCGTGACATTGGTAGCTTCATAAATACTGTATGTACTCTAAACAAGTTTTTTCCATTAGTAGTCTGAGGGAATTAAAAGTCCTGTTTTTAATTTGACATTTCTTTTCTTGTATTTTCTGTACTGTAACTGTCCTACAGTATGTCTTTTGCATAAAATGCATAAGGTTTTGGGGATATAAATGGAGTTTTACTCATACTTTGTCCAAATACCTCTTGTAATTTGTATCAAAATTCTTGTACAATTTTTATATTAAAGATTTATCAGTCACTGATCTTTCTGTTTGTCTTTACCCTTCTTCATTTTTTACTGATTCAAACAATACACCTTTCCATTGAAAGGCATATGGTCATGGAAAGATGCTTCCCTGCAAAGCTTGCACAAGGCCTCTTGTAGTTTGAGAGCTGCATACTACGTTTAAGAGGTTTGCATATTTGCCAGAAATTGAATAGGTAAAAATTTTGGGGAGGACGTATAATTTTTTTTCCCTGGCTTGCACACATTTCCTCAGAAATGTCATGATTAGTTTGGTGTCCAGAGTCCTACAGTCTCACTAAGTTAGTCACTTAAGTGTCTGCAAAAACCTCTTAAGATGGACATTGCTCACACTTAGGTATGTCTGACAGATTAATAAATTGAAGTGAAAGGTCTTGCCAAATTCTAACTTAGTGTCCTAGCACAGGTCAGTCCTCCTTTTTCTTTTCAAAGCAGTGGCACACAGCTCATTAATCTCAGTGTTTGAGTAAGAACTTCATGCTTTGAAATGGTGAGGGCATTGGCCAAATGTGTGTCCCCACTGACCTTTGCCTGGTAATCTAGGACTGGGCCGTAAGCATTTATCACCAGAGGATTCACCTTTGAATTCTTGTGATTGGCTTTGTGCTCCATACTGATAAAGAGTGTGTGGTGTGGGGACATGTTTAGAAGTCCCATTTGCAGGGCAGAATACTTTCTGTTGTTATGAAATCTTGTTTTGCTTCTAAGGGACAGCTGTAGTAGCTGGCATAACGTGAGCAAGATTCTTCTGGGGTAAATGCTTTTGGTTCAGCCTGAGCTCTTATGGTGTTAGTCATTTTCTACATACTGCACTTCTTATTAATAAAGAAAACAAACAGATGAAGGGTTGTCTCATAATAGGACATTTTTGTGGATGGCACTGATCACAGGGACAAGAAGGCCACGTTACAAGCATATCTGAGTCAATGTGTTGGAATATCATTCATATTAATTCATTCTACAAAAGAAAAACAGAAGACAACTCAGCATGTTACGTACTGCAAGGTGCTGAGCACTGGGGCTGTGATGCCTCAAACTGTGTGGGTATGTGCTGAACTTGAAGCGCATGTACAGTCCTGTTTAGCTCAATGGGAATGGATACCTGCTTGCAAATATGCCCTTCTCTAACAGATTAGCCGGACTGGAAACAGCCTGCTCAAGCATTTGGCAAGCGTCAGTAAGTCTTTTTGGTTGCCTCATATTTACTTATCAGCAAAATGGAGGCAACTGGACTCACCAGCTGAGTTTGGGGGTGAGGAAGGAAAGGAATGTGAGGGCCAATTAACTAGCATTCACTAAGGACTGTGAACTCTGAGAAAAGCGGTTGGTTGGTTGGTGGATAATACATATTCTGACGGATTTAGTGCTTTCCTAAGCTGTCACCAGGCCTATCCTTCACAGCCCTCCCAGCATGACCAAAAGCCAGTTTTCTGCAAAACATTTAGCTCTAAAAACAGGACTTCACCTTCCAAACGAGCTTCTTCCCAGATTTAATTTAGTCTATGTGCTGAGAGCCATGAGCCATATAGATACAAGATGTCTGCCACAGGTCCACTAACTAAAGGCTTGAGAGAGTGTTTTTCAATTTGCCTGTTTTTCATCAGTCTGACATAAACAGCCCAATAAGGAGCTGTATACCTTTAATCTGTTACTGATTTGCAGTTGTTAGCTTCATGTCATTAATTTACATGCCGCCCTTTCCCTCCCCATCCCTTCCTTTTCCTCTCCCTTCCCATTTCCATACTCCTCCTTTCTCACCTTCCATATTTTTCTCTCCCTTTTCCTTTCTTTTTTTGTCTTTTTTTCCCCTTCCTTTTCTTTTTCTCTTACTTTTCCTTTTTCACCCCCAAATGCTGCAAGCACATGCAGCTCTTAATTTCAGTGGGTGGGAAAAAGAGGGAGGAAGGGAAAAAAAAAAAAGTTAAGCAACTTTGGGGAAAGTCAACCTCTGTTGGGGCATGTGGTTATCCTCCCATGTTATTAAATGTCATAGATGTGTTAATGTAGTTCTGCATGGAAGCCAAGCACAATTATAATCTTTTCATCTGTCATAACACATCTATAATTGGCATGAATTCCCCTAAAACATTTTTTTTCTAGCATAAGGTTTTCATACGCAGTGCAGAGATATTAGCAGGCACCCAGAAAGACTGCTTTTGGCACAGCTCTAAGCTAACTGCCTGGGTGAGAGCCAGTCGAAGTGCACTGGGCCACTTGAAAACTTGCTGTCTGCTTATTCACTCCCTGCAAGTTGACAGTATGACAGTAGATTAAGTGCTACTAATTTAATAAAGCCACTCCTACAGTGATGTTGATATACCAACAATAAGCAAGGGGTGGTAAGAAGGGAGGGGGATAAAAACTACATTAGTTTGCCTGAAGTAATACTGGAAAAAAACCCACCCTCTATTGATCTTATGTGAGGTGCAGTTATTTTTAAGTCACCTGACTCCTGCTTACCCAATCCTTACCCATATTCATCAGAGACAGTGTAATGAACAGATATTGATTAACTAGGGTAGCTGGAGAGATTTCCCAACAGTGCTAGTTCACATTGATAGGTCTCCAATGGGAATACATGCAAGTGCAGCCCTGCAACATAACTTACTCTGTTCTAGGTCCTTCAATTGATTTTGTTCGAAGAAAAAATATACGGTGGCTCTCCTGTGACCTTTAGCTGAAACCTCTCTGTAAAGAAGAATACAAAATGACAGTCAGACCAAATAAGCATTGCTGCTTACAATCCTGTCTGTTGAAGCAGTGTCAAGGTAGCTGTGTGCTGCATGTACGCTGTGGTCTCCATAGGATGCCCACGCCCAGCACAGCCCTGCTTTCAGGTGGCAACTTCCAGCCACTAGCCAAAAAAAAAAAAAAATCCTGTTAGAGTCTCTCTGTTGCTCCAATGTTTCAGGTAGACTTCAATTCTCCCAGCAATACACTGCTGATCCTATGATAGCTCCTTCCAAGGTGAAGTATTTCCCCCAACGACCAACACAGAGTTTAGCAAAATACCCTGTGGAGGTAATGCCATTGAACTGGTAATGCATCCCAGCGGAGTGCTAGTCCCAAACGCTGGCGTGCTGAGAAGCTTGAAGCTTTCTGAACATTTTGCCACATGGCAGTCATCAAATGTCTGTTTTGGAGTTCCCTGCACTGCTTGGGATTGCTTTCTCATGGCAAGTTCTCCAGAGCAGTGTGCTGCTGATGTGGGATCCAGAGCCCTGTTTTTAGCTCCATTCCTAAACACTGTAGCAGTACTGAGGGAAAATATCACCTACCAGTGTGAAAGGTGATGTCAAAAGAGATGCTAGTAGCATGAAAAAAGCCTAAAAGGAATTTACAAGGAAGAGCAAAATTGGCCACCCCAAAATGCATGTTTTAGAAGTGTTAGGAACAATGTCAGACTTGCCAGAGGTCAAGCTGACTCAGACTTTGCAAGATTAAAGTAAATAGCAAAATCCTCTTTCACTTGGTAAATAAAGTGAGACCAAGCAACAACATGAAGATACTTTCTGATGAAGTGCAGAGGCTTTCAAGATCAAATATGATTCCAGGATTTATTAGATGAGCCATTTCCATGAGAGTCTGGACAGCCAGCGCTACTTCCCTAAACCCAATCCAGCCTTCATTTAGAGCACTGCATATAGTTCAGTTGCCCATGGATGAGAAAGGCAAATTCAAAGAAAGGCTGCCTGTGCTTGCAGAGAAGGAAATAGGCACTTTTATGATGGTAGCTTAAAAGAGCTTGGTTTCCATAGCCAAGCAAATGAGAGCTGAAAGGGAGTCACGATTGTGCTGCATAAATATACGACAATGGAGCAGGGTGTAAACACCACAGAAAAAGAAGAGCTATGTATACTAACAAGAACAAATAGCTATATATAATTTTATGCTGGAAAGGAGAAACAAGTTTAAGTGCTGGAGCAGAGACATTCTGGATCAGCACTCTGATATCAGCAGAAGAGGCCAAAATGAGAACTAGCTAGATGATAGAGACAAAATCAGTCTATGAGGAGATTTAAAATATGGTTATCTGCAAAAGCAGGGGTTGGACTTCCTTTCCATCTTATTTCATCTATACCCAGTGGTGTTTAACTAAGTAAGCAGACTGTTATGAGCATAAGTTCAAGACCCTTTGGTATTCCCATCTGTACCACAGTACACAGTAAATGCATTCATCTTGCCAACTCATTTTCCCATGTCTTCAAGAAATATCTATTCTTTTACCATACCTGATGGTAATTTCTGCTTCTTACCACCCCTTTCTTGGGTCAGTAAAAGTACCCTTTTTCTTTCTTTCCAAGATGATATTTTTATGCAGCTGTCCTTCCTTCTTATCTTTGTCTTTTTTAATCATACATTTTAAGATCAATTTAAGGTTTCTTGGTTAGAGCATTTGATTTAATTGGTCCAATATATTTTGATCCCCTGTAACAGAGTTTGAATTCCTTCCCATGTGCCAGGACTCAGAGAAATCTGAAGTGCTACAATAATTA
The DNA here is from genome assembly GCF_947461875.1 of Haliaeetus albicilla. NCBI lineage: Eukaryota > Metazoa > Chordata > Aves > Accipitriformes > Accipitridae > Haliaeetus > Haliaeetus albicilla. Next base: position 23,279,096 of record NC_091516.1, on the reverse strand, counting down.
TGAATCACACACTCTACATTGCAGAGAGTGGCTTCATATTATTGGAATGTGTGAAGAAAAAAACTTACAAGCAGTTGAGTGTGGAGGTTATCAGAGCTCTGGGCATGTGTAGTATGAAGTGATTTGAAATTATTATGCCACTTACAAGTTTTTAGAGAGCTTCAGTCTTTCAGATTTAAGTGATATTAAAAATTCAAAGCACTCTCATAATTTCACATTTTTGTGTCCTACAATTCCAATTTTCCTTTTCCTTTTGTATGTGTGTTCATTTCAAAATAAAGAATTCGGCAGCATCAAAATTGTGTAAAATATCTAAGGCAAAGAACTTACACAAAGACTGTACTCCTCTAGAAGTCTTGTCCTAAGTGCTTCACAGGACATGTCTTGCACTGGAATATACTTCAGACAGATATTCCCATCCACTCACTGGGGATGAATGATAATGATGTACCTTTCTCACTGATTTGGGAAAGGGGCAGGGACTTACCAAATAGGTAGGTTGCCTGGAATATCTTCTATGACTTGAGAAAAGACAAAGTTTGAAATTAGAATTTTAAAAAATTATTTCCTAGCTCCTGGGTTATTTTACAAGATGTAAAACATTACAGTTGCTGTGTAAAATTTTCCATCCTGTTCCCATGGCCTCTGGTGTCTGTTCACATAACTTTACACTCACTGAGCTCCATTTTGGTCTGGGTGTGTTGAACCCAGCCTGGTGAAGGAAGGCTCTAATCAGAGTTTGACATGCCTGGGAGCTGGTAGGAAACTGGACTCTATATCCTAGACCTGGTCTTGTAATTAAGATCAGAATAACAAAGGTCAGACGCTTGACATACTGCAGCAGTCAGTGTCCACTGATTCCAGTGATAAATGCTACATGAATGAAATGTAAATTGGACCTGGAGAATTTCATTATGGTGTATATATATTTATATATATATACACTGCATATTGGCTTACAAGAATTCAGGACAAGAGGTGTACCTTGTTTCAAGTTTCTCTACAAATCCACTAAATTCTATCCTAAAAACTTTGTTTTCCTTAAGCTGGCCACAGTCTAGAAAAAGCTTTGCAATCACTTTTTTCTTTTCTTTTTCAGCAATGTCTAAGACCCTAAAGTAGACATTTCTAAAATATGGTAAATTGCCAAAATACATGTGAGCCTTGTGTTAACTCTATCACAAGCTCCAGGAGCTAAGCCATACAGAAAAGTCAGTGAAAGCTGTTAAGTCACAAAGAGTATGTCAGGGAATCAATTCTGAGAACATTTTAGAAACAAATAAGCTATAGGAAGAATTTGCATGATTACAAATGCCAGGCCATAAGAAAACAATGTCAACAAGCATGAGGGTTAGACTCACAGCCTCTGGATCAGTAAAAGTGTTAATTCACCGAGATCAAAGGGTCAACTACATCTAATAAAACAAAAATAATGGGTGACTAAACAGCTTGCAAAATACAGTCGTATGTCATGTTAAGGCAAGTTTTCAAGGAGGAATTTTTGGACACATCGAACGCTTGCTTTTTGGAATGGCTTTTTCTGTAAAACATAAGATGAGAAAACTTCTCTTCTTAATTCAAAGTAACACATCAGAGCTGACTTGTGAAATAGCTTTAGTCAAGCCACTAAGTAATCACAATCCCAATATAATCAGCTTCAGATCTTCCAGAAAACAGTTGTTGAAGGAGGAAAAAAATCATACTCACATGCTATATTTTAAATCAGGACACCTTTAAAAAAAACTTTTTATTTTTAAAAAAGTGTTTTTTTAAAAAAAAACCTTTCGAAGAAAGCGTAACATGTAAATTCCTAGATGCAGCATAGAGATTATTTTAAGCTACCATAGCTTTCAAAGTAAGTAGGAGAAACAGAGAGCAGGATGGCCTGAAAAAGTAGACTGCTGTTTTCTTTCTAGTCTAGTTTCCTAAGGAAATTAGTGTTATGCCATCTGACTGCAGGTCTGCCTGTGTGGAACTTCCGCCTTTCTGTCCCCTCCCCAGTAATATGAATTAATGAACCTCTTTCAAGCAAATTTAGCCAAAGGCTAGAAATGCCAAGACAGTAGGTGTGAGTAGTAAGGGACAGGAAAAGGCGGTGAGATATTGACCCCAGGAATGGCTGCAGGGAGGGGAGCAACTGCAAGAATCTTTTCCCTTGGTGCTGCTATCCGACACAGGACCCACACCCTGGGGAAAATAGACTTTGAGCTAGTTCTTACAGAGATACTTGCCTGATGGAAACGGTGCTCCGGCTTACTGTGGCAAGAAAAGTGGTTTTCCCGCGCTGGTTTTTTTTGTTGTTTCTGTGTTAAAGCTCAGCCCTCCCCTTCGGAGAGGTGGTGTAGTGCAGCTAATTACACGGCTGTAGTGAGGGCATAAGCAGCCAGCTACAGATCTGGAAAGGCCTGGGAGCTCTGGGCACCATCAGTTTGGCACAGTGGACATCTGGGGCCAGCCGTGCCAGTGCCATTCAAGTGGTCTGGATCTGGACCCATTCCCCACCTTTCTCAAGAAGGATGTGATAGCTGCTGAGGCTATCCTGGCCCCGCAGCTAAAGCTGTAGCTATGGAAAATGTTTTTTGATCCCTGCTTATCATCCAAAAGGGGAGGACAGCACCCTGCACTCAGCCCCCAGAGCCACTGCCATGGGCTGGTGCAAGCAGGGGGTAGAGTGGGGAGAGGTGCCCAAGTTTCCTGCCACCACCTACCTCCAAACCCCACAGCTGCCCGGGCAGACCTGGGCCACCAAAATCCTGCTCTGCTGGGCTGTGGTGGAGGAGCACACTGCTGTCCACCAAGCCTGACCCTTTTGGGGTTTGCCACCTCGCAGCTGGCCAAGCCCAGCATCCTGCTGCAGCCTGTGGATGATAGGCTGCCATCAGCAGCGACCGGCAGTTTCCCAACACTGGATGACAGCAACTGCTGCTAATGCTCCCCCAGAGGTTTTGTTGTTACTGGGTTGGGTTTCTTTCCCACTCGTTATTGAGCCCATTGTTGACACTGCTTGCTGTTACTGAAGCGATATGGCCATAGTTCTGCACAGAGAGCAGAGACCATGAAGGAGGGCACAAAACCAGCGAGATTCCCCCTTCCTTTGTCATCCCTGCATGGCATTGCAGGAGCAGGCAACTTGTTTATTATTACATCCTTGTGCAAGCTGCGTGGTCTCAGCAACCATTCCAAGAGTCAAGGCCCGTATGCTAAGTCATTAAAGCCAAACATATTTTAATCCATAATTGTGCAAGATTTATTTAATTTAGGGTTTTTATTTATAGTTCGATTGGGATTGTAATGTATTTTCAGCTCCCCATACTCAGATTTGTCAATTTTTACTGCGTCTTTTTAATTGTGTTCTTCCAGTCCAAGCGCCAGCAGTTTTCCAAAGCAGGCTGCTTGCAAAATCTCTTTTGCTTCAGTGAGGTGGAGGAGAAAAATAAATTTATTTGCAGCTTTTACCTGAACTACTTGAGAAAATAGCTTATTCTTTTACTGATGGGAAGGTAATGGCTACACACACCATACACAGCATTGCTGAGGCTGGCGCCACTGAACCATGACTGCAGCAAGCCTTGTAACCTCTTCTTTAAAAAGAAGGTTGCTTTTCTGTACCCAGCTCTGCTACATCAATGTAGCCCTCCCTTGGCCCTGCCTCTGGCCCAGAGGTCTCTCTCTCAGCTGCTCCTGGTCACAGCTCTGCCCCTGTTCCCCTTTCCCCAAGCTCACCTTCAGCAGGAACCTGGTCAGGGTATGTGCAGCGTGGAGGGACGCACGAGTCCGATGCCTCAACTCCCCTTGCAGTACACCTGCCTCTGGTCTCCTTGACCACCTGTGCCATGCAAGCCTTTCTGTGCTCAGCCCCGCAAGCTTCAGCCTCCCTCCGTCTCTCAGGGCTTGGTGGGCTCCCCAGCAAGCACGGTGCTGCCCAGCCCTTTGCTGTTGAACCAGGCATGGTGCAGTGAGGTCTGTCTCCTGGCCCTGTTCCCATCACTACAGGCAGAGGGGTGGCAGAGCCCAGCTTAAAACTCTTGGGAGTTTTGCCAGCATGCTCGGTTCCAGCGGGTCAGCAAGGCTCAAGTTTGGTCTGCAGTGATGAGGAAATGTTATGGTAACATTGGTTGAGCAAAAGACACCATCAAACAAACAAACAAAAATTTAAAATTTGATGGTGACCACCATGGGAGCAATGTGTTATTAAATGTTAGCATGCACCCTGTGCGTGAGGGAGGGAGCTCTGAGGACTGACTGGCTCGGCAGCTTTGCCATGCATATCCAGTAGTTCAGCAAGTAATGGAGTGAACATCCTTTCCTCATAACTTTTAATAAGACAGCTCATCAGCTGCATTCACTGCATCCAGAGCAGGAAACTTGACGAGGTGCTTTGTACCAGGAAAGCACATCCAGTAGGCTCAGTGTCAGGTCCCAATAAACGCAGCTGTGAAGTATTATACAGATTTACCTTCTGTGTAGTTAAGAGGGCAAGCTGGGAATTCCAGGGGACAGAAAAAGCCACCCCAACTGAATAGCTGTCAATGTGATAATCCTTTTAAAAGAATATGTTTGCTGTGTGCTGCTTATTTATACAGAGCCTGTACGCCTGGTGAAACTTTTCAGTCCTTGTGAATTCAAAGGGGTAAAGTTTCCGTTAACACAAATGAGGATGTTATATACCAAGATCCTGCGGTTCTGAGAGTAGAATATTCCCCTGAATCACTATAAATGGTGGAATCTTAATAGAAATTGACTCTTTTTTTTACATTAATAAACCATTTAAATTAATGTTGCACTATTAATATTCTGCAGCAGGATTCTCATTAAAAAAACCAAACCAACTTTACGTTCAGAATCTAGATTGGTTAAAAACCCCTTGCTTTTCTTCATGCAACAACAAAAAAGACAATCACAAAATACACAGATGCTGGAGTATTTTTTCCCACATATAGGTTTTTTGGTTGGGCCTCATTTTCAACAGCCAATGTTACTGGAAACTTGGAGGTGAACTCTTCCACTGAGAAACAAGTTCGGTATTGATGTGCACTTGATGCTGATTCCTGGGGACAAATAATGTGTCTTATGGGTGCACACTGCTGTAGGCCTCCATTTTGACTGAAGCCCATAGTTACTATTCTAATATTATAAACCTAGAAGAATTCCTCCCCCATGATGAAATCTGTAGAGAACATGTGTCTCTGTGTGTGCCTAAGAGGGAGAAAATGAGATTAAATTTGGCAGGGTGACTGCCCACTGCCCATGATTGTATTGAGTGACCTGGTAACTGTGTGCTGAGAGTGAAGGTCTATCACTGCCCAGGAGGAGATGACCAGGTTTGTCACACTTCTGTATATAAGTACCACAGAGTGGTCTGCGAGCATCAAATCTTTCCTAGCAATGGCATAAAAACCTGAATCAAACTTTCTGTTCCTCTCTTTGTGTATAGTCTGTGAAGGGCCCTGTGAGATCGGGCCCTTTAATTTCTTCTGATTCTGTTGTTAATTTGAATAAGCACTTAACCTGTTTCAAGATTTATTTACTTTTTAATGAGGATTTCCCAGCTATTTCATTCTAACAAAGTGGGATGGGAGTAGTTAACATGTCCATTTGCCCATTCACAAACAAGCTGCTTGGCTCCAAGATGCAATTATTTTCTTTTACCTGTTTAGGAAATAATACTGCTGAAGTGTCTCTGATGTAGGCAGTATGTTGCCTGCAAAAAAAATAGCTGAGGCAGGGGCCTATTAGCCTGCCCATGCTGCACTAACGATTTCGCTAATGCTTTACCCTCACATGATTGAACAGGGTTTCCCTCAGATGACTGGACAAATGAGAACAGATGATCAGCAGAGTTCATAAAAGTGAAATATCTGATAGCTGCACCCCTGTTGCTCTTGTGTTGTGGGTGAATCTGCATGCAGAAGGGTGAGGAGAAAGAGAAAGGGAGATGATTGTAAAACAGCTCAATAATTACCACATAGATAAAGCTACACATCAGTGAGAAACTTGTTTTAAGATGTGTACATTGCCATAGGCACGACTGCTGAAGTCTGCTTTCACTTACACTGATAGAAATCTGGAACAATCCTATTTTCAGCCAAGTGACTTCAATTTGCACAAGTAGAAGTGAGAGCTGAATCTGTCCCTTCAGTCAAAAAAGAGAGGGTGAGAAAACAGAATGCAACCTAGTCAGACAAAGGGCATGAATCCCTGTATTCAGGTCCTTAAACTGTTCTTACTTCCTAGTGCAGATGGCTTCCCTTCAACGCTGCAGAGTGTCCTATAAAGGCTCTTTTCAGCTTCCTAGGAAAATGTGGGCAGTGTTTGCAGAGTCCGGTCTTTATTATTCTTTTAACCTGAATGATTATTTCACTTTTAACAGCTTACCCTGCACTGCTAAAAAAACAAGAAGTAATAAATCTTCGTCAAGGCTTCTTGGTACGGGGTGAATAAGCAGCGCTGATGCTGATTCCTTAAAAAAACTCATTTCTTGTAACGTAAGCCCTGCTGAAGATGGTCATGTCAACTGATTAGACTTTTTACTTGGCCATATTGATTCTGTTCTACACCGATGCAGCCCATAATGCTGGCTAATGTTATTGACGAGCCATCAGTCCTGCAGAGACGTGTGGGGCTTGCAGCTCTCTCTGAACCACAAAAACCTATCCATGGACAATGATGGAGAGGAAGAGGAAGATGCAAGCAAAGCACTCAGGCTGGCTTCATTCGGCCTGTAATACATTAATGAAAGACATACACTCTGTGGGAAGAGACAGATGTGGCTCTCCAGAAGCCATTTATTTATAAAATAATTATGAATGCACAGTCGAGTCATGGATTTTCATTACAGTGTGCATGTCTAACACTCTTTCTTTGTTCACGTTTTGCTCTAAATGAAATATAAAGGCAGAGTGATAGCAGCAGAGGCCTGAGAGAGATTACTCTCTCCTTCCCTTTACTACCTTTTGTTAAGCCTCAAGGACAGGTGCTGTCTGGCTTTGTCAAAGTAATGCAAAGCTGCTTCTGGAAGGCACACTTCAGTTGCACCAGAGAGGCGGCCTCTACAGAAGTGCGGCAGAAGGCAACGTCCCAGCTCACTAAATGCTGGAACTTGTTTGAACAATACAAGAGCATTGATACCAGCTGCTGTGTGGAGAGGAGTGAGTTTGATCTTGTGGACTGCTGAGCACAAGGTCTAAACTACTTAAATCTCCATTTCATTTCCTTTTTGTTTCCTTTTCTATTCTTTCTTTTACACTCTGCCTTCTTGAAAGCCTAGGGTAGAGGCTTTGAAAGTTAGTCTGCCTTTTTCTGTCTCAAAATGAGAAAAGCAGAATAGAGCTATGACCTAGTCATTCAATGACTTCTGATTCTTGAAGAGGAAGAAGACTGGGAAACTAGTAAGGAAGTCAATTATTGTATCACACCATTCAATTTCTGGAATAATAGCTCTATTGTAAGCAGTACTATAGTAATAGCGAGATAGGTAAACATTAAGAACTTACAGCCAAGAGTTTGCTTTGTGTGCCTTTCTAGAATAAAGCCATAGGATCAGACCATAGAAAACACATGACATGAGGATTTTCTGCTGGAAATTTTAGTGTAAATTCAAGTCTAGTCCTGCCTCTTTACAGTCTTCCATCTGCTTTTCAAGGCATCTATACTGTACAGGTTCTTTAAAAAGACCCATTTCCTTCTTTAGACTGACTGGATTTTAAAGTACAAATATTACTGGGGTTACATCATGTCTATGGAAAAGCATGCCACTTAGCATGCTCCTGTAAGTTTCTGAAAGAAAATGTCAAATAGGCTAATAGCCCTTCTAGTGTCCATCAATAATTAGCACCACTGATTCCAGGACAGGAAGCTGTATGTTTGCAAGATAGGGAAAGTGCTATGTAAAAGACAGATATTAATATTATTACTAGAGATCTACTGAGCAAGTGACAGAAGAGTTTAGGCACAGTATGCTGACCTGCTGCACATGTCATACATGTGCCAAAGGTAATGCCTGTAACAGGAAATTAACAATACGAACAGAGAAAAAGCAAAGGAGCTGAAGTAACTTAGTCCTTTTTTAAAAACAACAGCTCACAGTTAGTCTTCAGTGAAAGGACAAAACCGCATTGGGTGTGAGGTTACATTAGAAACATGATAGTCCATTCTCAGTGAAAGGTTTGCAAACCCATGCCTGCTTACAATCTGTATGAGGGACCAGGCTGGGCAGGTGGGTGAATTTACAGGACTCAGTAATGTGATAAAAGACTCTCAGAATTTTTTTTGCAAAGTTCAAAAAATGGATGAATTTTGCAGAGCGCAGCTGCAGTGATCTATATATATTATTACAAACAAGATAATAGTGTTCATAAGCGGAGATGAAAGTGAACAGGAGCTGGCAAAATAAATGTTAGCTGAAACTGAATGCCACTAACCTCCTGTGGAATATTTGTGATATTAACCCCCTGCACACCCACAGCAGAGCATTCACAGAGGGAGGCTGAGCACAAAGCTTGGTGATGTTTAATTTTAATTTAACACAGCTTATCCAGGAGAGACCATACAGCTCTGTGGCATGACTGAAAGACTATTGAAGAGAACGTGAGTGCATGTGTGTGGGTGCATGCATGTGCAATTGCAGCCAAAACGAGGTGTCAAAGCAAAGTGATCTGGTTTTAGGCTTATGATAAAACAAATGGTTACACTCTGGGCCACATTATGGTGGTGTAAATCCAGAGAAAACTTGTTTCATAGCACTAGGTTGGGTCTGTGCTTAGAGATCAGAATTTGGCTTTCTCATGCTCTTACATGGCCTTTTCTTTTGTGTATTGCCATGGCCTTCCCTTTGAACGTTACAGTTCCCAAGACATTATAAATTGTTTTTAAACCTTTTTAAAAAAAGAAAAAAACTAACACCCCCCCCCCCAAAAAAACCCCACCCCCAACCTCACTCAAATGCTACTGTATTTAGCATTTTATATTTTTTCCATTTGACTGTTTAAGGGCTGTAGTCACACATACATTGGCAGGTGGAATTGACCTCAGAAAAATCAAGTCTGTAGCATCCAGAAAGATAGTTTTGGAAGCAGTGTGCTGTCCTCTTCTAGGAGATTGACAGTAGCCTGAATCAGCCCATTCAGTAATCATCTTTGGTTTCCAGCTAACATGAACTAAATCTTGACCCTACTGAAGCCAATGGAAATGCACTGGTGCCAGAATTTGACTGTATAACTGTCAAACATTCTGACTGAAGCATACTCCCTATTTAAGCGATTCTAGGCAACACTGAAGCCTAATTTCTTGTGAATCTCTGCGGTGATTACATTATTCTCTTTTGACCCTCCAGACTATTTCCTTTGGAAGCTCAAGAGATTAAAAAGTAGCCTGTTCTTATGCAAACATAAGTAAATCCAGCACACAGATTCTTTAATTTCTTCAGCTGCCCTTTACAGTTCCCCTTTGTGACAAACTGGTGATTTTTGACATGAGAGACCTTGGAAGTAAAGAGTACGTAGACACCATTCATTTGAGTAAATGGCCTTATGTGCAGAATTTGAATGAGCTTCCTTTCTTAAGCGTAAGTTTTTCTTCTCCTTTTAGAAAGCAGGAAAAAAATATAGCCTATTTCACAACTGACTACCAGCACCATATATACAATGTGCAGTATACAATTCCATCAGGTCTAGATGGGAAAAAACCAATTTACTAATTTGGTTTGGCAGATCCTTGCAAGGGAGGTGTAAACATGGGTTCCTACCTGAGTAATTATACCAAAGTCTGTGCTAGTCCTCACTTTCTGCTCTGTCATACCTGGACTTCAGAAGAAGACAGCATTTCTAGCTCTGTAGAAGCTGGCTTGTATTTGCTAAAGTGACAACTACAACTGTATATAAATACTAAATATTCTGTTCCTGTGAGTTTTCTTCTGTTGCTTAAAATTCCTTATTTTCTTTCACCTGTGGGCTTAGTGCATCCCAAACTTAGCTCCATTGTCACCGTGGTAGTCATACATGAATTGACTGCCTGCACATAAAATTAATAACCTGTCAAGCATTTTCTTTTTTCATTCTTGCTCTAACTTTTCTTATAGGTTCCCTTGGGAGTGAAGAGACCTCCACCCTTCCTCCCTTGTTCTGTGATTTGGGGAAATTGCTGCTCACCAGCATTAGCACAAGTGAAATATTTTATGGTGGAAGAAAAGGAACTGTCCTTGAGAGCAGTACATTCCCTGGACTGGTGACTCAGAGACTTCTCATTATTTGTACAAAGCTCATGGGGTGCAAACCTGTCTATAAACATAGTTCACTGTCATTAGTTGTCCACTTCTGGCTGAGCTCCTGTTAGCCTTGTATGTACCCACTGAATAATCCTCAGTGTAGTATATTTCAGCTCAGGAAATCTTCAGCACTCTCATGTCAGCATGTTGTATATGACCACATGGGTCACTATTCATGTACTTTTCACCTTCTCTCCTGCAGCAGTGAGTCTGAAACTGCAGAGTCCTGTGCTGATGTAGAGTGGCATCTTTTGCTGATGTTAGTCACAAGAGCATCTTTAGTGGACTTTTTGTTGGGTTCTGGGGGGGGGGGAACAGTTCAAAAGAAGTCACAGGCTGAAAACAATAATAAAATATTCTTGTTATCGTAATGGTGCATACAGTTCAATTTCTAGCATGTAGCAATAGAGGAAGAACTCCTGGGCACTCCCTTCAGAACCTAAATCAAGGGTATTTTAATTTGCAGTCCCTGCTTCCTTGTCCACAATGAGACACAGGACAATAAGAGGGAACATATTTCTCTTGCAGGTTAACTCAACATGCAATATGCAGAAGATTACTCAGGCTCACTCAGTGCTAGCAATCCACAGTTTATTGATCTCACCCTATCACTGCTTACATTTTTTATTCTTTAATTTTCTTTCCTTATTTGCTCATTAGTTTAAGAGTTGGAGGGAAGGCGGAGGGAGTGTTAGAATATGTCATCCGTTTTAGGTTGCATGGGAAGTGGAAAATCAAACAGAGGCATTGTCAGACAGCAATACCTGAGAAGGCACTAACTGTTCAAACTTGTTTTAGATGATCTGCTCCAGTCCACACAACACGCCAGGATCTGGCCAGCCTTGCAGACCTTTGCTGAGGTTACTTTTCAGCCAGTGGTTTCTCATCTTGCTGTGGAGGTATCATTCCTGCACATTAGATAGACATAGCCAAGTTACCAAAGAGGTACTTGAGACACAATCCCTGTTGAGTAACTAAGAAATGGGTCCTTTTTCTTCCCTGTCAGCAAGACAATTGCCATTGCTCCTCTTTTCAACTTAAAATATCTGTAAGCAGCACACAGCAAGAGCTTCTGAGGAATTAACAGATGTGTAATTGTTCAGAGATCAGTGGTTACAATAAAAAGCAGATTTTTTTTCCTTGTGCTATTAAAAGGAACTAACAAGGGTGGTGACTGTCATAATTAAAGAGGCCTTATCCAGGGCAGGGGATTGCAGCAGTGTCTTTTTCAGAGACCTGTTTAATTCCTCTTTTTTACCCCCTTTCAAACCTCCTCACCTTCTCAGTTACCGCATGTTTTTTGAGTTGGCAGAGCTTGGCTGAGAGTAGTGCTGGGAAATTTGTTGAGAATGAGCAACTGATTTCCAACATAATAAGTAAATGAACACAAATTTAACTTCATGGCATTCAATATTAACTACTTTCTAATGCTGAAATAATGGCCTGCAGCCATCTCTGCAGTGTGCAGAGAATGGTTAGTCAGCAGCTAAGCACAACTTTCTTTAACCACTATGCTATCAAAGGGAAAGTGGGCAAAGATTGGGAATTTTAATGAACAAATGGCATTCCTACAGTTTGCAGTTCAAAGATAAGTAAATAATGAATAGCTTGAATGCAAATTACCCCTAATTAAGTTTGCTAAGTCTGTTTTTAATAAGGATAGATATGAAAGAATCACTAAGACTATAATATAATACACATACCACAAACATTGAAGCAGTGATTTTTTTCAGAGGGTGGTAAGTGGAAGGAATGAGAGTTTTTCAGTGTCTTGGATAGCAGCATCTAAGTGGTTTGAGAAACAAAGCGTTAGTGCCTGCTGAATTCAGGAAGCAGAGGGGTCCATGACAGCAGCACACGCAACATCATATTCACACAGATGTCACCCCCCGCAAAAAAAAAAAAAAAAGGAGGGGAAAAGGGTGCTGAACTTAGGAAGAGAGGCTGCACCTCACATGGAAAAGGTTCTGCTAAGTCCCCAGTTCTCAGGATTTAGGACAGCAGAGTCCACACCAGAGGCAGAATTAGGAGAAAGCTCAGTAGATCCCAGCACAAGCTAAAGGCCTGCCTTTTGTATCTCCATCAACTTCAGTGAATGTTGGGTGTGCAAGGAATGCAAGATAAGGCCCTGAAGGCACAACTCAATACAAACAAAATAATTTGAAGGAGAACACCCACAGAGTGGGGAGTAGTCCAGCACCTGGCATGCCTCACAGAAAGGTGGGTTTTCAGAAGTTTTCTGAAGCAGGGGAAGGGTGTATATCCAAACATATTAACAGGACAGCATGAAAGAGAATAGCTCGAATCTAAGTAGATTATATCTATGCTAGAAATCAAATTAATATTGTATCTTTACAAACTCTATTTGCTGAGAAATGGGCAGTAAGCCCCTGCGTTTTTAGGGAAGTGGTGCACACACTGGGCTTCAGCTATTCTTGCTGATTTTAATGGAAGTATGAATGTACTGGCGTAGGAAAATAGTCCAGACAAGAAGTACTTAGGGGTAGGGAGTCAGGCGTTTGTCTGCACTCTACAGCCCCAGGAGCACAGATGGTTCTGAGTGTTACACAAGTCTGATCTCCACTGTTCTTTATTCAGGAATTACCACTTGAACTCTAAGCATGAGGCAAGTATGTTTGTAGAGAACTGTGATTATGTACAGCTCTGCATGAGTGCTAGCTATGAATCTGATGATTACTATTGTATTTATGGTATGCACTAATGACAAATATAATCAATTAAAATGTACGTTTCACAATGAAATTGTGAATCAAAAATAAATACAAAATATGGTTGTATAAATCTTGCAGGAAAAATCTGTTTATGAAATTTACCGACTTTTTAGTGCCTGGCTTGAAAACCTTACTGTTTCAATAATAATAATATTCCTTTAGGAACCTCATTACTGTTTCTTGGTTTAAAAGAGAGAAAAATGTTTCTCGTCTCATCTAGCTGGTAATTTCTGAGTATCCCATAATCCAGAAGCCTCAGGTTGAATTACAACACCAAATTCTGGGTTCAGGCCTGCCTGGTGAACATGGCCCATGCTGTTCTTACATACTTGAAATCTTTTCAAACCCACATCTCCAAAGAGATGCAAACACATAATTCCCTTCATTCTAACTGATGCAGAATCTCTCTGCATTTTGACAAAATTGTTCTCCAGATGAATATCACACTGCAGATGGACCTGTTGGTTTTCTATGTTCTGTTTGTTGGATTGTAAATATTGATATTATTCCTTCCCTTTCTTTTCTTTAATGAGGCAGATTATTTTTTTTCTTGCATTTGAATGCTGGATGACCGAGGTCCGCAATCCATAATAATTTGTTTTGTTCTCCAGAACAAAAACAAAACCCTCAAACAAAAACCAAACCAGCCAGGTTTGATGGCTATGTGGAAATATTCTCAGATCTGAGTTGCCATGCCAAAAGCCTGGACTCCACATTTTCTTTCTTGTCTGTTATTAAGGGCAAAATGAGTCAATAAAAGCACTTGGGACTGGGAAAGATAATACTTCATGTTTGCTCTACAATGACCCCTCCAGGTGATCAAGAAGGGTCCCACACTTAGTTACACTTAGCCAGCACAAAACTTTTTCATGTATTGGAGAACACATCCAAAGGGACCTTAAAATTTGAGCACAAACATATTGGAGGATCCCGTCCCACCCTCACAGACAAAAGTCAAACTAAAGGCCCCAGAGAGTCCAGAAGAACAGTAAAAAAAAAAAAAAACCAAACAAAAACCACCACCCCCCCCCAAAACCCCGACTAAATAAAAGCAATGGCTTTGAAAAAAGACTTCAGAGAGATTTCTTTTGCTCAGAGAGAGGAGCACATCTGGCTTAGGGTGAAAAGAGAAGTGGTGTCATCTGGGCAAAAATAAAACCATTCTCCTCAAACGTGTCCTTAAAAAAAAGGAGGGAGGAAAAATAAAAAAAGAATAATCATGCAGGAAGGGAAAGCAAGTTCAGGGAAAAACAAAATCTTGTAATGTTTTAGGAGGGCTTATTAGAGTGAAAATTAAGTGTCATGCAGAGCTTTGCTTCAGTCTTGATGTCTTTTATTCAAAGAGCCATCACCCTGTAAACCTACTTTAACAACTCCCTTCAGATGAAATATAAAAATTAAAGACATTTACAACACAGCTTAGTAGCAGATGTAGTCTTACTGTGGGGGTTTAGATCAAATGGTGATGTAACCCCAGCAAAAGGGGTTATAGCTCTTATGAAAACCTCTCACCAGAAAAAAAGCTTGGATATCTGACAAAATGTGGGGTTCTATTTTTGCTTTGAATCCCATTTCCCATTGTCAGATGGGCTTGACTCTTTATTTACCTCTGGAAGATGGGGGGAAAAAGGCAATTTTGTTCCTGGATAGTTTCCCTGTTTCATAATCTTTCTCTAGCTCTGTGTTAGGGTGTAGCATAAGCAGCAGGGCCTCTGCTGGGTGAAGGGTATGAAGTGGAGGTAGGTGGGAGTTTATGGGGCACTTGCAGTAAGACAAACCTCAGCAGGATTGCCTGAAGTGGTCAGAACAATGTAGCAGATCAAAACAGTCCCTGCGTATTTTTTATTTTCCTCATAGGGAAGTCTTTTTCAGTAAATCCTGTAGAAAAAGCAGCCAAAAATAAAGGGCAGAAAGTATTATCATTCTGCACTAATTTGTCTTAAATCAGGTAATGTGGAGTGCTGGCTGTCTGATGTGGTTCTTTGTTGCAATTGCCCATGACACTGTTATTTTCAGACTAGTGTGCTCAGTGCTGTCTACATATAGCGTCTGGTACTCAAAGTTTGCTTATGACAAGGTCCACTTTGTTGTCTCCAACTCTTGCTTGAGCTAAGGCATAACTGCTAGATACAGATAATTATTCATGGCAAGATGGCAACAAATACAGGACAGAGAGGAGCTTAGAAAATTGAGCAATTGCTCTTTTCTGATTGATGAGTTGTGTGGATGGTCATGCAGTAACAACTGGATTTTCTGGCTGTGACATTCCTAAGGCCATGGTTGAAGTCCTGGCTGACAGGTATCTGCCTATGCTGTAAAACACACTGGGAGGCTTTGTGCTAGGTGGAATTGTTTTTAAAGTACATGTCACACAAAAGTAAAAGGATGGGGAGTGGACTTGCTACTGGGGAGATGAGGTTTCTTTAAATACCTCACAGATACGTACAAGAGCTTAGTGTTGGTCTAGATTTAGTCACTTAACAGGAGCCATGCACAATGTAGAACTTGTGAAAAAATGAATTTCTCAAAACTGGTTCCATGAGTATCTCTCGAAAAAGTAGGAAAAGAAGAAGGCATAAAACACTAGCAGGGAGAAGACCGGGGAAAACACTGGGTCTGGTATGATTTCTGTCTTTGTGTGTGGTAAAAGAACTTGTTTCTTTTTCATGATTAATTAACACCTCCCTAGAATAGGTACCTCAATTATAGAATATTTTACTGTCTTAATTCTCCTATTGCCCATTTCAATTTTGCTCCAGAATGTGCACATGTGGACACCAATGTCAGAATTATTTTATTATTTTTTTTGTGTGTGCGCTCACTTTTTGAGTGGTGTAAGTTATGGAAATAAGCAAGTTATCCAGCTTATTTGGTTGATAGTTGCCCCACGGCTGAGCTAGGATTCAGTGACATGTCACAGCACAGAAGCCCAGCTGCAAGAATAAGCCATGAGGCTCACTCATGCACCCTGGCCAAACTGTGCTTTCTGCAGCTGGGAGGCGGAGAAAAGAAAGGTGCCTCTGCCATGTTCATAGTTCTCACACCCCAGCAGCTGGTTAGGAGCCAGTTCAGCCCACAATACAATTAAGGGCAACCTTGGGGCTGCTTTAACAAACAATAGCCCCCAAGGATTATGCCACAATGCACACCCCTTTCCTCCCCGCCTCCTGGCCATATCCCTGAGATGTCCCCTATGCCAAGAGCTGGGAAAATTCTCCAGGGAAATTCTCAGCTGGCTTGTTGAGCTAGTTTTATGGTCCCTTTGCTATCCTGAGACCCAGACCATTGTTGATAATTTTCCTATTGAAAATACGCTATTTTGCCATTCAAATTGCTCAGCAAGTTTAAAGAAGATGACAGTTTGTACAAAAATGTTATGAGCAGAACAGTGAATATGTATTTAGTTCAGGTATGACTGTAATCTGTGTAACTGGGACAATGGCTATTTGTATGCCAGAGATAAATACGGCCTATTGTTGTGCAATTGTTGTACCTGATAAGGATGTGTCTTAAATCTAACAGGCTAACAATTCCATTTAAACATTGATATCCTTACTCCCCCTCCCCAGGAAAGTAAGGATAGCTGCAAGGAGAGACACACACTGCAATATCCTGCAGTTCTTGTGGATGAAGCCATCTGTCTAGTCTCGTCTTACCTCAGACATGTCTCATAATGTTCTGACTTACATCTGCTCGAAGTCCTGGCTACCAGGATCAGACTCAGTCTGTGTCCCAAGAAATTCTAATTCTCTCACTCAAATAGAGAAGGCACAGAATTCCCCAGAAGCCCCAGTAATGATAAATCTCAGAGCAGGTGAGGAGGTTTATGTTGTCAGGCATGGGACCTGAGAAATTAAAAAGGCAATCTAGGAAAAGAATACTTTTCTTACTCTTTAATTTAGGATCATGCTCTAATGTGTTGTTTCAGGTTGATATAGACTCCATCTCCCCACCTATTCTAGGCCAGCATTTAATACAACCAGACCCTAATGGCACTAACGGAGCAATGAGCCTTATCCAAATCCAGAGAAGAAGGAGCTTTGATAAACACCTGCCCCAAAATAATACTGTCCATAAAGCACCTTGTTTTGTCAAAGATGTTGAAAATTCCCCCTTGCCTTAAAGGAAAGAGTGTGAGAGGGAGAGTTTCACTGAGGCAAAAGGTTCTTTGTTCCCAAACCAGAATGTACCCTGTGAAAGAGGAAATGGTTATCTGCTGTTCCTCATTGATCTCAGTGAATACCTCATGGAGTTGCTCTCACTTCATGGCAGAATAATAGATGTTGAAGACCGAAATAAGGGTGGGAGAGCAGAACTTAGTTCCAGGTTCTACCTCTGGCTCCTATTATAACCACCATGTGATTTGTCCTGTTTCCCCACCTATATAAACAGGGATGATGATTATCTCCACACCTCACAGAGCTGATCCTCTAATGTTTGTTAATGTTGTGATAGTCTTAAGTGAAAGACCCAGAAACACCCAAGATAATGGTATTCTGTTCATGTTTCACAAATAAGCTCTAAGGGCAACATCTGTACATTGTTGTGAGGGCCCTGCACTGTGCTTCCACTACATGGTGGCAAAGGGCATAGCTAGAATGAGCTCACAGTGATTTAAATGCTCTGCTTTATCTCTCAGCTTGCTCATAGGGGCAGCTTGACTGCTTTCTGTGGGTTTATTAAGCGGTGACTGCGCTCAAAAATCAAGGAGGAATGAAGAAGGAGTTTTTATGTGTTTGTGTATTACACCATAGCAAGCACAGCATTCATCTCCCCCATTCCAAACTTCACTGGATTTAAGATTAAGCACCAGTGATAAGTGCTGTGTTTTCATTCTTCTTGTATTTAGACAAATGTGCTTTGTCGATGAAGCATCCCTCCCTCACCCCATCTGTTTCAATAAGCTATGCTGTGCATGGGTCTCTGGGGGCCATCACAGGAGTGTGCTTTACTCAGTACCCCAAGAAGCAGCAGCTGCAGTTCCTCTGCGCAACATGGCAGGGTTTGTAATTGTAAAAATGGCAGTGTTCAACTAATGACAGTACCTATGGCACTTCTGTGCCAAGAGGAGAGAATGCATTATCTACAGTTTCCAAACCCTATAACATGCAAAGGCTCTTGGAGGTCTGGGAGGCACAGATCAAGCCTGAGACAAATTCATTTGCTTATCTGCCCGCTGGTGGGACCAGCTTTTCAGTCCCTGGGAGAAGTTTTCAAAAAGTAGCCAAAACAATTAGCTGTATATCTAGACACTCCTGGCCCTGAGGCAATATGCCTTTCCCCCCTTTCTTCCCCAGTTCTCAACTGTTACCAAAAAAAGCAGAGGAGTGTTTGGAAAATGCATTCACCTGTAAATAAAATGGCTTTAACTGCAGAAGCCTGGGCCTCCTGAACACTCCTGAACTGCGCAGGAGCGGACAGGCAGGACATTCCTTGCAATGGAGCATATTTTGGCTTCAGAGTTATTTGCTAAATGTTTTGACTAAAAGTAAAACTAAAAAAACCAAACCAAACCAAAACAAAAAAACTTGACGAAAATTTCAAGACAAGAACTGTTCCTTGTTTTCCTTTCATTTTAGTGGAGGCTTCCATGACACTCAAACCTGAAATATGGGATGTATATAGTTCTGGACAGGAGAGGACACTAGCAGAGGTGAGAGCAGGTACCTGATGACATGAAAAGTGAATGGTGGGTTTTGTTCTGCCTATACAGACATACCTGTGCCTGTAACATGCAGATGCTCTGACCAAAGCAGTACTTGCCTTCTTGGTCATCTAGATTCTCCAAAAGATCCAGGTCATTTAAAAAATGCCAGTCACTTGAGATTCTAAGTTTTGCTTGCTTTCTCATCACTAGGAAGTGGATCCTGTTCAACTTACCGAGTGTTACATTCAACAACGGCTGGCAATGTATGTTATGTCAAGTGGAACTACCCAGGAGATGAAGAATATTAAAGCTCTTACCTAGTATTGCAGCAGTGTTTGTCATGCAGATCTGTAGTCCTTGAAAGTAGTACCCAAAGTTTGAACTCTATGTAAAAGCTGACACCATAACTATAAGACATTTAATTTTCCAGACTTAGTATTTCTCCACATTTTCTTCATTAAAACAGCAAAGGGCAGATAATACACTTATTCTCTGAGCACAGAATACATATTTTACTGATTGGGCATTAAGGAGAAGCAGATGGATGTCACTGCATATTTCATAATGGAAAAGACAGATTTCAGTCACTGCCATGACTAGAGAGAAGGGAGGAAAGCAAGGAAAAACCAGCCCTATTTCCCCAGATCAGACACTAATGTGTTAATGTATTCTGTCTGAACATATGATACCAAATGGAGGTGCACAAATTGCAACCCTGAAAACTCAGTGGGTAGAAAAAGGCTGACTACTTAAGACTCCTGCAACAACTTCAGTGCATCTCTAGACACAGCCTGGAGCAATAAAGTGTAAAACAATTTTTATTTATTTATTTATTTTAAGATTAGATACCTATTTTAGTATTTAGCACATTGTTTTTAGCATTTGGAGACACTGGCTTGTATAGCAACACTACACACATGTGCTGTTGTTTATTTACCTAATAGCCTTTAAAAGGCAGACATACCAGCCATGGGTACAAGAAGAAAACTTGCACCCACACAAGAAAATGAATATGAATATGCCTCAAAGAGCAGTAACAAGGGCACAACAAGTGAAGCATTTGCCCTGGGAACCCTTCCAAGAGGAGCACAAAACTGAGGCAAATATATTGGGTAGGCTGCAGCTGCTGCTTCTGCCACCCAGGAGGAGTAATTCTTCACTGGGTATATGGATACGGAAAGGTTATAAGGAAGAAACAGCCACAAAGTTGGGTTGGGGACTAAAAGAGGGCTGCTTTGGGCAGTGAAGTGGCTTTCTCGGGTTTTGAGATCCCACAAACACTGTTTAAGGTTTGTAGCTGTGGGGGGGTGCACATCAACAAAATATGCACCCAAGCTCATAGGCTATCTTCTTTCATGACTGAGCCCAGACCTTCTGAAATGAGACCCCCCTCCCTACACACTATTGTAGTACAAGTGATAATCAATATCCACAGCTTGGGAGCTGGCCACTGCACAGATGAGAGACACAAGTCCAACAAGAGCTCCTTTTTTTTGCAGGTGTGCAGGCAAAGGTTCCTACCATATTTGTGGCTGAAAATGTAACCTGCATGACCAAAATATCTCAACCATCATCCAGAGAAGAGAGGGTCCTGCCACTAATTTTGGAGCTGGAGCCAGAAGTGGGCAGGCAATGAGACTGACCTATTCAGAAATGATTCTAGGGTAGGCAATAGCCCGCAGAGACGCAATGGATGGATGCTTGTGAAGCTAAAGTGGTTTGCACCAGGGTATGATCCCAGTGCAGAAATGGTGGCTTGCAGTATGTTGCACAGGCCCAAGTCCCCACACTCCTTACCTCATGTAATACTGCTCTTTACCAACACCCTTTCGCCCATTTTCACCAGTGCTAAATATTTGCCAACCTCTAACAAAATAAAAGCACACACAAAAATGAGGTGAGTGGAGCTGTTAGTTCAGATGCCGCTACTTGAGAGCTCACATAGCTCTGGGGAAATAAGTACTGAGTATGTAATCCCAGCAATGACACTAAAGGTAAATGGATTTGGGGATTTTCGTCATGTACTATGGTAGCAATAACAGCAGTGACAGGACATTTGTAACCCCACATCACATCTGGTGAAAATATTTCATCTGGGAAGCATGGCTTTTATCACATAATTTGGTCCTGTTATTTTAGTGGCTAATGTTTCACACTGCTTGTGATCCTCACCTGAATCGTGGCTGCAAGGTGTCACTCCACTCCAGCTTCGGGAAGCTTGGGATATAAATTGAAGCCAATACATCCACTATCGGAGAAACTTGTATTATTATTAAAGCTCATTCATCACACACTGAAGTAAATACCTTGCATGGGGGAATTGGAATCATTCTCAGTGAACTAGATCCATCACCTTCTAAATCAGGTACATCAGCTAGTGAATCAAATGCATCACCTTTGAATTAGATGGACTCCCGGTTGAATTAGATGCATCACC
The DNA here is from genome assembly GCF_947461875.1 of Haliaeetus albicilla. Classification (NCBI taxonomy): domain Eukaryota; kingdom Metazoa; phylum Chordata; class Aves; order Accipitriformes; family Accipitridae; genus Haliaeetus; species Haliaeetus albicilla. The sequence goes on along the minus strand of NC_091516.1, from coordinate 23,258,019 downwards.
TATTGAATCAAATACATTACTATTGAATCAAAAAGTGTACGTCACCCAGTAAATCATGTAAATATTACCCACACTACATGTTGAACAGCTGCATCACCAATAAGTTTAACAGATGACATGTTAAAGCTGCTATAACATTTAAACAATTACCGTGAGGGCCGAATTCAATATATCAGTCACCAGTCCTGGTAGATCAACTTTTCAGAGCCAGCAAAAACACTGTAAAGAAGTTTTGCATTTTTTCTAATATGTTAAACCTATAGATGAGTAGGCAAAACCAGAAGGAGTAAGAAGGAAAACAACACAATTCAACAATATTGCCAGTGTTGTTTACAGCAACCGTGAGATGCACACGTATCAAGGCTTAAGGTACCATGATTGTTCCATAACATCTTTAACTGCTGGGCCACATGGCTCAGAGAGGGCTGAGACCATTGTTAAAAGCAGTGACTAACTTCTATCTGTCATAAGATCTTCAGCCTTGCCAGCACCCTAGGTGTTGAAGCAGTGATCACTAAATGCAGGGGTTTATTTATTTATTTATTCATTCACAAAAACTGTATCCCTAGGGTAGACAAAGATTCTGAAGGTAGCATCAGGTAAAAATGGACAACATCAGATGAGCTGTATTTTGATACTGGAATGGAAGTTGAGTCAAATTCATACCTCAAAAGAGACAGTCTTTTATGAATTATAATGTTTGCAAATGTCCTGCAACCTTTAAAAAATGGCCTTGTTACTGGATGTTTTGCATAATTTTTATTGCTTCTATCCGGAATTCCAAGCAGAGGAAAGGCATCAAAATATTACACCTCCTGGCTCCTGGCCCTCTGATACGAACCTGGACAGTCCCATTTCACAGGCTGGCAAAATGAAGAAGGGAGCGTTTTAGTGAATCTTTTCTTTCCCTTTCCACCCTCCTTTATGCTGCACCAGTCATACAATGAATGCATCAGAGTTGGAGGAGTTGTTGATCTCGCCACTGACTGGCACGTGTTTGGCAGAAGACCATACTTTCTTATCTGCCCAAGTTATGTGGAGTGCTGGAACTCTGGCTAGCCCTTGCAGGAACATGATTAAGATGCAGTTGTAGTCATGTCTGAAATAGTGAAGCACAGATGAAAGATACGCTCAAGACACTGCAGCAGCATTGCTCCAAATGAATGAGAGCTGAGTCTGTGCTAAGCTCTCCTCCTAATTTAGAGGAGTTTCTTGATGTTTCCCTTTTGCTGAGGAACCCATGGAGAAGAACTACAGAAGACCAGAATTAGCAGTGGAGATAGATAAAGGCTGGGTGCAGGCTGGGTTAGTAAAAAGGAGAGGGAAGGGAAAGGAGGACACTTCAATAAGGATATAAATAAATGGAGTTAACTGGAATTTTAAAATCCTTTGGTACTGGTGACCAAGATCAGCGGCTCCTTTGTCCATGCTCTGGGAGATGGAAGGAAATGCAAATAAAAAAAGTGTGCTGAGCTGGAGACAAGCTAACTTGCAAGACTAACTGCATGTTGTCTACAGTGGTCATTTTTACCCAGTAAGAGCATCACTATCAATTCAGACTTACTGACACTGAGGCAGTGGGAGCATTCCCTTTCCACTGCAAGCAACACCCAGGATAATGGTAGAAAGACTGCTTGATTTAGGTGCATGTGGGTATGCACAGTATGTTTTCTGAACATTTACCATCCTTCAGACAGTTTAAGCTAGGCTCACTGTATCTTGATTTCCCAAGCATTGTCACACTTCAGAAAAAGGAAAGTGTAATACTCTTCTCACAAAAATCCCCCTTATAAGTCCTTAATGAACATGGCTTGCCTTTCCCGCCCTTTGTCATCTTTGTGACAATCATAGTAAGGAAGTATTGGGAACAAGACATCCGAATTGCAATGCCTAGTCGTCTGTAACAGACAGAAGTTGCATGCTCTAGTCCTTAACCATTGAAATAGTCTGGGTTTTTTTTGAGTGGCTGGTTGTTCCACCTTTTTTCTCCCAGGTTCCCAGGGCTGCATAAGGGGAGAACAGGAATCAGTCAGCCAGTCAGTCCAATTACAGCACACAGAGACTACTGCTGTCTTTCACCGAGGGCATGAGTGAGGAATGAAAAAAACACATTTGTGCGACAACGGTTACAGAGAGAAAATAGAATGAGACTATAGCAGCACATGCTCCTGAAAGTGGCCATCACAAGGGAGCGGTGAGTTTCTATCCATAATTTCCACTGGATGGGGGGAAAGCATATCCTTATATTCGTCTTTTGATGTATGTTATGCAAATGTCTTCCCTGACTAAAAATTTTTGCTCTTTGTACCTGTAGGGCCCTGACAGGCATTCCCTGGCAAATCAAGTTCTAGCAGCTTACTGTGGTACCACCCTGGCTGACTGTGCCATCCCTGCCACTGGGGTTAGTCTCACTGCAGAGTCAGCAAAATGGACAAAACAAGGGGTGTGCCGATGCCTCAGCTGCTCGACTTCACAGCTTGGCGGTTTAAATTAATACACCAGACATGGACTGGAGCACCTGAGGTATGGGCACACATCCCTGCAGCTGGAGGGGGTGATTATCTTTTAAACTACTGCAAGTAGGTTTATGAGATAGTATCTGTCAGAGTGATTATCGCAGCACTTGATTAGCTTCTCATTGTCTACACAAGCAGGCCACCAGCAACCTGCCTGGATATTGTCTGTGCCCAGCCCTTGAAGCAATAACCCATGGGAGATACTGTAGTACCTCCTGTATGTATAGTTGTTTTGTAGAGCTGTTTGCTTTGCAGTATACTGTATGGGATTCAGTATGGAGATGATTTAGTAGATGATCTCCCCATCTAATTCACAAGGGAAGCCATCTGTTTCAAAGGGTGACTTACAGTGCTGGAGTCAATAGATGATGTATCTGATTTAGAAGGCAAGCTTGACGGTTCAGTATGAAATACGATATAGCCATTGCAATTTCTTGTGCAATGCATTTACTTCAGTGCATGGACATATATGTGTGCATGCCTTTTGGGGTGTGTGTAGGGGGGACCACATTCAGTTTGAATAGTTAACAGGCACAGCAGCCTTTATGACTCTGTTCTGTATAGAAGCTTTGTTAGGAAAAGCAAACTAGTAGGTATGACACTGAAAGGACATGGAAGATTTGTCCAGGCTTGGGGAAACACAGTGGTTTCTGTCATCAGTGGCTGATATCACTTGATGTAGACACTGCACTGAAGAGAACTTCAGAAAGATGATGGCTGCATCCTCAGTACTGAGTCCATTTCATCCAGGCAAGAGTGGGCTCGTCTTTCAGCTCAAAACCCACAGAACTCAACTGTATCCCAAGATACTGCTCTCAGTGGGACCCAGCATCAACACAGACTCTTGAAAAAGACTAATCAGTAGGAATAATTCCTGTTTCTGAGAACATACACATGCTGGGGCTGTTTCTGGGTGGGTCACATGCTGATGATGATTTGCATGCAGCCGTTAGTTAAGTACAGCTAGTACAGACACGCTCTCCCAGCAGTAACACAGTGGATTGTGGTGGACGTTCAGGGAAGGAGAAGCCACAGGATTTTTATACCAGTGTACATCTGGGCTAGACTTTGAAATGGGAGATCAAGAAAAGAATAGTAGAAACATGAATTTTAGGAACTGGCAGCTCTTGTCAGATGATAATTCTTTTTGTGGCTGTGGGCAACTCAATTTTTTTGCTTTGCTTTACTCTTTTCTATCTATGAGATAACACACACAGTACATATCTTACTGGGGCTTTATGGTATCTTATGGACCAAAGACATTCAAACATAATTCAGCGTCAGGGAGAAGCCAAAGCTAGTGATGGTGAAAACAATGATGCAAATCAAGCAGGATTTGGCCTCCAGCAAAACATCTGTAAATGACATGGTAAGATCTGCACGCTAATCAGCTTTTACCAGTGAGAACTGTGTACTTAGTGCATGGGGACAAATTTGGAGAAATCTTTCCTTTAGCTGAGCTGAGCTGCTCTGAGTTTATCCCAGGAGAATTAAGCAAAGACTGTCACCATGTACAGAGTATGGAAGGTCTGCAAATTAAAGAGGAAACACAATGTTCCTATAATTAGCCTACAGAATTTTCTACTCTTTCATCCTCCCTTGTTGCTACACACCTTTCTTGTTTTTATTGAGTGATTATGTGATTTATAGGACAAATGCAACTGCATTTGCAGCACTGTACTTAGTGATTACCAAAAAAAGAAAGTAAACATTTACTTTCCTTGTCTACTTCTCCTTTATCTGCAGGCGCCCCCAGGAGAAGAGAAGTGGAAATCTGAAAGTCCTCTTGATATTATACCGCTTGTTGCTTCTTAGAAATGTTTCTCTAAATGGGATCAGCCATCACTTCCTATTAGTACAACCAGCCTTTTCAGTGATGACATTACACAATGTCAGGCTGTGATTACTTAGAGTCATAAGACTGGTCTTGTGAATATACTCCTGTGTCCTACTGCATTCTGAGGGGAGAGCGCTTTGCTTTGCAAAACTACTGCAAAGATTTGAAATCTCAAGTGGGTGTGGAACGGTGTACAGCTGCTCTCAGCTCTTTACTATCCTCTCTGGCTTTATGCACCATGTCTTAGTCTCTTCCACGTCCATTTTTCATAGGCACTATCTGATTGGTCTCATTTTTCCTGCTGGATAGGAGCAAATAACCAGACCGCCATGCTGTTGTGAAGACTACAAAGCATTCTTTGGAGGAAGCATATTAGGGCTGTGGGGACAGGTCTCAGGTCATGCAGTCAGTGTCATTCTGCTGACAAGGGAGTGACCTAAATGATAGACCATATGTGTTTGGTCTGTGGTACTCCCTCTCAATGTTTCTGGTGGTTTACAACACCCTTTCTGAAATGTTAACAAGGCCTTATGTCACTCAAACATCCCTAGCTGGAGTAATGCTTCAGGGGAGCGTGTCTTTGTGAGATGTATGAAAGTGAGGATATCACTCAGAAACCATTGGAAAAGGAACAGGGCATGCAGCCAGGTGGATGAGGTGGGGATGGGAATTAGTTTAGAGTCATAGAAAAAAAATCAGTAAGCACTGGATGTAGGAGTGAAGGGAAGACGTGACTGTCCTCTCTCAGCTGCTTACTATGGCACGGGGTCACCTCATTTTGCTGAGAGGCCAGAAGGAGACAGTGTATCTTATCTGCCCTTAACCTTTTATAAATTAATTAATTCCTCGAGATGGTTGCTGACTTCCACGCCACTCTTCAGCGGTTAGATGACAATCCACCTTGCCCCCATCACTCGTGAAGTGTTTTTCTTGCAGTCCCACTTGCACTGTTGTAACAAGAAGGGCTGGCACTGCCAGTGAAAGATCTTCAAAATTTGGTTGTCATACACCAAATACTGGGACAACTGCAGACAAGCTGGGGACATTCAGGCTGCAGGTTAGTATTGAGCAGTATTCATTTTAAAACTGCATCAGAACAAAGCATTAGCTAGGGCAGGACGTTCTTAAAATCCCTATGTGGCTGAGCTGTCTTAGTGGATTAATGGTCAGGTATTATCAGTGAAACAGATGCCCTCAGTTTGACTTTTTGTCTGGTCTCCTTTTCTTCCAGCTGGATGGAATTAGGGAATGCTATCTAGGCAGAGAACAATGTGCTTGATACCTTTTATGGGAGAATGGGCACAAATTTGCAAGTCACTAAGAAGTATTTATTTATTCCCTCCAGTGGCATTCAAATGCAGTCCCACATTGTGCTTGCTCTCTGCCCCAAGGAGACTTTTGCTCTTGGCAGAGCTATAGCAGGGGATTTCAGTGAGTCCTTAGACAGCAGAACTGTATGTTAGACAGGCTCCGGTAAGAAAGGGTGCACCAAAGTGGGGCCATAAACACCACACAGTAGGAACTCTGTCAAGAATATGGAATAAGATTTCCTCCCAGGAAAACAAACCCAAGCCTCTCAATTCTTCACTCATAATGATGCTAAACTGTTACAGTTTTCACTTGCAAGACCTGTTTTCTGATTTTGATGTAGGTTCCTCATGCTATATAAGCCTTATTTAAAAATGAAAAAGCAGTCTCCTCCAGTACAGCCCCATCTGATCTCACTATACAAATCTGGGATAGATCGAAGGAAGTCAGTGACCTAACGTGGATATAAAGTCAGTGTGAGTGAAATAACAGTCCAGCAGCAGCTAACTCAGCTGTGTAGGTGCCTGTGTACACAATTATTATAGCGACCCCAAAAGGAAACATGTATGAGGCGATCACTTCACAGAATATATGTGAAACCTTCCTCATAAATGTTTAAATAGTCAGCATTGTGGTGCAGTCCCTTCAGCAAAAACAAGTGCATCAGCACAGAAGAGAACAGCTTGTAGAAGAGGTAGAGTATTCCCACCTCCCTCTTGTTCTTGTCCATTCCCATGGCTGTGATAACCTTCAACCCTTCATTCCTTTTGTGCTAATTTCTTTCTTAAGGAGACCAAATGCTGCAAGAAAAATAAGCAGTTGGTTTAAGTCAACAACAACAATAAGAATGTGGAAAAATAAACCCTCACGATATTGCTAAAAGCCCAGAGGTCATAAGACCCAAGACGGCGGCCTTCTGGTGCACCTGGAATACAAGACTCTAGGGCACAGTGGCAAATTTGTGAGTTCTGTAAGGGGCCAAAATGTGGATGCCAGTGATACAGAAGTCAGGGAGCCCTTGGACCAAAAACTGCAGAAGTCATCCTGTGATCTGAATCTCTCCCTAGAAATCCTAGAAACATTGGCCACTGTGGCTGTGAATTGGTCCCATTCCCAGTTGAACATGCAAACCACATGGAGTACCTCCAGGCTGCTGCTGCCCAGGATATCATACAAAGCCCCCCTGTGCTAGCGTGGAACATCATTGCCTGAGGTCTTGAAAGCAGGACAACTGTATTAGAAGAATACACCCTGCCTCTCGGCATAATTTATTAGCTTGGGCTGAGTAACCTACAGGCCTAGCTTTACTATTTTCCATTCCAGAGCTGGTAAGACAGCAATAACTTGCAGCTCCCTGCACTGTGTCCCACTGTCTCATTAGACCTCATATTTCTCTGTGTGACAAAGGGCCAACTCTCAGCTGGCTCTGTTTTTTTGAAAGGCCTTCTTTGTCTTGCATGAGTGGTGTTGATACATGGAAAGCTACTTGGACTGTAATAATGGGGCATGCATAGGTGCCTTTGACAGATTCAGAAAGTTCTCTGTGCGGCATCATCGGCTGTATCATTACAATGGCACAGACTGTTTTCTAGAATGAGTGCATGCTCTTCCCATGACAATGCTGGTAATCCTAGAGAATATCCTAGGTAATTCTGTAAGAGTGTGCACTGTGGTCCCTGAGATACAGTATTTCAGAAGCAGTTGTCTGTCCCTCACTGCTGTGGGGTGGGAATCAGGACCTTTGGGGCTTGCACAGCAGGCAATATTGTGCAACAGTTCCCACAACTCTTCGGGAAAGCAACATTGAAGTATGTGTGGTACACTTCTCTTGCCCAAACATAGATGCCTAGTGCCATTTCAGATATTCTTATGTATCACTGTCTGGCTTGCACCTGCTGCTTGAGAAGGCCACAGGTCTCCCACGGGAACTGTGTCAGATCTGCCAGCTCCCTGCAGGTGTCATGGGTATACCAGCACAGCTTACATGGCACCACAGAAAGACCTGTGTTAAGCAACTGAATTGCGCCAAGGGTGCTGGGCCAGCTGAGGTGGCAGGGTACCAGCGGTACCCACAGCAGAGCTAGAGGAAAGTAGAAACACTGAAGGTAACTGCAAATAACAGAGGAACGAGCTGAGGGTTCAGGTGCTGGTTTAAGAGTCAGGTGGCCTGCATCCAGCACCCTGTCACAAGCTCTCAAATAATAGGAGGCTAATGAAATTCTTAAATAATCTTTTTTCATCTTGCTTTTGCCATCTGTTAAACAAGAGATGATAATTGTCTCTTTTCAAGGAAGCTATTTAGCATGGGGCTTAAACCATTATTGCATGTCTGCACATTGCACAGTACAACATAGATTCTTTTCTCACAGATAATAGAGGGAGAGGGAGGAGAGAGGGAACTATTCCTCCTGCACTTCTTCACTTCTTCCATCTCTTTGCTCTTCTAAGTCTGACTCTCTGAAAACCATGGTACAAAGGAAACATGGCTGTCCTCCATTATACTTATACTTCTGCAGTTTGCAGTCAAAGCATTAGGATAGGTCCTTATTCCAGACACCAAAACCACACTGAGTCTCACCCTTTAATTTCTCTCTTGATTAGCTGTTTTGTTTTGGGGTTTTTTTTCCCCTTAAACTAGAACATGCTCCCCTCTTTCTCGAATACATTTTCCCCCTTTTAAAAGTGTATCTGTTGCCCCAAGTGCAGCTGAAATGAGTGAACACGTTATGTGGTGCTTCAGGGAATTCCTGAAGAATTGATTCAATTCTTCTGGGATCTGCATTCTGAGAACTGAGAGCATAAGTGCTGCAAAACCTGTTTGTGAATCAAACCCAGACATTAATATATATTAATGCGTGTGTGTGCATGCGTGCATGTGTGTGTGTGTGTTTTAAAGAAAAAAATAAAGGTTGACACAAAGAAAGAAAATGAGAGGCAGAAAAAAAAAAAAAAGACCAGGATCCTGAGGGTTTTGGGGTATGTTTTTTTAAGTGAAAGCTAATGGAATCCAATATAACTGCTGAAACCTTGTCATCCTTGCTATCAGTGAGAGCCTTTGAATAAGCTAAATCCTTAATCAGTATAGCCTAAGACCCCAATGACTATGTGTAGAAGTGTTAGTCCAGATAAATCCTTGAAGGTTTCAAAGATTTGAAGAGCACTGGCACTTTTCTGTGTAGTGCCTGCCCTTTGTCCTTTTCTCCATGATGTCATTATTGAAGTTTTACACTCACTATGCATGGTGTAAGTTGACATTGACAGTTTCAACACTTTCACACTGACTCTGGAGGATTGTTAGCTTTGAAGCTATTTGGCCTTGAGCAGTGAATTCTTTTTTTGAGCTCATACTGGCTTATAATATCTGAGAAGGTTTGCATCAGTATAGCCCCAGCTTGAATTATGAGAGGAGGCTGGTTTCCAAGTTGGAACTGATACCCACATGATAGGAATAGAGAACGTTATCCCATTTCAGATGGGCAGCGAAGTCAGTGTTCCTGAATCCCCCTGGGATGCAACAATGAGTTTTCATTTTAACATCACAGTTAAAGCAACATCGGCAGCATGGCTTTTCTTGTAATCAGAACTCTGAAGAGCAGTTAGGCTTGGAAGTGAGTGTAAGAATATGCACTCTTCTGCCCTGTGATCTGTTTGTTATTAGGCTTTTTGGAAACATCTGTAAGGGGCCAGAGGCATATTTCATATGAGTGTAATTCAAATATTTTATGAAAATAAAAATAAAAATGCTGTGCGGTGATTTAGACACATTGAATATCAAAGCCCACAAGCACTAACAAGCAACACAAAGAAAGTAGGCTGTTCAGACACTTATGCAAGTTGTCCCATGGAACTCGATCAGGACGACACACATGAGCAAAGACTTAAAGGCTGGGTGGAAAGACTTAAAGGCTGGGTCCAAAGCCTCAGACATTATTGGTGGTAGGTTTTGAGACTCCTCCAGACAAAGCCAAAGAGACTTCACTACACTATGTACCTACGTATCTTTGAGGACTGAGGCCCTGGCACCCTCAAGGATGAAGGGATGTTGCAACAGGAGGGTTGGGGGAGAGAAAATCTTCCAGGAACTGTGAGCTGACTCTTATCTGTCCCTAGTGAAACTTCTAGCTTTCCATGGAAATTCCGGGTGAGGATAAAACATGATAGAGGGACATTCAGCTACCTGAAACTTACTAGCTCAGCAGGTAAAATGCCATCAGCTAACTTCATTGAATACAAATGGCATGGTAGAGTTAAAAACGCAGTGTTCCTTTCTGTAGCTCTCAACAGACCATATCAAGAGTAAATCCAGCTGAAAACTGAAAGAGTAAGAATGGAATTAAATCTGATTGTTTCAGAATACCTGTTCCAGTCTTTTAAATAAGGATGAAAACCAAGTAAGTCACTGAATCAGGACAAAAGTATTTTTTCCACTTGCATGTATATTTAGCTGTAATCCTTTAGCCAGATACTGTGAGCAGTCACAAAGCTTATTTAAACAGCCTTGGATCTCCGTTACAGCCACAAACACAGCAATCTTGAGCCCTTCTCCAGAATTTTTTTGAATCGGTAAAAACTATTGTTGGATACCCTAATAGGCAATATTTGCCCATTGCAAGTCCCAGAACGATGCACAGAACAAGGAAAATTTTAGGTTTTGAGGAGGCACCAAAACCTCAACACAGCAACAGTGTGGTCATATGAATGATAAATAAAAAACTCTTCCACAGAACTTTTGGCAGTGGTTCATGCTTTCTGCCCCCACGTCCCAACAGCTGCCCTCCCCATTGCAGTCTGGATTCAGGCAGGCAAAGTCCTGCAGCTCACCTGGTCCCTGTACCCTCTGCAGTGACATGACTCTGTCCTGAGGCTGCCCCATTTGAACTGGTCTCTGGTTGGACCAGTGTCTGGGTGGGAATGACCACACTGAGTTTACACTGATTAACTACAGTCCTCGGGGGGAGGAAAGCAGGGAGTCTTCCCACTAAGAAGAGAGAAAGTAATAGTCGCCAAAACACACACTGCAGCCCTCTAAAAGAAAAAGCCTTTCATTTTCTTCTCTGGTCAGTTCCACTAACCAGAAGTTATGTAGGATGCATCCTCAGATGAAGCTGTTTCTGTAGCCTGCTTGCCAAGAGGTGCAGGCACAGTTTCTTGCTCTCCTGAGCTTCAGCCTCTGGAGCTTTCCCATCCATCTCTTCTTTTGTCTGAAGGTCAATCTTCCCATGTATTATTTATGCTTATAATTTAGGGGATTCAACCTTAATGACCAGTCTTAAAGGGCAAATCCATTTTCTGAGTTCTGGAAGAAAAACACATTTCAGAATTTTTTCCTGTTGCTTCACATGCTGTCTTGCTAGGACAAATAAATGAATGATATCAGCAAACACTTGAGTAAAGGTATTTTACTACTTTTGGCCACAACAATCCACATGCAAGGCAATAATCTTACATTGATATAAAATCTCTGTAAGGTATGAAACTCTCACCAACAGTATTATAACTTTAATCAACTCCATCTCTGAAATTACTTAAAACTTCCATGACTGCAAGTAAGAACAGAACTTGATTCATTGATTTTACTGGAGTCTCTTCCATTAAAGCTGGAAAGTCCTGCATGTGTAAGGTACTGGGTTGACTGTTTCTGAAGGATGGATAGGATTTTGTACTGGAGAGTACAAAGAGGTACAAGGAAAAATGACCTTTTCAACCAAGTATAATTTGATTAAAATGGTGTAAAATAACATGCATTTCATTATTTAACTTCTTTACTTGAATACTGGATAAAATAAAATGAAGTCTACTGCTGAAAGTACTGTAGGCCAGGTCCTCAGTCAGTGTAAAACACTATAAATCACTGAAATTAAAGGACTAATACTGAATTTCACCCACATGGGGTAAGGTTGAACACTTGCCCTGAATTATCCTTGTATCCTGTACAACCTGTGGCACTTCAGTACCAGTGCTCCGGAGTCTGCTGGTGTTTGTTAGTGTACTTAAAATTGCTTCCGGCTATCTTCTCAGTAAGTCACCAGAAATGTAACAAAAATCAATACAGGGGAAAAAAGTCTTCTTGCTGCTGTGATTTTCTTCTACTTATATACAGCCTAAAAGGTTCATAGGAAGACTACCTCTGAAGCTTCAAATCATCATTTTTCTTTTCAGTAACCTAGTGTCTCGATATATGGATTCATTTTACTTTTAAGCAGCACCATTCTAAGGCATAGTTTTTGTCTCTTTGGTTTACTGATGCTTTTGTGGGCACAAAATATTCTCATGTCTTTGTTCTGAGGAGAGCCATTGTTCTCCTGTAGTAAGTGACAGTTAGTTTTTAGGGATGTTGGGTCAAAACTTGTCTTAAAGCTGCTTGTCTTGGCCCTACGTGAAACTGGTCCAAGACCTGGCTCCCGATGAGGAAAGTTTAGATAAGGCAGTGTAATATTTCAAAATCTCTGGTCAGGGTGAATTTCCTTCTCTTGTTAGGTTAAAGATAAAAGTATTTGCCAGATAAGGACTTAGGAATATGTATGTGCTGCTTTTGAGAGCTACGATAAAATTCCTATTGACTTTCCATGACAGCTACTATATCATTTATTACCAAAACTCTCAGTCAGTTGCTCAATGATTTCTCTCATCTCCTGACCAAATACTTTGGTACAGAACTACAGTCCCGATATAACTACTGTTTCCATTCAGTGAAGCATTTCTACAGATGCAGGGTGGGCAAATGGGTGCCAATGAACAGTAGTGAACATTTCCCACGTAGCAGGGTGGATTGACACCATCCCAGACTTGCAAAAACCTGCTTTTTCTCTAAAGTCCCAACCTTTCCCTGAAAGGGAAAGTCTCATTTATTTATTTATTTTTGCCCACAATGCATTTGTGAATGGCAAAGCAGCATGAAACGTAGTATGGAGCAAACACTGACTGGTCCAAGGTTCCCCTGAGCGGCCTGTATAAGGATTATTTGGGCACCGGTGCATCTTTGGGAATCAGAAGAGCAACTTGAGGTGGATGTTTAACAATCAGCTACCTTTGACTCCAAGCACAAAAAAAAGGAATAAGACTTAATTACCTTAGAGACAAAGAAGGACCTGTATCAAATTTGGGTGTTTCATCATCTTGCCATTTTTAACAGAGCTGAGTGGTGGGGTTGGGGCAGAAGACATCTGAAATATTTACAGAGTTTGGGAATAGCAAAGGGAGCAAGATAGGATAGAAGGTTAATGCCATCTTTAATATGGAAAAACTACTCTCTCCCTGTGACATATGCCTATGGAATAATCTTGATATATGCATGAGTGTGATCAAAATGTCAGCCAGACTTTCATTAGTTTCCACCTCCCCCTTGAATGCTCTTCTACAGTTCAGAAGTTGCCTGCAAGAGTCTAGAAGTGGAGATTATCCAGATTATACAGCTACAAGGACACAGTTTTTGGAGAGGGGCAAAAGAAATCTGTCAGATAATACCCCTTCACACCTGTAACACTAATGAGAAATGTGAGGCTCTCGCTGTGTGCATGCACGTATGCTCTGACACCGTCTCGAGGCCATGCTACACAGGATACATCTTGTTGCATCAACTTAACGACTGCAAGGCTTGGCAAAGGTGAACTTTGGCTAGGAAGAAAAAGGATACTTTGGGTTTTTTAATATCAGAACTGTGAATAATACCTCTAACTTTGCTTCTTTCACTGTTCCTAGTTAAGAATCCTGCTGCTTTATTCCATTCTGCAGCATGATAGCATAAGGATGTTTAAGGATACCTTAATGTGGTAGATGAAACAATCTAAGAGGCAAACCCAAGAATTACCCAGGATATTCGCAGAAGGCCCTGAGTGTCCTTAGCTGACAGTCTTCAAATGTTAGGGACTTCCCTGAGAGAGGAGCTTCCCCTCCTGGGAGCAAGCAGTCTCATACAGTATTTCGCCTGTAAGGTCCCTCTGTGTTTTACTCTCTGCAAATCCACCTGCCTTGTTTGGACAGGATTTATCTCATCATATACTAATTTCTCTGAACTCTGGGGTTATGCTTGAGGGGCATCTGAAAGAACAAGAGAAAACCTTTAAAGCAGGCTTCTTGTTAATACCATAGCAGTGGGATTTGGTTGCCATCTGCTTGCTGAACACTGATAAGTCACATGCAGCCTTGCTGGGATACCTGAGAAGACATCCCTATTGCTCTCCTCTATCTCTGCATGGAAGGCTCCATTGATTACCCAGGAAGCAGCTGGTGCTCGATAAACAAATAATGTAAGGCTGTCTCTCAAAGTTTTGTAAAATTTATAGTCCCAAATTCCTGAGGCTGCCTTATCACAGACCTGTGCAGACACTTACTGAAAAATAAGGGTCTCCTGAATGTTTTATCTATTCCAGATCCTAATCTCTGCCCAAAATCCCCATTGTGAAAGTCAGCATTAACATGTCAGTGGAGTAGTGAAACACACTTGGGACTGCCTAGCAGCTGACCCCAGAAATCAGTGAGAATTGTGTGACCATTTTATAAACATTATCTTTATTAGTAGTCATAATAATAATGATGATTATTATAGTAGTATTTGTTAGTGGTTTACATAATGGGTCAGCTGACCCCTGCCTCAGTGAGCACAGTGTATCAGTTACACGACAGAGAGATTTTTAGAAACAAAATTTGGATTCTTCTTACACCACACAGAGAGGTTCAGTCTGTGCCCCACACAGTTCAGGAAGGGGAGAAGATATCTGAGGAAGAACATAAAAGCTGAATTTGCTGCAAAGCCATGGAACAAGATTTTGGCATTACAGATGATGGATAAGAAGATGATAATCTTAGAAAAAAATGTGGTGATGACTCTTGGAGCAAAGTGCAGAAGAGTGGGCCAAAGATAAGCACAGTGTTTGTAGTAAAAGTGACCAAAACACAGTAGAATAGTAGTCTCTGGAGGAAAGGGAGAAATGAGGGGAAAGGAAAGAAGGAATTGTATGTTGAGAAAAACAAAGCGGCTACTTGCATATATCTTTATATATCAAGCAAAGGAGCGTACCTCTTCCTTATCAGTGTATACACAAAAGCCAACAGTCCAAGCCAGGGTTTGCTATCAACATGGCTATTATAAACAAGAAGGAATGGGTAGCTGGGAGAGTGGGACAAGAGAGTTACAGTGCATTAGAACAAGAATACAGGGTGAACTTCTAAAGCCCAGGATCACGTATTTCTCACAATAAAGCAAATAAGACAACTCGCAGAGTTCTATAGGGAAAATGACATCACTGCAGATTTTTAGGGATAATCATTTAACTGGATTAGCCCCAAAGTGCTGTGTCTAAAATCAGCATCCCTGTCTCTTTATGTACTCCAGATGAAACACATTAGCAGAAATATGGCAAGGGACATTCACAATGCACTGTTCTACATTATCAGCATTTTTTGCAAATCTGCAATTAGTCTAAAGGGCCTGGGTAAATTAGGCCTCTTGATAAATGAAGCACCTAGACAGGTCTCAGATTTATTGGATCTAGCTGTCCTGCTGTCCAGAGCCTGTCGGCTAGGCTGTGGAACAAAAGTGGTACAGTGGGAAAGTCTATGAAGCCAACATAACTGTGAACTGCTGAGCAAATGGTGAAAAGCCCTGACTGGGGATGCTGACTGATTAGCTTTGAAAGTTTCTGCCAGGAATAGTGTAAGTTTAGGGAGAATGCTATAAGTGAAGAAATTAAGAGATCCTCTTCAAACTTTAATATATATGTGTGAAATCCTGTGTTATTGTAGTGACAGGGACACTTAGTGCCTGAGACATAGATGCACACATATGTATGCTAAGAGAGAGAGGGAGGAGAGAGAGGAACATTTGCTGGAGACAAAGCTATTATTTGCATATTGCACAAATTCTGGAGAAAAAAAAGATGCAATATTATTAACTCTTCTCCCTCCCCTGACCCTGAACAAGTCTATTTCACAGGTGATTATTTGCACTGTTGAAGGGAAGACTGGTAGTTTCTGTGGTTTTTCACAGCTAGAGCCATTTTAAAGGAAGCAGTATACTAAGGTAGGACACCTTTGATACATACAGCTATTTGCTTGCATGCACAGCCCTGCTCCTAGCTATTTTAGTACCTCCCCCCAGCTAACCAGCACACAATACAGTTGTTGTCTCCTGAGATGGAATAGTCTAGAGGAGGGGAGGAGGTATAGGGACTGTCCAGATTATTTTCATTTCTATCTTGAGATCATCTGCAGTGATTTCCAACTAAAGTGTGGCGACACCTGCCAACTCCTCTGCTGTTGCTGTTGCTCTTGCTGAACTCAGCTGAACAAGCCAGTTAGGATTTTCCAGCAGATGTTCAGATGTTTCTCTTCTCTCTCTCTCTTTCTTTCTTGCCTTCTGTTTTTAAAAGCCCTGTAGGACCCCAGGAAAGGCTTGCAACTGTCCCTAGCTTCTCAGACACAGACCACATCCAAAGTTCCAGCTTTCTATTAGTTATTACAGTGCTCAGATCAGCAGAGCTAATAATTGAGCATAAAGACATTCTATATTGGTTGTGGGAAGCGGCACAGAGCTGTAGAAGGATCTAAAATAGCTGGACACATTTGTTTCTGAAGGAAGTGCAGCATGCTGCCACTTCTCTCTGACTGCTTCCCTGCTCCCTGATCGCTCAGCATTCTTTAGTAAACCCACATTGATTTTCCTGTCGATAGCATTCCCTCCAATGACAAAGAAACCGTCAGTGCCAAACAAATGGCCAGTGTTTTCCTGCAGCATGCTTTGCTCTTCCACCTTGTAAAAAGCTTACTTTGCTGCTGCATCTCTCCTTTCAAATGAGTACACTCTCTGTGATCTTAGAAGAAAGAGAGAAATCTCCTGTGCCTACCAGGGACCCAAATTCACCCTGGAAGTGCACAGTGTATCCAATTACACTGCAGTTTGATCCTGCCACTTTTCAAGGCCTTCTAAATTATGGAATTAAAATGGTTTAGTGGAAAAAAGGACTGGTGACACTAGCAGTGTTAAGAATTTAGAATGTGCCTTCTCATATATTAAAAAAGGCTCTTTGAATATCATCAAAGAGATTTAAGAATTTTTATTCCTTTTTAAAGCTGTTTTAAAACTGATTAGACTTTTTAGAATAGACTTCATCTTATGTCTGTCTGTCGTGCTCTCTCTTTCCCACTCTCTTTCCTCCGGTCTTCCCTCCTGCTGATTAATCAAACTTTTCTTTGTTAACATAGGGCACTTCTGCCAAAATATTATAATTTTGCCAAAGACTGAAGCAGGCAGCCCAGCACTGAGACCTGGCACTGTTTTGTGTAAGGTCTTCTAAATGCTGTAGATGTAAAAGACTAGGGAGAATCAGCACTTTTTCAACCACTTACTCTTTCCAACATCAACAAAAATCCCTGACACTAGTCTCATAGCAATGCAACTCCCCCCCCCCCCCCCCCAAACCGCAACCCCCAACAAAACCCCAAACCAAAACCACCAAAAAACAAGTGGGGAAAAACACAGAGTGAAGCTATAAGTTCTGGTGTCCTGGGCACTTGAAAAAGATAAAGGAGCCTGCTCAGGAAATGTCTGTGGGTTCATCACTGAGGAGGTGCGGCCAGATTAATGTTTCTCCATGCATGAATGTGCACTTACCTATGTTGAGGCTGAGGGTGTCTGTGTCCATGAAGCCTAGCCTATGCAGCAACACCTTGAAAATGTTGACGTTCACCATTTGAAAGTAATTAGCAGTGCTGTTGTCTTTAACATAGTCCCTATGTTGAAAATGCTTACAATAATAAACACTAATTGCTTTCAAATGGTAAATTGGAACCACGGCATCTGGGTGGTGTTCCACTTGTGTGCACAAAGGCATACATATCTGTGTGTGTAAGTATATATGTATATGTATGTATGTTCATGCATGTGCGTATGTGTAGATGTGAGTCTAACATACAACACACAGCCATGCCTGCCAGAAACCGAGACCTTTCACATATGTTATTCCTGACCAGGAAAGAGAGTAAGAGATAAGGTGACTTACACAGGGCTGAAGAGAGAGAAAAGCTGACAGGCTCTCCTGCAGTATTTAAAGGGGAGAAAGCACAGTCTTGTGGTTCAGGCACAGAACTGCATATGGCTCGCTCTGGGTGTTGGGACCAGTCCTGCCAGAGCAAGTCCCTGGCTGGAGATACCCTGGCTGCCAAGGGCCTTCCCCAGTACACAGAGGCCTTGACAGAGGGGTTTTCAGTAGCCTTGATTAACATCAGGAGGAGAGGTGAAGGGGTGCCTGAGTGTTTCCAAACTGTAGGATATGAAGTTGGGCAATGAAAAAATCAAGTGTCCAAAGTTAGTAGGTGCTTCTTCACAGTCTAGCTGATGACCTTTATCCACAGTAGAGGACCTCCTGGGGCTAGCACTGAGGCTTTGTTCATAAATGCTTATCAAATATATTGACATTCTCAGCTGCTCTGAGCTAAGTTGCAAAATGTTCTCATTCCATGAGGGACAGGTTGCTAACAAGCCTGAATCCCTTCTCACACTGGTGTAAATCAGAAGTAACACCAAAACACTCAACGTAAGCCATGCCGTCATCAAACAGGAACAAGCAAGGGGAAAATCATGCCTCATTCTGCTTGTCAGTTTGCAACTAAGGTGGAAATCACATGCTTGGCCCTAATTAAACAGTTTTAAATGAAACAGAAGTTCAGTTCAGCTTCTTCAAACCTCCCAGTAAAAATTAACCTACCCCACACTGCCAGCAATAATTAGGTAAAGTCCTGTGGAACTGTAAAGTTGCAGATGAAAAAAACCCAATGTCCTCCCAGTAAGGATGGTATTACCCTTACTGACAGTGGCAGAAGCTGGTATCAGAGTTTGCTCTCGGGACCAGGGCTCCCAGAAATGCACAGTCCTTGCTCAGTTCTTCCACTGCTCTGTAAAAGACAGGGCACGATTTACTGTGGTTGTCCATAGGAGCTGCCTTAGGCCAAACAATGAGTACTTTAGAAAATCATCCTCACATGTGTGAATAATAATTGGAAGGCAGATAAGGGATGGCTCTCCAGCATCATGTTTCTCTGTGGGGAGACTTGCAGTTTCCTGCAGAGCAAGAGCAAGCAGGAGGTCCCTCACCTCCTAAAGGCCCATCCTGGGAGATTCCAGCTTGCTTTGGTTTGGCAGGAGAGGAGGAGGCAGCCACGAGCCCTCTAAGTTTGCAGGGCTGGTGCTGGGTGGATTTGTGGAGCTCTGCTGAGCCTTGGGACTGTGCCACGCAGGTGGCCTGTGCCACTCAGAAAATTTGGCACTGGTGACAAAGCTTGGGAGGGAGCCACAGAGGGACACCCTATCCGGTGGTGTGCTTTCCACCTGTGGTCTCCACCTGCAGAAGAAAGCTGGGGTACATAGGTCCACTGTCACCCCAAGCTAGGCACAGCTCTGGCATGGACTCACATGGGGTCTTTGGATGGCAGCAGAGGATGAGTGCCCCTTCTCCATTTCAGCCTGTGGGTACTCATTTCCAACTGTGTTTGGGATATAAATGCTGGAGAAGAAGGCCCTTGGAGTGAGATGCTACTAACTTTTTTGGTAAGTGGGAATCCTTAGAAACAGTAAGGTAACCAAAAATGACTGCTTGTACCTTCCTCTGAGGGATGGGGAAGAGAGGCATCTGAGCTTGTCACTATCCCCATAAAAACATACTCATCTCCATCTCAGTCTTCCTGCACCCTTGCCGGCTGCTGGAGTTGTCTTTAGACACCAGCATCGGCAGAGGCTTTGTATCTCCCCCATTCAAAGTACTGTAAAACATGACTGAACAGGGAATATCAGAGGCTGTTAAACATGCTTTAAAAGTTCTTTAATTTGTTGTATCACGATAACTGCACTTTAATAAAAGCAATCTCTGGTCTTAATAGCCATACAATAAACTGTTATTTATATGAGTCAATGTGCCTGGCTGAGCCTTCCAGGTGTGTCCCAGATTTTGAATCATCGGAGCAATCCAGAGGGAGGACACTGTCTGACAGAACCCAAACAAGGCTTATAAACAGGTGCCATTTTGCCTAGTCGCATCTAGGGGTATGCTGGCTATATTAAGCGCCTGGCACAACATGGCACTTTCAGTGCTTTGATTTATTTCAGTATTACATTTAATTGTTTCCTTCTTGCCGAAGATTTAACATGCAATGCTTGTAAATATAACCTGCGCCCTCCATATGGCACTCTGGTTTTCCATTTTCAAATGCAATCGTCCTGGAATAATGACTGTGGTATAACTCAATTTGAGTTCTGCTGCTGGGGACTTTATTACATAATGCTTTCTAATTGACCCTCATAGTTTAATAAGACAGAACATTTCGCCAGAACATTGACAAAAGTTATTAATTTTCACTTCAGCAGAGACCAGTGTCCCAATTAAATCCCATGATAATGCCTGACTGACTGACTGACCTCATTATGGCTAATGCTTATTAGTCCTGCAGAGAGGATAACATCACACACTGTTAAAATGCCTAAATGAGCACATACAACTATTCAGCATGATTATAATTTACATACATGACTAATTTTACTCCACCAGTCCTTGTCTGGTGAAACTAATGCTGTAAACTCCTGTCACACAACAGGATAGCTGCTGAGAATTTTGAACCTACCATAAAACCAGACCTGAAGTGTTTTAAAAGGAAACAACACCCAGTTAAATCCTACCTGCCTTCTTGAAAAACGATTATAAGTACACATACTATGTGTACTTGAACTGGTAATGTGCTTATGCATGTTTCTTTTTAAAAAGTAATTACTTCATTTTCTTTAATGAACTAAAATAATGGCTGAGATCAAACCTTTCTGCAAGCATTTTTACATGCCTTACAGTTTAACTGCTCTTCCTCATGCAGGGCTGTGTTTTCACATTTTCTTAGAAGCTTTTTAGATGTAGTGTAGGTAGCAATTTCACATTCATCAGAACCCTTCCCTCTGCCTCTTTTAATAGTTCCTCTCCAGGAAAACACTTAAGCCAAAATTCTTTATTAATATATTATATACTACAGTAAGCACATGTTTAAAATGTCACCTGTTTTAACAGAGCCCTACTGAAAGTTGAGCCAGAACGGCTGTATTTTTCATAGGCTTTTAAAAAGAAGTAGGTTAGGGGAGTACAGCATATATTTTTATGGAGCATAAGAAGTTCTCACACCTTTTTCCTACATTTTTTAAGTTTCTTTAAATATGTACACCTCACGATAAGAAGCACATACCAACACTCCACCCTCAAGACTTCCTGCAGGTTTATTGGATCCTTTTCCCACAGGACTGTGTATTTGACAAAGGATAACACTGAAACAGTCTGTCTCCCAGACTTTGGTTTGTTCAGAGGCAGGGTGACGTGAAGTTTAAGGAGAGGAATCTGCAAGACACGACAAGACTCACAGCTGCTGGTAGATGAAGATAAACAGCAACGCCCACTACCACACACACATATGCAACCTCACCAGAGCCAGATGATGGCATTGATTTTCAGGTTAACTTTTTCAGACACACCCCAACACCACCACAGTCCAAGTCCCACTGCCTTCCAGTGAGATTTATCCTCTAATAGCGTATGCCTCTTTGAAAAGAGGACTTCAGAGCCTGGTGGCATAGACTCAGAGTTCATTCTTCTTCAAAATAACCACAAAAGTGCAGCCAAGGTCAGCCACAGCAGCTGCTGCCACTGCATAAATGCTGGATGCATGAGAAAGACTGTCAAGGAGCAGTCCCTTTCCTCATACCAGTCCCTTCAGACATATTACTTTTTCATTCATAAATCCCTTGGCTCATGAGACTGGATTGAGTCTTTCAGCCTTGTTTTCAACCACATTTTCTGCTTTCATTGCTTCCAGTCACATACCTCACACTGATGTCTTCAATATACCTTCCCCTCAATCCCCATCTTAATCACATTTCATCTTCTGCCATTGCACTTTGGAAAGGAATATAGCAGACATTGTCTACAAAAATGAAGTGCAAACACAGCAGAAAATTAACTTTCAGACATAGACAATAGATGCTTGCATGGTTACAAATGGGCAAAGAATTTGGCCCAGCATGTTTGTAAATAAAACCTGGAAAGTGCTGAGAGGTGCTAATTAAGTTGATAGTGTATTCTTGATTTGAAAATAATTATTTGTCTTTTGCCATTTAACTGTCATGTTTAATTTCCAGTATTGTGTCATGTTCACTAACAACATGATGAGACATAGCATAGCATGATCCTTCACTATGTAAAATAAGCCAAGCAATTGTGAATGCATTAAAGAAACATCTGATCACACCATGCACTATATAAACAATGCCTCCAAACAGAAATTAAGGTACTGTAAAACAGATCTTCAGCCCTGGTACAAATCTTCTCCATACTCTATTTTGCTGCCACTTTTAATTGTTGTTTTCAAGGCTTAGAGGGAAGGGAGGAAGGGAGAGAGGGAAGACGGCAGGAAGGAAGGAGGGAAGAAAGGAAGGAGGGAGGGAGGGAAGGAAGAAAGGGGGAAAAGAGAGATGAGAGAGAGAAAGAGAGAGAAAGGAAGGAGGGAAGACAGAAAGAAAGAAACAAATGCACCTGCCTGCGTGAGTCTGGAATTTGTTAAAAAGCCTTCATCAAAGCTGCTGATTTGTGTATGATGATCAGCATTAAACTGCTCTGTCAGGGAGATCTGAGAATATCCAAAACATAAGAATGGCCAAATGGACTCCAGTTAGCCAACTGAAGGATCATAGGGTCTGTTCATGAATCACATTTCTTTAATTGAACCTTTTAAGAAGTGAAATACTGGGGTTTGAAACTCCCTGTGTTCCAGCATGCAAATGGTTTTTTGTTTGTTGCTTTTTTCCAACTAGAAATCCTTCCAAAATCATTCACAAAGGGATCAACCACAGTTTAGGCATATGGTAACAATACAAAATCAGTATAGGTAAAAGGCTAAAAGGATTGTCTGGAAGCTACATACAGTGAGGAACAGAAACAACTACAGTGCTGAGTTCAGGCTAGCAGAAAGGAGTCCAAAGATAAGTCTATGAAAGTGGTCTTATGCACACATCAGCAGAAGGGAATATAGTAGCAGTATAGGTGAGCAGGTGCAAAATAATGAAACAGATAATAAAAGGCCATAGGGAAGGGGAGGAAGAGCAGATGAAAAAAGAAGTTCATTGACAGTGGTCATGCAAATGCCTTGCATGATCACTTCATTGCTTTAGATAATGCTGGGGAGGGCAAGCAAAGCAGCTCATGAGTTCAGCAAGGTATGCAAATAAAGGGAGGAAATAGTATGAAAAGAAGTGGTGTTTCTTTCACAAGTCAAATGGTACACTGTGGAAGAAAGTGAAATACCAGTCAAGAAACTTGTAATAGAAGACTTCTTCATCTGGGGTGAGTCAAATGTTGTCCTCCAGTCATTTCATGGTGGAAGCCATGTGGACAGGATGTGGCTCTTAGTAACAACAGGAATTCAGAAAGGAACAGTTTTGTCCATTTATTTTAGAACAATAAAGAAGAGCATAAAGGTCACAAAGCAGTCATGGGAGTTGAACCTAAATAAACTGCTGCCTTACTAGTTCACTCTCGACCTTAAGGGACGCTTTCAGCATTCCTAGAAATGTTTTCTCTGTTTCTTGTCACTCATGCAGTCTTTCTCCAACACCTATTCTGAGGAAACAACTTGCTGCTTTTCATTTACACTATATGGACTGACAACACAAGCTTTACACCTCAGTATGCTTTCTTCTCCTACTCTTCCCTGACCTCTGCAAGCACTTCCTACGCATGAAGTCATGGGAGGAATCTTTTGAGTTGAAAGCCTTCTATGAAGACTGTGGCTCCTTTTCAAGACATTTATAACTGGAGACCACTGCAAGAAGTGCTGTCTGAAGCTGCTTTTGTGGTGGTGGATGTAAACATGACCTGGGCATCATCTGAACTGGTAATAAGAGTGTAAAGAGCAGAAAATGGGGATAGTACATGTCACTTTGTGAAGCAGTACATTCCACGTGGGGATGGAGAAGAATGAGGAGGAAGGAAGAACTCCCTGCAGGTAGAGTACTGGCTATGCAAGAATTCTGGCTATAAATCACCAGAAGGAAACATGGAATGATAAAGTCCATCAGTACCTTCCTTCCAAAAATGTTTTCACTATGAATTTAGAAAAGAACTTTCTGTAACAGAAAATAGCCTCCATCCAGCCACCTTTGGTGTGCAAAGTGGCACATGCTAATAGCAATGCTATGCTACAGGTCAGGTAGAGATTAATCTATCCCATTGAAACTGCAAGGGGAGTCCGGGCAGGCAGAAAGTAACCACTCTATTTGGAATTGGTCCAGGATGCAGGGGTTAATGCACCCGTCCTTGCAAAATATATCGTAGGACCTTTAATGAGCAGAGCGGTCAGTATCACATCTTGGAAAGGTGTCTAAATGCTCTCCTGACATCATTCTGGGCTGTGGTTCAGCACAGGCTAGGGATGAGGGAAGGGAGAGGAAAAAGGAAAATGCCACCTACGGTACTGAGTTGCCAACACCTAATAAAGAACAAGGAAATGAAAAACTAATCAAAGGTGAAGAAAGGACATGTGAAAAATTTAAAAGATCAAGTCCAGAGTGGACTGTGGAAAGGACTGAATGGAAGCAAGAAACCAAAATAAGAAAAGGAAAGCTGAAGAATGGAAAATAGCTTGCTACCTAGATAAAGATTAATAATACTTTTTTTTTAAACCATAAGAAACACAGGGGTCAAAGGAGGAGACAATTGGCCTCCAAGATGTGGCAGGAGTAATTTATTGACAGAAGAAGACTTTACTGAGGGGGGGGGGGGGGAAGAGAGAGAGAGAAAAGAGAGAGAAAAAGAAATTAAATGAATTTTTCCCCTTTGTGTTCACAGAGGAAGATGGGAGACAAATGCCAGGAACAGACATAAATTTCCCAGGGGTGGAAGACGAAATATTGAAGAAAATCAGGATCATGTCAGACCAGGTGATTGAGAAATTAGAACATCTGAAGACTGACAAACCTTTACAGTCAGATTAGTTCCAGCAACGAACTGTGAATGAAGGATGGAGTAAAGAAATGAAGGAAATCTTTAGCATGCACTTTGGTACAGCAAACCTGGGCTAAAATGGTTCACAGAAAGTTCAGGAACTGTTGGGCCAAATATCTCAGGGACTGCACTATCAGTGCTTAGTATCAACTGTGACTCCAGCCTGGAGGGGCAGAAAGCAGAGGAGCCTTCAAAGGTTTTCCTCACAGTCACGGAGGCCACCGTCTGCCTGTTTTCTGAGTTTTAAGTACCTGGCACTCAAGATCTGCTGGCAGCCATTTCAGCATGGCTCCAGTGATAGGGTGGGCCAGTAACTTCACATGTGTGGTGTCAGGAAGAACTATGTTCCCCCTACCCTTTAAATCAACATTGTAAATGTGTCAACATCACCCGTAGGAAGCATTAGAAAGTGTTATTTTAAAGTGTTTAGAAGGCAGCTTGGATTTTTTCCATTTGAGCTTCGTGTAAGCAAGGGCTTTCTACTACCTGGGGTTCCTGTGAGAGGCACCCAGCCATCGTGATGAGAAAATACATGTTGGAAAACACACGGCAAAGCCAGAACCAGTGAAGACAGCTGTATCTGCCATGGATGCCTCTAGGTCAAATTCAGCAGTGAAATAAATAGCGGCCAAAGCTTGCTGGAAAATGGCTGTAAAGGGGTACATTTCATACCGTATTTTGGCATTTAGTGTTCGTAATATTCTGTGCTGAAGGGAAAGAAAGGTGTGGAACAGTCTACATGAGTGAGAGGGATTCAGATTAAAAGAGGAGATGGAGCAAATTAGAGAATGTTATGAGGCTTTTACTACTCTCAACTTCTCAGAAAATCACACTCCAGCTATTTGTTCGGCTGCTGCTTATGTCACTTGTGTATTTGCTCTGGGATGCAACTGTCCCAAGACTGGCACACAAATAAACAAAGCTGAAGTTAATGGGATTGACATGCTGCAAGAGACAGGATAATTAGGACCAGGGGGTAGGGTGGAGCAGGACAGGACTGCTTTGCTCATTTGTTTTGTCTTGCTCATTTATTACCCATTGTATGAAACAGCTGTAATTCTTTAGCTACATATAAATGGGAATTCTGCCGATTAATAGCACAGAACCTCACACCACTGACTGTTGTTCTGTGTGTTGGCCTGCAAGGTCTGCCTCAGACACCAGCTTAAGGACTAGATGCTGTTAATGGCTTTGCTTGGGGGTAAGCAAATGTCCCGACATTAAGGTCTGAGTAACTGTGAAGTTTCCACTTTGCCAAGGCAGTCAAAATTCCTGGTATTGTAAGATTTCAGTAAATTCTTTCAGCGCACTTAATTTTTTTTATGTAAAAGCCAATATAAGTATAGTTTGTTCATAGCAGTGCAAAGTCTTCATGCACTGGATTCCCATTACAGTTATAACAACGTTTTTATTTTTTGGCTCATTTCAATAGAGTTGTTATAAAATGTCTACAACCCATTAGAATGACAATGTCTAAGTATTTAACAAAGTCTCTTAAAATCAAATTTTTCTAACCTGGATTATTATATTGAGCTTCCATCTTGCACAAATAAGTAGTCATCTGCACAACACCCAAACTTCCTTATGTAAATCTGCAAATAGCCAGCTAGCTTCTCTGTTTGCACGTTACGTATGCATGCAAATATGTCTTTTGAGAATAGCTTCAATTCCATTTCTACATGTATATATATGCAAGAACAGTCAGATTCTTGCTAATGTTGTCTATAGAAAGTTGATCAAATACCAAAAGTTATGGGTTTGATAATTTTTTCCATTACAAACACAACCAAAGACACTGAGATTTGTGTACATTACTGTATATCACTGTATATCACATTCACTGGAAGCAGGAAGCTTCAAAAGAAACTGCTGCCAACAGGACAACAAAGCTGGTGATTTTAACCTTTGCCCTGTAGTCTGTAAATCAAAGATCAAAGTTACTTAGTTCCAAAGTTGTTTGCATGCAGCCACTCAACACAACACATGCTTTCAAGGAATTTTTTTGTAAGTACAATTATAATGTGCAAAACCCAGCAAAACAAAGCAGTTACCTATTTTCATGTTGACTGAAGATTAAAACCATAGGTCACTCTTAGTTTCAGTTTCCCGGGGTTTGGGTTTGCTCTGTCAGATAATAAAAATTGTGCTTTCCAGAGGGAAGTATGTAATAAATAAATTTAGAAGGAAGTTTAATTGGTAGTTCCCGGGATTAACAGTACAAGTGTGAATTTGAGAGTACTTACACAATGCACAAACTTGGTATGATTGTAATAGTGGCTGCACAAAGGAGGAAGGTTATTGTTACTTTCAGCTATGGTGGGAAAGTCTGTTTCCTCAGCAAAGGTTCAAGGGTACTATGCAGAAAAAGATTGCAGTAGCTATTTGCTAATCTTTTGTACTGGTGAAGTTTTTGTAAATTTTTTTGGTAGTGATTTAAGGTATATCATGTACTGCTACTTAAGTGCAGACAAATGTGGCAGGCAATTTTGTTCGTCCATCACTTTTAAAAGGGGTTGCATGTAACGTGTGGTATGACCAGGGAGCACAATGCTGGCAAGGACCCTCAGTTGCTGCCTGTATTTTTACTGCTTGATTATCAGCAGAGCTGTGTGAAGCCTGGTGTCTCTTCTAAAGAACAGCAGCTCTAAAAGTGCACCACATCCTTCATGATGACATAGACAGTGAATGTCTATTGCCAAAGCAATATTGTGAAGGAGGACACAAAACACTGATTTTTTTTGTCCCTTTGGTGTCAATGAGCAGATTGTGCTGCTCCATGATGTTAATCTAATTTGAGAAAACAGATTGTTCAAAACATCTTGTCATTGCTTATAGTGCTGTAAGCATAAATGTGCTATGTTCTCAGAAACCAATTTGCAAGAACCTTGTTTTCTGTGTTTAAGATTGTGCATGATTTGCAATAAAGTGCACAGACAGTTGTTTTGCACTTGTTCCAGTGCCAGAGGGACAGGAAAAAAACAACCGAGCTGTCCAAATCCTAAATTTGGACACTGACTTTCACTAAGAAGCTGAATAAAATTTTTTTCTATGCTTTTGTTTCCAAAAAACAATTTACCAAAGGTTTTCTTGTGATAAAGAGTAGATTGAGTTTTATACTTCAGAGGAATAAAAAACTATCCAGCTTCTAATATATTTTTGCTTTCCTTCACAAATTGCTAATAGATCTTTAATTTCTTATTAAGTATTCTGTTGTCCACAGCGTCTGCTCACTAGATCTGAATCTTTGAGAAGTTTTAAAATTTTTACGTATCCCACCCGCTCATTAAATGTAACCTACACATTCCTAGTTAGCACTGGAATAAAAAGTGCTCAAATACCAAAAGAAGCTCTGGTATTTCTGGCCACAAGTTCAACTATGAAGTCTATGAAATCTTGCAGGGAAACCTATTCCAGCTAAACTTCCAGCCCAGTTTTGCAGACTCAACAGATGTGGATGGTTCAAATAAGCATCTGGACTTTTGATGTTTGCATAAAACCGAATGCTGGCTTTCTGAGGTTCCCCAGATCTAGAGACACCCCTGCACCTATTGACAAATACTGACCCAAATCTGAACCAACATTTGTAACTGACCAGTATCAGTTGGCTGAACCTAAAATGTGGACAGAAACCATCTCTGCCATAAAATCTTTTCAGGGTGTTCAAGTCTGGAGACAAGCCTGGCACTTTGGCTACATCTCTGATTGATATCAGGGGCCAACACTTCAGCTGGGGCAGATGACCACTACACCATTGACTTCCTAGAATTTCTGGATTGCTTTGAAGTGAATTTATTGCTTACTGAATAAAACTATCCCCACAAACAAGTTTTGGGAAGAAAAAAAGAAAAAAGAGAACTCCTTAGTTGTATCACCAGGCTCTGGATTCAATTAATTTGTAGGAGTTGAGAAAAGCCCTTTTCTTTTTTAAACCAGACGTTTATTTTTAACAAGGGATGAAATCATTGGAGAACAAAAACTGAGACATCTGTTGTTTTATATCTGTTTATTGTAAGTGCTTAAATGTGAGTTTGGTTTCACACAGTTTTGACATTGTTGCTTCATTAATAATGATTACGTAATTGCAACCACAAAACAAGCTGTAAGGCTGTAACATTTTCATTACTTATTAGCAAAGAACTCAAAACAAAAGACAGGATCAGCAAGGAGGTAGCAAAGATTTTCATGTTGAAGGTGGGTCATATATAGAATTTCATAGCAGCTGTGTTCTGGATCAAGCTGGTGAAAATAATTAATAGACATTTCTGTTAAGGAATGTGGTTAAATAAAAAAAATCAAGACACTTTTGAAGAACATGTTTAGTTCAGTGAAATTTTGAGTAAAAAAAAGGCAAAAGGAACTATGTCACTCACTTGCTGTTTGATAAAGTTGACATACATCACACTGATCAAGTAAAAATACTTTTCTGATGTTTTCTGTCATTTTGATTAATTTTGTTTCACCTCATGCATTCATACAAATAGTAAGTCTAATCTACTATTTCTAATT
This sequence comes from Haliaeetus albicilla, assembly GCF_947461875.1. Classification (NCBI taxonomy): domain Eukaryota; kingdom Metazoa; phylum Chordata; class Aves; order Accipitriformes; family Accipitridae; genus Haliaeetus; species Haliaeetus albicilla. The sequence goes on along the minus strand of NC_091516.1, from coordinate 23,228,836 downwards.
GAGCTGAAATTTAAAGCAAAGTACTTAGCTTATTTAAGTCATTGTGGAATTTTACATGGTTGGAGTACAACACTTCTATGCTTATTTTATATTTTTAAAATGTTACATAAAAATGAAATTTTACTTTTCTGAAAGTTAGAATTTTTAATTAGAATTTTTAAAAAAACTTTCAGATTTTTTCATAAGTGGAAATTCAAGTTTGTTACTAGCTGCCACAATATAACCTCACCTGCACAGACTACTTGGAACAGGCCATTTTCTTTTGAAGATTTCCTAGGCAGGAAGACTTAGCTATGTGGTGAAGACAAAGTGTGGTGGCATCAAGCAACACAGCTGTAAATGAGGAAAGCCGATACCTGGCAAGTGATATATCATATCCATGCAGGTAGCAGAGACACCACTTCCCAGAGCAGTAACAGACCACAGCATATGGTATATTAACCACAGCTCTATTTTTACATATGTGATGAATGTATTCTGGTTTTTGCTTAGTATTTACACAGATACATAAATTTTCCATGTAGGAGCCACGCCAGTGTGGACAGTTGCTATGGTGCTCTGAATCAAAGTAGCAGCCACATGTTTTTTCCCCATGTGCTTTGCAGGTTTCAGGATACTCAGGCCTCTGCTCTGCTGGCACCCCATAAGTTGCCACCCTGAACTGACAATACACTGGGCACATAAGCTTTCCTAAGCAGCAGTAAGCCCACGAGAAATAGAAGTGCTCAGTGTTCAACACATCTGTAATTGCAAACACAAAGTTTAAACCAAATGAAAGCCAAGATGCTGTGGTGTTATATCATCAAAACTTTGCAGGCTCAGATGGAAGGACTAGGGAGGATTGGCAGGCGTTTGGAAACAGAGCTGTAATACAGAGAAACAGGGAGTCTTAAAACTGAGGATGGAGAGCAATTGACTCTGCTAATGGAAACACATGCAGTATTAAATGAAAGTGTTCCGCACCTTCTTCATAAGGTGGCACTTGGGAGCCCAGTCTCTGCGTCCTGTAGGGTATGTTTCTAGCACAGTGTGAGGAGAAAATCCGCGTGATTCCACCTGTGGTTAATGGGAGCTCTGCTCCTAATCCATGGTGTGCAGTGTAAAATATTTACCTATGCCTTTCTAGTGAGGCTACTTACATAATTTCAAGGGAGGAAGTAGCCAAGGGGAAGCTGCTTTATACCAATTAAATGGAGAAGAATTGGATGGAGAGCAATTCAATGTATTCATCCTTACAGGGAGATCTGTGTTTAAACATCTCAATGGGACATTTTTTAATGAAGAACTAAACTGCACGCCCTGCGTATGTCAGAAAGGGATAGCTGGGGCCCACAATGTTGAATTTCTCTCTGAGGAAGGAGACTAGTGTGCAGTGTAGCCTCCTGCTGGGTGATATATTTACCTTATCAAGATGCTCACAGAGAACTGTGTAAGCACGTATATTCATAAATCACTTCACCTCTGGACTATTGATGGGAAAACGTTACAAGGTTAGAAGGTTTACAAAACACCTCCAAGTATGTTGAGGCTTTTGTCAAAGTTTATCAGATTCCATCTGACCCTGTAGAGTCTTCTTATTCCTCCTCTTCATGTTGCTTTTAAACTTTCCTCCACTGTCCTCCCATTCCTCTCATTCTCCGTTTGCTCTTCTCCAGCCCTTTCTTCAGTTTACTACAGTGCTGCAGCTCCTGTCTCGATACACAAACAACTCTTGTGCCGATCTTCAATCTCAGTCCAGACTAGGGGGCCCAATCAGAAGATTGTGTAAGGTATTAATAGCTGTGTGATATATCACTATCTTAAGCCACTTTGACCCACTTTGCTAAGGTACAATTGAATCTAAGCTGAAACAGTTAACAAGCCTGAGGACCTAAAAGTCTAATGTAGGTATTGAGCACCTTTGTGCATGTTGCATCAACAGAAGCTGTCCCTTACGTCGGAAGAGGGAGGCTTGGACACAGTCATCTGACTTATCACCTCTGATGATGTTCCTGTATATCCTACATCTACAGATCAGAAGCCTCACAAGTAAATGCTGAAAAGAGCACCCCACCTAATATCAGACCTGGCAAAACTTTACTATGGATATTGTAGATTAAAAAAAAAAAAAAAAAGAAGAAAAGAGCACAGCTACAGGATAAGGAATAAATTTACTACATTTATCCTGGATGTCAAAACAGTCCAGTCCAGACTTGTGCCTGTGCTTTGGTTCACAATGGTTCAATTATTCTGGTTCATTATGCACAGTCCAGTGTAGGAAACACGGTTTGGATGCAACTCTTTCTCATGCTGGACATCAATGAAACTCCAGCTCAGGCCACAGCTGGACAGCTTTTAGGCCCACACTTTGGCATCAGTGGAGTTACTCTGCATTGGCAAGGGTGTAAGTGAGATCAGAATCTGGCCTGTGCTGTACCACTGCAATCATACTTGAACGCTGAGCTAAGATTCACAGGCAAGAATGCGCATGTATCTGCCAAGCCTATCAGCTTGTTGAACCTCGGGTTACATATGTTTGCAGATTCTCTACATGAGCAATAACAGACACAATCATCTGGTGTAACTGTAAAAGGTAATCATGTACACTGAGTTGTGGTACACAGTTCCCGCCTCCTATGATGTGTGCAGCTAATGAAGGTATCGACCCCTTTTGTCTCCAATGTCCCTCTAGTTTTCCCAGGAAGCAACAATCAGCCAGACCAAGAATGAACTGCCAGATGCTTCCATCAGACTCCCTCAACTCAGTTTAGGCATGACTGCTCAAGCATCTCCTGCCTGCTGTACTGCCATATCAGAGGGGGTTTCCACTGTTCCCACAGAGTAAGAGAGGCTATAGCTGCTGGCTGGGTGGAGAGCAGCCAGCTGCAAGGAGGATAAGGGGAAAGAAAAGGCTGCAAGTCCTGGTACTACCTCTCCATTTGCCAAAATTATCCTTCCCCTCCGAACTACGCTTGTGCTAAGATCTGTAGTGGGTTGCCTAGGGCACTCCCACGGTCTACTCTCTTATGCACACTTTCTCTTTTTTTTTAACTCTTTCATTTGTCTTCTGCATCTCAAAACAAGTCAGAGACACTACACACCAAGAATTATCATTCATCCTCTCTCACAAGAAAAGATGAGTCCTTCTGTGGTGTACCTCTGGCTTAGGTGCAGTATCCACTACTTGCCAAAAAAGCTGGGAAACCTGAGAAAGCTGGGTAAACATGCACTTTTGCACACTGCTGTAAAGACAAGAAGCTGAGGAATTTGAGAAAGGATTGCCTTACTCCCCTTCCCAAGCCTTTCCTGAGCTGTAGTTGCCTCCCTTAAGAAGTGCAAGACAGCCCTGAAGTGAATGAAATGGTAAGTCTGGGAAGGTTCAACAGGTGGATGTCCCAGCAGTTTTCCAATCAGTTGCTCCCTTTAAGACCTTTGACTACTGATGCAACCCAGTCTGGCTTCCATGCAAATAGAGACAGTGAAGTGGGGAAAAAAGACAGGCTTCCTTTGGTATTTTAAGTGGAGGATGGTTTAGCTTCCTTAGGGTTTTTTTGAAAAAATAACACAAAATTACACATAAAGAAGGCAAAATTATGAGTGATCCCAGGAGATTATGAGGAATAATAAAGATCTTCAGAGATACCTCAAGTCTTATAGTCAAAAGCCTTCTGCATTCTGCAACCCCAGGACATGATGAGAGATGAGCAGAGCTACCTCGAAGAAATTCAACAAGGACAGAGCTTCCTCCCAATGAAAACTGAATGTACTTTTCACATATTCACTATCATAAACTATTTCAGTAGCCAATATTCTGTGTTTTTATTCTACCCTCTTAAGCTCATTCTTGCCAGTGCCCAGCTTTAACTAGCTGCCCTTTAACTGTGCATTTCTTTTAAGCTACTTGGGCAGCTGGGGAAGAATTTATTCCCCCTTCCCATACACTACCATTCAGTTAGGCCATATAAAGACCTAGCTTGTGACCCTCTCTTTCCATCTGTGGCATACTGCAGGGCCATGGAAGAGGAGGAGAAGTAATTCAGTTCTACAGCAAAGCTGTAGAACTAATGGTAAACAGTCTGAGGCAGCAACAGGAGCTTCAGAGCTGGCTTCTCACTAGGTTTGGGCAAGAAGGGACAGTGAGGAAGACTGCAATATCCATAGAATTGTATGGAAAAGTTAGAGAAGAAGGCAGGTGACTATGTTCACCTCCGGGTTCATCATTGCTGGGCTCTGCTGGAGATATAGGCAAGACCCATCTTTCTACCCCACCTCCACTGCAGGGCTGCAGCAGTTATTCTGATCACAAGGAGCAGTCTCTGCAAGGTAGGGACCCACCAGCCCACTTGGAGGAACACACAGACAGCCACACTGGCCTTGTCCACAGTGGCCACACCAGCATCTTCCTGCTAAGCCATTCTCCAGTGCAAATGACACTGCCCCCCTGGTCAAGGGGTCTGAACAATGCCACACACAGCAAGCCTAAGAAAGGGGTGGCTACAGGGAGTTCATGACATCTGTACCTCTTGTTGATGCCTGCAGGCTCCTCCAAGCCGTATTTCCCTGCTCTGCTGCAGCAAAACCACCTCTACTCCTCATTTGGAAAAAAAAAAAAAAAAATTCTTTATGTGTGTTTTACCATTCAGCTATGGTGGAGTGGGAGACTGGATGATTCCCTTCTTTCCTCAGAAGAGTGATTGCTTTAGCAAATGTTTCTTCAGGCAGAATGGACAACCACTCCCTGTACAACCAAATACAAGATGAACATGGGTGCATCAACTAGCCTGTCTTTCCTACCTCACGTCTCTAACATCTTTGTCTCCTGCCTTCTCTGTGTTCTTATATACCAATATAAAATCTTTATGCAACAGTCCTACTAGACTCGCATACTTCAACTGCTCTCTCTCCCTGCAGAAATTAACAACTTACTCAAAGAGCAGCACATGCACCAGGCATGCCCCCCCCACTGCCCCCCCCGAGTGCTGTGTGGAAAGGTGGGGAGGCAAAGCGAGAGAAATGATAGGAATAAAGACCTTCCCCAAGGGTCTGGAGTCCATAGAGGAGACACACGCTATAAAGTGCAAAAATACTTTATTATTGTCACATGAAGAAACCTCTTCATGTTGTCAAGTGCAAGCAAGCCGAATTGGCTTCACAGAGAGAGGCTGCTAGCCAGGAGAAAGCCCTGAAAACCAGCCCACGCTTAATAGCTCTCCAGAGACTGCCTGCCTTACTGGGAGACCAAAAAAAGCAAGAGAAAACATTTAAAAGCAGCCCATCCCTTTTCACTGGGAGCTGGCTCAAGTAAGCCGAAGTGCAGCCGCAGCGCACAAAGAAAGCCCCCACCCCTTGCTTACTGGGCCACCTTCAGTTCGGCACGGGCCCACGAGGGAGCGGAGAGACAGCTTTCCGCCCCCCTGCCTCTCATCCACGGGGGCCGGCTGGGACTGGGGGCAGGCCTGCTGGTGGACGCGGCGGGGGCAGACCACCCCGGCCTGCGTGGGCCAGCTGGAAACCCTCTGAGTCCACCCGGATGCAGCGCACCCAGGGGCCCTGCTGGGGCTACGGCCTGGGGTGGATTACTCGGGGAAAGACAGGGAACATAAACACTGGCTTTGTTCTGGTCTGGCCCTCAGAGGCACACGAGACACAAAGAGAATTTCCCCGCAGCGGCATCCTCCTGTGTCTGGAGAAGCGGAGTGAACAAAAGCGAGGGCTGTGAACCCTCCCTGACACACAGGTGTTGGGCCACCAGTCTGGGTGCTGGGTCTGTGCCCGTGTGCTGGTTAGAGAGCGTGGTCTGGGAGAGAAGATGCACAGCAAATTATCATCATATTTGAAAAACCTCCCTGGAAGACACAAGGCTGATGATAGAAAAGCTCTTGCTTCTTACCAGACCGCAGGCCCACCACTTATTTTGCTCTTCTCACCCTCCGCTGACAGGTCAACCGCCCCAGCATGTTGGGCTTCACCTGCCACCGGCGTTGGGGTACCCTGGGTGGGATCAGCCCCCACGCGCGGCTGTGCATACACGTGCTGTGCAGGGAGCTGCCTGGATGCTCGTTTGCTGGTGCCCTCCAGGCGTCATTTGTAAAGGTGCCCGGAGGCTGTGGAGGGGTGGCTGGCAGTGGTAGGTGGTCACAGGAGGGGATGGGTGGTAGGCGCTCCTGCTGTCTGGTCCACCCTGCTAAGGATTCAGGCTGGAGACACCTCTGCACCCTTGTGAATGACACTCCTGTTGATGGGCCTCAAGCTGGGACGCGCTGCTGCTCCTTGCCATACGCTTCTGGTGGCAATTCCTCCTCTCTGTGATATTTTTCACTGCCCTGCGTGAAATGCCCCAAGGCCCTCTTGCTGGTGGCCAGAAAGCCCTACAGACTCCCAGTAAGGTGGCAACACCTTCCTGCTTGCCCACCTGCACCCAGCAGGAGTTGGCCAGGCCTGCCTGGGGGAACAGCAAAGTCTCCGTGGGCTTGGCAAAGACGGCGCAGAAGGGGCTGCAGGCTTCTGGGGCTGGATGCTGCGCTCATTCTGTGAGACAGAGTGCTATGCTTTTCTAGACATAGCTGTAGGGCAGATGTATCTGCTTGTCTAGTCTGAGCCCCACACATGGCCAGCAAATACTATTCCCGGGCAGCCTCGATTCCCATCCTTCTCTTATCTGTGAAATCGTGGTGACACAGAGGAGACGGATAACGATCAATTGCTCGCTTTTTTGCACCATAAGAACTAGGGAGTGGCAAATGGAGTTAGTGGGAGGTATGTTCAAAACAAACAAAAGGTGTTCATGCAAAGACTACAAAGACTTCTTATGGAGCAGGACCAAGTCTGGGGAATTCTGTGATCTTACGAGCTTTTGGGGTGAAGGACAGCTGCTCTCCACAAACTTTAGGGATTTCTTCTAAAGAAAAGCAGCAAACCAGACTAAGTCTGCTGATTCACTATTGCCATGTGGATCTAACTGGGGTAACTTACGCATTTTATTCTTTACCCCCAGCCCTGTAAAATAATCAGCTAATTCAGAGCTCTGCTTCTTGCAGGAAAGAATCAGAGTAAGGTCTGACAGGTGCACAAGTGTCCCCTCCTTAACCTACAATCTTTTAGCAAAAAAAAACAGTCAGCAGATACATGGGTGGCTGTAACAGCATATTGCAGGAAGATGTATCAACTAAAAGCACAGCCACTTTAGACTTCTCAGTTGTCCCTGTTAGCTCAGCCTCATCCTGTAGCACTCCACAGAGGAGTCATTACAAAAGGGTAGCTGAGCAAGCTCTTCGCTGCTTTCAATTCAGCTGTGAAATGCAGGACCCAAGAAATTATTCCAGCAACATATTGTTACTGCTGTGTTGTTGATGTCCTGATTTGAATTTTAGTGCTGGCAGGTACAGGAGTTTTCTTCCCACAGTGTGAATGGGTGTCCTTACATGCTAAGTAGTGGGCAATTGATTTGCTCTGACTTAAATTGATTTGTTCTGACTTAAAATAGAAAAAGGGAAGGGAGGGAAGTTGGTAGAGAAGGAAGGAGGTGGGGGAAGAAAGAAAGAGTGAAACAGATAAATAAAAAGAAGTGGAAGAAGGAAGGAAGGAGTAAAGAAGGAAAGAAGGAAAAAAGATGAAGGAAGAAAAGGAATGAAAGAAAAAGAGAAAGAACGAAGAACAGAAGACAGGGAGTCAGGCAGGCTGGAAGGCAGGAGGGAAGGAAAAGGAAGAGTGAGAGAGCAAGAGAAAAGCCAGAGCTCTTTTAGCCTCTCTGTGAGGTCTAGAAGGTTTCATTACCAGTGATAATTTAGCTAACAAACATCTGACCTGAATGAGTTTGTGCAGCTATTCAGTCCTTTCTTCACTTTAAAAATAAATCCTCCAGCCCCAGTTGGATAAGCTTGCATGGCAAGGGAGATTTAATCCATACCAAGATTTTGGTCAGATACTTTTCAAACACTGGCATAAATTTTTAATTTGGACTTTGATATCCAAACAGGCCCAGCTGTAGTCCTCCTGGGGATCCTTCCAGAGGCCTGGACTTTGAACAGGCTCCGCAGCAAACAGCAGAGACTACTGAAAATTCTGACGGCTGGTGCTGAACTACCAAGCACTACAATAAACTGGAAATCAACACATCCTCCCACTTGGAGGGACTGTTTAGAAAGAGCTTCTCAAAGGAGAACAAATGGAAATATAGTACAGACGGTGGAAATGCTGCTGCATTTGTGTCTCCATCTGGGAAATATTCTGGGAATGTTCTCAGTAACACAGGATTAACACCTTGAAATGAGAAAAGCAAATAAACATGACTGGATAGGGTTTCATTATTTGCTTCATTCTGTTTTGATTTCCTCTTCACTTTTCTTCTAGATATGGCCATAGATAACCATATGTTAACTCTTTGGATGCTGACCAATAAAACAATCTAAAAATGGATTTTTCTTTTCCTATAGCAAGCCTAAGTCTTCTTAGATCTTCCAGGATGTCACTTCATTGCAGGTTGTGGCCAGCTGCTCCCTTTGTGAGAGCAGCAAGTCAAGAACTTGCAACATCTTAAAGACATTTTCCTACTGCTTGAGGTCCAATACCCATTAGAAATGTCAGGCTTTGATATGCTAATATCTGATCTTACCAGCAGAAATTAATGCTACAGACACAATTCCTTGTACAGTCATTATGGTAAGTTCAGCACAACCTGGCTGATTTTAGAGTTTCACTGGAAAGCTGCACTTTCAGATAAATGGGGAGGTCAATCTTGGTTACATTACATCTTGGTTAATTAAGAACATTTGAATCACCTGGGCTTGAAATAGGAAAATTCAACTGTGCTATGACAGCCCAAAATTGAGCTGATGTGGGTAAGTATTTGATCATCACTCTCTGACACCACGTAGTCTCTGCCACCTTTACAAGATGGCAGACTCAGCTTCCTTTCTCAAGGTCCCAATGGACTGGAATGCTTTGGATTGTTTATCATGTTTCATAAAAGAACTTTCCCTCCCAAATAAAAATATATTTTCCTAATGGTGAACTTACAATGCACCATGGAAAAAAATATATGTCACTGTGAATACAGAAAAAATATATTGTAGGGCAGAATGGAAATATATTAGAAAAATTATCTTGGAAGGATGTCCACATCTTTTTTTTCCTATTGTACCTGGCTTTAACCAACCATTACATGTGTCATGTTTCATGAGCACCAAATTCACTAACAAAAAGAGAGTGTAATAAGAGATGTCAACTAAATAATAATAATAAAAAAATCATTTTACAAACAGGCAGCCAGATGGGGAACAGCACTTTGCTTTTAAAGACTCTGGCAATAATGAAAGGTGCTGGACTGGAATCCCTGGAGAATGAAGTTCTTGTTGCCACTGATTAATACATGATACACTGTCAGCTTCTCCAGCAAAATGACATCTACCATTCTGAGAAGAGACATAATTTGCTGCATAGATCTTCTTGCTAAAACTGTTGTGGTCTCCTTTTGTGATATGAATTCACATGTCCAGGAGCTGGATTGTGTCCACCAGCTCACTTCAGAGGTTCTGAAATGACAAGATATTAATAATTATTAGCTTGAACTGATCTGAAATGGTAAAAGTTTTCCCTGCCTATGATCAAGCCCACAGATGGTATAGTCTACTGATCGCCTGTTTTGTGGTACCTGTTTTGGAAAACCGGACAGCCTCAGAACAATCTAAATCACTTGAGTTTAATCTCTGCTAATTAAGCTCACCAACCATATTTCACTGAAGATCTTGATTTTCTCATGAACCTATAGGGAAGTGAAAAAATGTCAGGTCTGCACAATAGAGGAAAATCCTTTGAAACAAGCCAAAGTTCTTCAAAATTTTGTATTGTGGAGAGGGCCAAGAAAATACTGTAAATGGGAATCAGGATCTCCAAAGTAGCTGGCTTTATGCAAAGCAGGCAAGTGCAGTCAAAACACTTACAGCAATCAATTGAAGTTGTTGGGTAAAGTTTTTTCCATGTTCCATAAATTATTGAACAGTTAATTTCGTCTTTGTGCCTGCAAGACATTCTAGCTTTAGGATGACAGCTTTATCCATTAAAGGGAGTGTGGTGACAGCAGTACAGAGAGTGCTGAGAACGCAGGGAGAGAAGGCCCATTCTCAGCTGCATTACCACTGAGAAATACTGGGACACATCAACATCTTAATCAATATGCGAGAGTCAATTACTGGGGAAGCACAAGGCTTAAGCAGGATCTGATTATTAGGTTCATGTTTAGTCCACCAAATGGGTGAAATCAATACGAAGCTGAATATCACATAGAAAATACATAACCATCCACTCTTGCCCAACCTTTCTCCCCTCGTTATTCCCTCCTGGGCCAGATTCACACATGCCTCTTCTCTTTTTTTGTATTGCAAGGGCAGATCTCAAGGCAGGCAGCAAAAAGGACAGGAACGGAACAGATTGCAAAGGGCCAAACTCTGTCTTCAGAGCCAGGGAGACAACCCCTGTGTGGTTCCAATGGTACATTTCTGGAGATAACTATCCTTTTGGGAGAAAAGGTGTAATCCTTCAGAAACCTGTGTTTCTGTTTTCCTCTCGTTTGGAGGATTCAGCAGATCAAGGCACTTACTAATTACTGGGAGTGCAAGCAGCAGAGAGAGCTGTTTTTTTACAGAAAAGAGCTAAGATGCTATCTGGGTCACTCACTGTCTAGTTTTATATTCTGGGTAGTTCCATGGATTTGAAAAAGAGACGAGGATGAATTAATAGAAACAAGAATAGAATTTGGTGACTTAATACCTTTAATGTAGAAGTGACTTGAGATATTATAGCTGCTCCCTATGCTTGTTGATTTGATTTTTTTTTTTGGTAGCAAAGTCAATGGAGCTGAAACATTGCTTTTGCAGGCACAGCATGAATACGTGGAATAGCTGGTTTCACCAATAGCCAGGCATTTTATGTCCATTTTTTGGCCAGTTGTGGTGGTTCCATTTTAAGAGGAAAGGTCAGAAGGTGAAAGTAGTGACTGTATATTGGGAACTGAATCTTCCATTTGCTGAGGAAGCTGGATTTATACTGGAAGCAATTATGTTTTTAAGTCTCTGCAGATTCAGAAATGTATGGGGAAAAGTAGCAATTAAAAAAGGTAGCTTCTATAAAGAAGTGTGAAAAGAATGAATAGTGTAATCTGATCAGGCAGTACAAAAGACTGACTGTGGCAGGTGCTTGTGACACTAAGGTGAAGACCTAAGTTTGGGAAAAAAGAACAAAGACAGTCTTTAGAGGAGGCACTATGGAGCTGCCCTGAAGTCAGCTGTAATACTAGGGTTCACTTCCATGGTGCAAGGTCAGACTATCTACTTAGTCTTAAAAGTAATCTTCAGGTGTGACTGTACTCTCAGTGACAACCCTGCAGAGCAGAGGTAATAGAAAGCCTCAGTCTCTTCTGCATAGGGAGACCTCAGCACTGGGAGGCCCCCTGAGTTTAGACTAAAAATCCCCAGTCTTGGGTGACAGAGAATGGCGTAGGGGAAGCAGAAAATGGGGAAGGTGTGGCCAGAGAGTAAACTCAGCTTGGTATCTGGTGTTAGGAGGAGCATAGCTGACTAACTTGGCTGCAGTGCAGCCTTAGTCTGTACCATGACAGAAGCCAGTGTGGACTGGTCTGAAGATTTGGGCAAGAGTCTGAGAAACCTCCTGTTTCCATCTGTGTGGAGTGGAAAACTTGCTGTGGTGTGTTGAGGACATGCATATACCTGGCAGGTAATGTGCTCTTCTGCCTTTTTTGCTACCAAGTAGGTAATTAAAAAGCAGCGTAAAGCAACAGTTTCAGGGTGGAAAAGGTGTGTCCTAGAAGTTTGAAAAAGCAAACAAAAATAGGTTGATGTCAGCCACTGTGTGGAACTTTCTCACCTTTGTTTTTATCAGAGGAAAAAAATGTGAGAAAAAATTGGCAGCATAAAGGGATATTGAAAGCATGACATATTTGTCTGTTAAGTATAAATATGAACAGCTATGGAGATCTGGTGCTACGGTGCTAGGTTTTAACTCCAGTAACATTCATCTAGTGCCAGGAAACACTAGATTTAGTACCTGAGGGATTGCAGTCTCAAATACCTTCTACATTTTTTTTTAATATGCTGCCAAGAATTTAAATTGGTAAAAGCTGGGGACTGACAAAAACTTGATCCCCAAGAGCTTTTCTGGCACAGGTTTATCAGGGAATATGGTACCATTATTTTTATTATAATTATTTTTTTTGGTGGTGGTCGGGGAACTCATTTATAACTCTGTGACTTCTACTCCCAGATGTATTTTTAAAAATCTTAAATAAACAAAGGGTTTGATTTTCTTGGTGGCGCTAGGAGCTGTCATTCATTTTATATACAATATGCCTTCTTGGATTGTAGTCATTTCAACATACTTCTTGAAAGGTCAAGAGCAGGCAACAGAAAAAAAACTGACTGTGGGGTACACATTCCCTCCAAACCACTACCACCCATCTGGTGCCTCTCTGTTCCAGTGAGGGATGATCTTACAATATGTAGCAAAGTAGGTTAGGCAACTCTCTTAGGCCCAGTTCTGCTTTCACTGAAGTCAACAACCAGCATGTGTTTTGCAGTACACATCTAATGGGAGCAGGCATTTCACAGGGAAATGGGGGCTTGCAGAGGAAAGGCTGGGCTTCTGTTGGAGGTAGACATCTAACAAAATGACACTTAACCTTTATTGGATTAATAGTAACCTTTTTATCTTCTCACTAGATACAAGGTCCCTGTGATGCCTGAATGAAAAGAGAAGCCAAGAATCCCTCTCTTATATTGCGGTCGTGACAGAAGGACCCAAATTAGTTGATGTAGAGTCTAGATTCATCTTACAACATTGGGTAGGAAAGCGAAGGGGGATCTAATTTGCATGCTGATTGTGTTGTCTGTATTGCAGGCCTGGGAAACTGCCTTGGCCCCTGCAGTGGAGACTGCTAGGATAGTCTCAATGCTGGCTCTGTGAAGATGAAGAGTGCCTTCAGCCTTCAGCCTGCATCTTCAACCTTTATGCAGCTGACCTGCAAACCCTTTACACGTATCAAACAGGCAACTACAAATAAGACCTTTGTCAAATAGGTTTAGTCACTTACTTAAGACTTACTTAAGACTTAAGACTTAAGATATAGAAAATAAATAGAATAGAGAGTAAAATCACAGAGGTTTCTGATTCCCAGATTTATGCCCCTTCATCAGGTCATGTTGCAGCCAACAATAGCATGTAAGAAACACAAAGGTAATATATACAATACTATCTTTATGGTCCCACATTGCTCTCAAATGCCATAACCAAAGCTCCCTAAATGTACTTTCAAGTTTACTCAGTAACAATTTATGGGGTTTGGTGGTTTTTTTTGTGAAAACAATTTGTCATCTTGTCCCCTGAACAGCATGGCCTGCACTGCCTGGAATGCCTTCAGTTTTACTATACAGTTAGGTTAGTGTCTTAGGACTTGTACTCTTTCTGATACCTGTGGTATGTATAAGCTGTCCATTGGATTATTTTTTCCCTGTAGCTCAAAGCACAAGATAAAATTCCTTCCACCTGTTGGATAAAAATAAATATTTTCTGTTGTATAGAAGCTATATAGGTTTTGGTCTTCTCTTGCATTTTGCTTTTAAAAGAACAAGCACAATAGTTTTCTTATTAAAAGAATTATTGCTTAGGTTTATAGTATGCCTTTTACCTTGAAGGAACACAAAACACTTTTCAAATTGCAGCTTGGACCTGGCAAGCTTCTGTGCCCTCACAGCGTCCCGTTGACTTGAATGATGTTCCCAACACATAAAGATTTCTCCATATGGATCCACTTGCAGATCTGGCCCTCAAGGCACAATTTGTCCCTATGCCAAGAGAATAAAAGCACTTTGAAGAAAGGAAACTTTATACATTTCGGCTCAGAGTTTCCACCTGGGCTTTGTTCCTTGTGGAAGGAGAGGGGTTATGAGCTTCCAAGAGCAATGGGTGTTCTAGGATCTGCTGAAGAGCCCAGCGCCAGAGCCCCGTTTCATTCTGGCCCCACCACAACACTGCTTTCTGAGGAGCCATGTTGCCTTTTCTGCATACTGCTGCACGTGAAAACTACTCTCCTGCACCCTCCCTCCATTCACCTGAGGGAGTACACACACCCACACATGCACATGGCATGCATTCATCGTCCATGGCAGTGAGGAGCATGGGATTATTCCCCCTGCACAAGGGGACACTGGCAGTGCTAGGGATGACAGTGCTGCAGCTGAGAGTCTGTCCCCAAAGCAGGAAATATGCCTCAACAGATGACTGAGCATAATCTCAGCAAAGGTCCCTGAGCAGTCTTCCACAGAACTGAGTGACAGGGAGGATGCAACTGCAGAGTCAGTACCTTCCCCAGTCTCCTTCCCCAAGGTGTAACATATGAATGGGCTTCTCCGGCTTCTCCTGCTCTCCAAAAGCAGAAATAATTCCCAAACGCTTTATAAACAGTGTTCAGTCTATATGACACCCTGTAGAAATTCAGCCACCCATTAACAGGGTGATTTGATAAGGATGCATTGTCCCTCATTGGTATCATGGGTGGAATTTAGCACACTGAATACGCCAGGAATTTTAGTTAGCATACCCAGATTAATATCCCTACTTACTAAAAAAATTGCATAAAATGTCTGGAGGCTGTATGGGCAAACACTTTCACTTTAAGCTAGCTTCCAACCACAGTCCACATAAAAGCCCCAGACATTTGTTCATCGCTTTCTCTGTGTAAAGGTCATACATACCTGTTAGTATATGCAATTGGTTATACACTACATATGCAAGTGTACAAACTGCTGGCATAATTTCCTGCAGAATCTTCATTTACACTGAGAGTTTCTGTTGCAAGTAGGCAACAGATAGATCCAACTCATGATTTGGGTGTCTGAAGAGATCACAGGTGTAAGAACCACGTCTTTAGTATGGAAGGGTTAAAATCTTACCAAATGAGTTGCAAATTAGCAACACAGGGAACAAATTCTCAGATTTGGGCTTCTGAAAATTGTTTGCAGGTGTGACATAATGCAGCTTGTCCCCATACTAAATTTATAGTGAATTTGTGGTAACTTGCAGAGTAGCTCCTTTTATGTAAAATTATTTAACAAATGGTTTCACACTGTTCTACAAATAGCCAACGTATACTTTTGCCTATTAATATGGACCCTTTGTTACTCTGGATAGGTAAAATACTCTATCAAAACAAATACATAAATGTGTATTCTTTTAGAATATATTTAGTCAAAGAAACATGCACATCCAGTTAAATCCCTTGTTCAGGCTTTCTACTTGAAGCATGTGTTCATTAATTGCTTGAATGTTCCACATTGTCATAACTAGCTAGAAGCATCCTAGCTGAATATGTTCCACAGAATCACCTCAGATCAATGCGGTGGTAGGTCTCCTTTCATCCCTAGTCCAATAACCCCCCTCCAACAACAGAGGTCCTTTGCAGGCACAGGGCCCTGATTTATGTTTAATGCAGCAGTGTTTTTACTGCTTTTGGCACAAGATGTTTGAAAGAGGTGAAAAAGACACACAGGCAAAAAGTCTGTTTAGAAAACAATTCCAACATAAGCACCATATGCCTTCAACTCATAGGTTCATTTCCAGGCAAGCCACCACAGCAAGCACAACAATTAGCTCCCTTTTTAATTTTTTCCCCTTTAAAGGGGGGGAGGGGGTAGAGCCTGGGGGAGGGGGGTGGTGGTGTCATTTCCTTCCTATAGGATTTTTTATTAGTTTTTTTTAAACTGTTTTTCTTTCCCTTTGCTGGTTTACTGCCTTGTATCTATCTACCCCTCAGGAGTTTAAAAGCCTCAAGTAAGTATTATTAGATTTTTAAAGTGTATTTTCTGATTGTGTGTGTGTTTGCCTGTGTTGGAGGAAGTCGAACCCTCATGCACTAAGGAGCAGACTGGCTTATATTGTCATTGGTCCACTGGCTTCTGTGCAGGGATGGCAATTTGCACCAGCTGGGAACATGCCTCCATAGTGTCTCATTCATTCCTGGAAGTGCAGACACCAAGCTAATGTTGCACATAACTTTTGTATTTGGTCAAATCTTTTGATGTGTACATGGACTAGATTTCTCTGGACTGGGAAAAGAAAGCCCACATTGCTGAAATAAAGGTAGAAGCTATAAGAGGAAAAACCAGAACTAACTAATAAAACTCATCAGTTTTGTTACCACTTTGTTCTGTGTTATTGGTGATCAGGATAAAACCCTTAATAACATCAGCAAAAAGAGGCATTTTTGCTGAGAAAGTTTTGTCAGGGCACAAGGGAGATATGGCTTTACACAGGAGAGTTACCACTCTCTCTACATGAACTATGAATTTAAAGGCTCCCCAACTTTTAAGATTAGAATTGGTTTTATTTTTCCAGGAATTCAAAGTCCTGTGGTCTCTGGAGCTGTACAGCAGCAGGGACCGAAAAAAGTATTCTTTGTGTTTCACAACAAAGGGAAGGTGGTGCTTTACCATGAGCAGTAACCATGATCATCAGACACCTGGAAAAAACCAACAAGGTTTATAATTCATACAGCATCTAATGTAGTATCTACAGCTACAAATTATCCATTCCTCTAGAACAAGATACATACCACTGTTGGTTGAACAGTAATGGCTGAAAAGCTGTTTTTTACTTAAATTATTCAATGAATAATATACCATTTTCATAATCCGGTCAAAGTCTATGTATGGAATATAATAATCACTGAGTATTTTCTGCATTGAGTCTCAAGAAATAATTTGCAAATATTTTTTGCAGTTTCCTGGCCAGTTCCATTGCATGTGGGCTGCAGGCTTTCCCAGGGTATCACTGCTCTTACAACCTAGGGCAGAGGAATACCCACCTCTGGGAGCATGTGGAGCCATGTTAAGCTTGCTGCCAGATCTGCAGAAGGAATCAAGGTTTACATTAGGATTGAATGGGCCTGTAATGTGAACAGCCCACTGTATTCCCTCTGCCATGATCTGTATGTGGAAAATACCAAATTCTTCTCCCAGATCTTAGTAAGGGAGATATACTTTCCTTTTTTTTTTAAAAAAAAAAAGGTGGAAAAACCCAGGAAAATTCAAACAGAGTGGGGGCGGGGGGGAGGAGGATGTAGGGATAAGGTGTGCTTTTCCTTTTTTTGTCAGAAGCCAGTTGGAACACTCAAAAGCTAATGCCAGTGACACCATTTGCCCAAAGATACCAAGGCACTTTACAAACATCAGCAGACCTGCCTGTCACAGATGGGAGTATCGCTCTCCAGGAGTTAGCTCAGGATTAACAGCGTACTGGGAGGTTATTTGGCACATTGACAACCGAGGTTGCCACACTGAGTGAGTGGTCTGGTAGGGCCCCGAGGAGTTTCCTGCACTAACAGTGTCAGCCCCCTTGGACACCCTCCTCCAAAGTCCTGCCTGACAGCACACACTCTTAAGAAAGGATGAAATGAGGTCTGTTTAAAAGATGGGTTTTCTTTTGTGTAAAAGGCAGTGATCTTTTTGTTCAGTCTTTCCTTTTCTTTCGGTGCAACAGAGATGTCAGCCAAGGGAAAAACAAGACAAGAAGATCCCGAGAGATGTCACTTCCACCAGTGTGTGATGACTGTGCCAGAGTGCTGTGCTGCACCAGCACCTGTAAGGGGAAAATATTTGTGACAATAACAATATGACACCAGAAGAAAGAAGGAGGGTGAGAGAGAAAATTTCTGGAATTAAGGGAATTAGCTGGGGGTAAGGGGTGGGAGCATCAGCGGTGAGGTGGAGGCATAGAAAGGAACCCAGCTGGGCAAGGCATCTTATCTGGGCCATTTTTCGTTTTCTTTTTAAATTTCAGTTGGGGGGGGGGAGTTCTTCCTTTGCTTGCCTGGACACTGGAGACAGGCAACTCAGGTTTGGAACTTCACACTAAACAACATGTAAGTCAAGATGCAGATCCAAACAGTACAGGGCTGCTAGTGCTAAATCAAATTTTCCCATCTCTGGACTCTGTGCCTGCCTTGGCTTTTGCAGCCTCTGCCCCTTCCTTGCCCGATCTGCCCTTCAGTCGCCCTTCAGTCTGTGCCTGGACAATACTTCATGCTGGTTCATGAAATCCTATCAATCCACTTTTTTTTTTTTTTTTTTCCCTAAGTATCAGACTAGCAATCACATGTCTGCCCCATTGACCACAAACTCATATATCCTCCCGCCTCCGCCTCCTTTTTCTTCTTTTTTTCCCTGGCAATTAAAAAAAGTAAAATCTAAGACCAAACAAATCAATGTTTACGGATTTGTAATAAGTTTCTTTCTATTTATTTATTTATTTCCTCTTTAGTCACTAAAGAAGCAGCAGGAACTTGGAAGGAGCAGTTGTTGCCAGAGGGTGAATCATAGCTATATTGATTTGATTATGTAAAAGCTCAGAGGAACCTAAAGCCAGATACAGAAATATCTCATAGTCCAAACCCTGTGGGACACACACTAGTAAAAAAGCAATCTTTATATTGTTCCTGATAAAAGCATCATTAGTTTCCTCACAGTGAAACCATTTCTCTGCTGATACAGTATATGGTTTTCCTTTTCTCTAGAATCCACTCAGACATAATTAACACTCAGTTACGAGACTTCAGCTTCCCTCTGGAGTACACGTTTTGAGGCCGGCGAGAGTGTGAGCGTGCAAGCCTGAGCACCTCCGAATCACTTGCTCGCCCCTCCTCAGAGCAGGGGTCTGTCCCCCCCGGGCAGGGGAGCATTGGACCTGGGTTGCTGCACCCTCCCCTGGGCCCTCGGTCACCCATCCATTGGGGCTGCAGATGCCCAGCGCTTCTGCCGTCCCTCTGCCAGCAACTCTGTCTCTCACTCCCTTCCAGGCTTTATACCACAACAAAGGCACAAAATCACACAAACATAGGCACACGGACCTGCACAGACAGACCCGTTCCCAGCTTGTCAGAACAAAATGCTCGCAGATGTAGTTTTCCGTGGCACCCCGCCTCACAACAGGTGCCCCAGCACGGGGGGAGCACTCTGCCACCATGGCCGGCTTAAAGGTGGGGTGGAAAAGGGGTAGGGACAAAGGGTTTAAACTAAAATGCTACTGGAGGGCTAAGACTATAGAGTTTTACTCATGGTTCTGTTAGCCACGCAGCTAATATCTGGGCAGTCTGGAACCGGGATAGGCAAATTCATTAACTTCAGGTTTTCCTGTATACGGTGGAGGGAAAATATGATCCTGCCTTTCAGAAAGCTATCCTGCTTGTACATGCCTTGATGATAGCGAAAAGTTATATTGTGAGTCAGCCTACTTCACTCACCTCTGGTTCTTTCTTTCTTATCAATTTCAGTCTTCTTTTGGCCCAGTCAAAGGAAAATGCCAATGAACTATAACATCCCTGTTTTGAATATGCAACGTGGGACTTGGCTGTAAGATAATGTAAAGTGTTACTATGGTACATAAAGTGATACTAAACAGACATGGCACAGCTATGCTACTTGCTAAAATACTAAGTGCTTCAGAGAGGATACCTTGTGTAGGTGAGAGAAGGGAAAGCAAAGAAAGAGTCATTTCAATGCTTGCACCTGTCGTCTCTTCAAATCAATGTGAAGACTCCTCAAGGAAAGTTTAAGACATCTGGGATTTTTGCTGACAACTCTGAAGGATTCATACACACACAATTTGAAACCATGCCAGATAACTCTAAATGTTTAAATGTGATGATGTCTGGGGGTCATTTTACCTAGTTCCAAAAGCCTTTAACCTTATTGCAGCATCACTAAATAAGAATGGTTTCCATCTCACCCTCTTGAAGTGCCCAGCAATTGGGATTCCTATTAACCAGCAAATTATCCCTTTTCTGTCTCTCTCTGAGTCCAGTTCATGGGTTTTTTCCTCAGAGCTGTTCCATTGGCTGCAATCCTGGCTGGCATACCCCTTGAACTCTTCAGAAAGTGCCACATAGCTGCATACAGGCTAAAGCACAACATTTAGGAGGCTTGTAAAATCAAGCCTGCTGAGCACTTTGCATAACCAGTGCGTAAGAAGAAAGGCTGTTCACATAAATTATTTATTCACCCTACCATTTGCAGTGATTTTTTCATTATCAACACAGGAATAACTCTAGTGGTTTCAGGTCTCGTTACCTGCTTCTGCAGCACCCACAAAGGTAGGTGTGGGACTGTATAGCACACCGAGTGCAGGACAGCAACCTGTCTGCCTGATTAACTTGTTCAAGTAGGACAGATCATTGCTGTTCACAGCCATATCCGTCTCCCACTATAATATGGTGCTGAATCCCAAAGAGTGCTGAGTGCCTTCAGTAACATGGAACCCACAAAATACCATCTTCAGCAGTGGGAGTTGAGCCCACTTTGTGTCTCCTAGGGATGGCCCTGGTGCATAGTCTCTGAATATCTTTTAGCACAAAGGTGAGAACAAATCTCATGAAAAGAGGGTTTCGGTTATTGGAGAAGCAAGTGATTCACCCATCTTTTACTCATTAGCACAGGAAGCTTTTAAGCAAATATTAAGTGCACTATGATATGGTGTTTTTACTCTGAATTCTGAACTCACATATGTACTTGAGCCACATGAATTAGGAAACTTCTCCTGACATGCTTGTGGTCTTCAGCGGTTTTAATGGTAACTTAGGAGAAGACTCAGCCTTTTATATGACCTCTGCAATTTGAGTGAGCTGCTAGCATGGCCTACAGCATTACAAGTCTGTCCAAGCCATCAGTAGATATCTGTCCCTTCAGTTCTCTCAGCATTCAAAGTAAATGAACTTGACACCTCACTTGTGGCCAAGAAGAGCTGCTCACATTTGATGGATGGCATGTGATATGAACACACTTGTGCTCAAAAAACCTAGAGACTCCCTGGGTCCATCCTCTCTGAAGTCCTCAAAAACTTTGACCCAAGAGCAGCTGACGTTCAGAAACAAGGCACATAAGAAAACCTTGTGTGAGAGAGAGAGTAAAAGAAACAAATGCTTTTTAAGCAAATGCTGCAGTTTTGGACTAGCTGACACACAATTTTGTTTTTAATAGATTTACTGACTGAAATACTCTTTAATTAGAACAGTTTTAATTAGAATTCACTTCCATACATTATAAGCCACAAAGCCCAATTCCACCTTAATTTGTCTGAAAATATCAGCATTTCTGTTTTAGAGAACATGTGTGCTATTTGTTCACTGGAATTAAGTTATTCTGATTGTCTTTCTTCTCTGTAACAATCTGGGGCTTTTTTCTGTACAAAATCCAGGCACCAGTGAGAGCATCAAGGAAAACCTGGGGCCAAACCCACCAACATTGGTGGAATTACATGATTGCTAAATGTGAACCCTCATTTTGATAAGTCTTTGCAACTGAGAACATGGCTAAACACAAATGGTTAAGTTCATACAACAAACACCCATATGTTTTGTTTTGTGCTGTCTACATCTATTCATCAAGCAACCCTCCTTTTATAAAAGGTGTTCTCGCATTGAATAATGCTCAGTTCATTGGCTTATTCTCTGCAAGAATTAATAAACCCCTGAAAAATTGCTGTGCACAACAGCTTTAATAGCTCTGTCCGGCTGCTTCCCAGTCTCTACCCCTTGAAAATAAAACAAACTCTAACTATAAATCAAGGCCACTGAAATGAAGGCCAGTCGCACATCACAGAGAATGATTTTATAGGTGGAACGTGGGCTTGCTAATTTCTAGAATAAATTATTGTGCTTTACTGGATGCAGTTCCATTTACACACTTTTAGTTACAAAGACTTAAAAACAAAATCACAAGCCCTGTTACAGGCTGATTTTAACATGTCTAATTTTTTTCCAGGCAGCTCTCAGTATAAAACATTTAGCTGACAATGTGCCAGGAAATCCCTTTCATTAAAATAAACACTGATACACACGTTGTGAAGTTATCTCACTTATAATATCAATGATCTTTAATAGAGTTGTTTTATTACCAGAATAACATTTCTGCTTGACAAGTCTGGAGTCAATATTTAACAGATTTAGGTCAGATTTAGCAACAGGATTTTGCAAAAACCTGGCAAGACTAAATTCTGACTGCAAACTCATAAAGTAGGTTTACAGATTACAAAATGAGCATTTTCATAAATATGCATGTCTCATAAATATTTGAGAAAAAATGAAATGAGATCCAATATCTAAATGATTGTCTAATTAATAATTCTTTTGATAGAGCAGTCTTGAATACATATTAAACACGTGAGAAGAAAGAGAAAGAGATAGAGAGAGAAAAAGAAGGAAACAAGGAAAGAGGGAAGGAGGGAATGAAGGAGTCAGAGAAGAGGAAAAGAAAGGGAAAAAGGAAAAGAGAGGGGAAGGAGGGAGGGAAGAAGGGAAAGAGGGAGAAAAGGAAGGAAGGAGAGAAGAGAAAAAGAAAAAAGGAAAAGAGAGGGGAAGGAAGGAAGGAAGGACCAACCTCTCTTTTGAAATAGTAGCAAAATTTTTAAATCCTACTTCTCCATTTTAAAGTTTGAAAATCAATCAAGAAGACCCTTTAATCTCATCAATATTATATGAAAGTCCTCACATGTACAGCCTGTTGCACATGAAAGATTTCTGTTTGATTCCCAGCACAGCTGGGGTCCAGGGCTTCAGGCAGCAGGACTGCATGAATTTAAGTACATTTTCTACTTCAGGAAGTGAAAATCCTGAGGAAGAGGAGGTTGAAGGAGCGTTCTGATGATGGCCCATTGGACACTGCTGAGATTCAGCTTTGAATGGGAATCCTACATTGGTTGCTCCAGCTATAAAGGTCAGCCTGAGATACAGTGGTCAAAAGGTATAAAAAGTGATTCACAAATGATTTCACAAAAGCAAGCAACGCAGTCACTCCACAGTCACTCCACTCCACTCCACTCCACTAATTGTAGAGTAATTTGCAAGTATTTTGATGGTTAGTTTGTTGACAGATCTGAGAAATCCCTAACTCTTCAATGAATGATCATTCCTTCTGGAATTTGAGATGTATTTATTATTTTCTTTAGACTACTGTCCCACTGAAAAGGTTTTTGTCATCTACATAGAGAGCAGGAAAAATGGTGGCCAATCACCACATGTAGTAAGTGTTTTATGAAGTCAATCATTTGACTGATTAGGTACCCAAGCAGATTTAAGAAGAGTTAAAGGGAAACAACAAGCAACCCTAGTGTCCTGTGCACAGCTTTGAGCAGTGACACTGAAGATGTGTTGGGCAGAGGTATGAAGAAAGCTGAGCAGTAGTTCTGCCTCTCTTGGCTGGCACGGTGGAGCCAGAGACCTACCTGTGGAACATGTGGCTAAAATTACTTTTCTGTGGAGCAAGCAACAGAGCTGTGATTCATAAACTGGCAGACCAGCTCCTGCCTCATTCCTTGAATTGCAGCAAGATCTTCATAGTCCCTAGCCTCACACCCATCGTTCCCATGTCTAGGAAATCACACCAGAAATGCAAAATCCATAAAATCAATGGAGAAGCAGGTTTGTATAAGTCTGAGTCATCTTTCTAAGCTTGTGATTTTCAACTAAGCTGAACAACTTTTGTTGACATTCACCAGTACTGCTATTTATGAAGTTACTATACTTGTTCACCCATGCGATTATTGACTACAAGAAATTTCTGCCTTTTCCGCATACCGCATAACTTTCTCCATCTGTTCCCTGGTGGAAAAAAGAATCTGTAGTTTTACTTAGAGCCACTCAACAATTACAGCTTCTGCTGCATTTTTCAGAACAGTTAAGAGAATGGGTTTCTTTCCAAAGGAGTGGCGTTAAAGATTCAAGAAATGATATTAAATCTCTGTTCCACATACAGAACAACATGCCTAGCAAAATGCAGCCAAGGTGCATTAAAAATAAACAAGAGATAAGAGAGGAATTCAGCTATTACTCTTTTAGGGAATTTTAGTTAAGAAGTTCAGAAAAAGAACTCCTACCTTCATGGGCTGAGAAGAAATAAAAGCTTTGCAGGTTACTGAGGGTAAGAAACTTAGCATTTATCTGTCAGACACTGCACACAGGGACATGGAGGCAGCTCAACTCATCAAGGTGGCCAAGTATTTGCCAGGCTCAGGCCAACACCCCTTCTTCATTATGAAATATGAATCCAGCTTTTCAAGTTATAGCCAGGAAAATGATTTCTATGAATTGTGTAAGTGCAAGGATCACATCTGCTCTCCAAGGTGTTTGCACATGAAATGTTAGCTGTTAGCTCAGAAATTATTTGCACTATAAATTAAGATGGCCAGGTTTTGTGAACACAAATGTGCATTTGCATAATTTTAGAGGTGCAAAGTTAAGAGTACAGTTTCGATCATTTGGCCTACGGCTGTAACCATTGACTTTTTAATGTCCTTACAGCACCAAAAAGACATTTTTCCAGAAAGAACTGGAAAAAAGTCTGGGCTCCATGGAAGTTGCACTATGGCTCTCCTAAATTTCCCTAATTAGAAGATGAAAATGTGTATCTTGCTTTTGGTCTCACCTCTGTAGAAGCTAAAAAATTGACTTCCTATCACTATTCCTAGTAAGTGTCAGATACTCAGCACTTAGATGCTACAGTGAATGGTATTCTACAAATGCTTAGGTACATTATTTACATATTAAGAAAATTAATGAAGTACTAGAAGCAGCTCCCGATGTGTTATGAGTAAAGAATGGATGTTTGGGATTACAAGAAACTGGTCAGAAAAAATAATTAATAGAAAGTACAATTGGCCAGACACAGACCACTGGTAAAGAAACTACTCCAAATGCCAAAGTGTGGATAAAAGGTGAGGCACTGGCACCTGGAAGAAACAAGAAAGACTAAATACTTATACAAAGAAAAGTTTCTGGAAGGATGGAGTAAGAGAGAGCTCCCTTCCAGTCATAATCTTCCCCATCCACTGAACACAAGATTTGGACACTAAAACGAGCAAAGTGCTAAATTTCTCAGTGGAACTTCTGCCATTGAATTCTGTGGAAAATGTCACCTGTTTTAAGCTATGTATATTTTTTTTATGGCTTTTGTGCAATAAAACGATGAAGTGCATCATTCATGGCAACAAACAAAGCAATGTCCTTAAAGCATCTGCCGCTATTGCAGTGGAAATAAGTAATAGGACCTCACGTTACTGTATTAGCTAGTATCAAATGGGGGATAGATGTCAGGGGAATCTCTGAGTTTCTTTAATCCACTAATATTTCTCAATAAGGAGAAGATAAACCATAATCAAATTGTGAATGAAATTGTGTCAGAAGACTCAAATCAGCAAGAGGGTAGGCAGGAAAATTTGGGGCCAAATGTATGAGAGTTATGGCAAGTAAATAAAAAATTGGTGTTTAGCACCAGAGCAAAATGAGCCCAATGAACTCACCATGCTCTCATTTGACAGAAGTGGAGACCTTCATGACAAAACCACCCCAAATAACTGTAATTACCATTTTCCCTAACAATATAATCACCAAATAGGTTCAGTAAGTCCAAGTGAAGGTATGGAGTCTGAAGTACCTGCATGAATAGCAGCACTTCAGCTGGGGCAGCTAAATTGCTCTGCCATTACAGTTATGGGATTAAATTGAAGACCTTCCATAAGTCAACAACTTTAACTAATACAAAATCCATATAAAAATATTTTTAAATTACAGAAAAAAAAAATTTACAGGTACAATATAGCATATACTTGCATGTTCGCTACCATTACAGATTGATACCAGCTCTGTACATTCCCCCCTTCAGAAGGAGAAATGTGAAGTTGATGAAAGACCAAGATCACAAAAAAATGTTAGGTGCCTGAAGAATGAATAAATATTTGTCAGAATCTTTTACTTACATACTGACATGTAAAACCAGAAAGCTAAGATACTTTGCACAAATAAGGTCCCCGCCCAGCATCCTTTTCTGATCAACTGGGGTTTTTTATAAGGGTTTCATTATTACATGCCCTTGAAAATTCTGAGTCTAGGGAGCTGCAGAGGGCATGCAATATTACTTAATAACACCTGAATTGTATATTAGTATATTGATCTACCACATGTGCCATTTGTACAGCCTGGTGATTAGTTTAAAGCAAAAGCAGCCAGGATTTCTGTTCCAAATTCTGTTCACTTGCTATGGGACATAAGGACAACTCCTTACTTATCTGTGATAGAGATGAAATTAAAAGACTTACTCGACTAACAGTTTTCAAGCAGTCTAAAGGACTGTGGCAATTATCGGGTGAAATCTTCAATACTTTGTAATCTTGGTAGATATTCAAATAGCTCCCAAAGCTATACTATTTGAGTGTCTACAATGCATAGATACTATTTCATCTGTTCTGATAAGGAATTTATATGCAAGCCAATAGAAGAAGCAAACCTTAAAGCAAAAAAAAAAAATTCTACATAAAGAAATAATAGAAAAACACATGGAGAAATCCAAGCCAAATGAAAATTAACTTTAAATGTTTGTACTCTGCAGTATATCGTGTTCACACAAGCAATTAAAAGAAATGCCATCTCGTTTGGAAAATATCTATTGATTTCCCAGTTCATCAGATCAGCTTGATGTGTCCGGCAATGGCTCCTATGACATCATCAATATTTTTCTATTTAGAATAATGACTTATTTTATATGCCAAGAGCTATAAAAAAGACTATATACATATATTTCTAAGGACATCAGCTTAAAAACCATCTCAATTTCCCCCCTTAACATACAATATTTTTTATCCACCTTTTAAAAAAAAATTTTGGATCTTGCCATGAGATTCATTTATGGAACTCAGTAAATTTGTTTAGTTTATAAACCGACCTCTAAATCATGTTTCCCCTATTAGATGCTGTCACTCTGGCCTGCATTTGGGGTCCAAATTACACACATTTTTCTTTTAGAGTATGCAGAACACATTTCAGAGAAATCCTCCCAGCCCTGCTGCCCCCCTCCCCCTTTCTTCTTTTGCAGCCTCCTGTATCTTTTAAGAGTCTGGATTCCAACTGCTACATATTATCTCTAAATCTTTCTACAGAGTCAAAAAGGCATCCATTTAGCTAGATGTTTATTCTGTTCAATTCACTCGTGTATGTTTTCTAAGCTACTCTTGCAGCTGACTCTCAGCCCAGTTTCTAGCAATGGAAAGGAATATTTATATGCCCCGGACATAGATGCGCCCTTAATCAGAACTCCCCATAGGGCCAATTGGCATAGAAAAAAATCAAGCAAGATCTGAGCCAGGAACCAGCAATGAGACAGTTTTGACATCTAACCCCATGTAATTCTTTCTTCTAAGATTTTCACTCTGGAAATGGGGGAGGCAGAAGAAAGTCCTTGTCTTTCCCAGTCCTTTCCAGCCTACTCAACACAGTGGGCACCCAGGCTCCACTCAGATGCCATTTCACCGTGGCCCAGGATGTGGGGCAGTTTAGAGAGCTTGGAAGCCTCACTGCACCTGGAAGTCAGCAAATTGGGTGGTATTACTACTTTCGAACATTCCCCGTTTAGTGTACTTTTATACAATTCAGCTTATTTCAAAGAACATGGCCCATAGGGCCCTGTGCTAAGCAGGCTAAAGCAGAGTGTTTCTGCCCTTGCAGTAGGGCTGAGTGACACAGAGCTAGCTCTTTGCCACCAGCAATGCCATCAACTGCTCCAGCTCCAAACTGGGGCCGATCACAGCACTTTGAATAAACAAAACAAAACACATGGCCCCAAACCCACTAACTCACCGTACCACTTGTAGTTCCTGGAATGTGGTTTGCTGACCTCTGGTGGTTATCAAAGCTACGAGATGGTTTGCCAGTCAGACCTGGAAAATTAAAAAGGAAAATTTATGAGCTCCTAAAGCAGGTGCAGCCACGATGCTAGACAGTGGCAAAAGCTGAAGATTGAAATGCCAAAGTTCAGGAGCTACTGTCCTGTGCTGCAGGCAAATTAAAGTGCAACACTTATCCCTGTATCACTTTAGCTTGGTATCATTTTACCCAGCAAAAAGAACTGAAGTAAATGAAGAAGTAGAGCAGCAGCTTCTGTGTCACGTGTGCTTTCACCTAGGATGTTTCCTCTACTCTTCCTGCCTGCATGGCTCATCACTCGTACCCCTTACATGGCCCTGTGTCCCCAGAGAAAGGCTCTGATGTCCTCTGGCACCAGGCTCAGAAGGGATGACTGCAAGGACAGGTGCTCAAGGCCATTGAGGCAGGAAAAGTAGAGGCAAGCCATGTCCTTCTCAGTCTTACAGAGAGTCTGCCCCAGGAAAATGCAGGGTAAGGCTTATCTCTTCCATTTGGGACTTAAACCCCTGGTGTGAGCCTATCTTCAGAAGCAGGTCTAAGGTGAAACCGAGTCAGCAGCAGCGTGCGCATGGTCTGGGGAGGGCCAAGCCCCCAGACCTGGATTCAGCCAGTGGAGATGCACTGCTTTGTCTGCTGTCCCTGATGGTCCTCCTCACCACACACTGCCCAGAGAGTCAGAGAGCAGCCCAGGATTGCATTAAATTCATCCTCTGAGAATTAAAAAAAAAAAAAAAAGGCAAGCCCTCCATCTCAGACATTATTAAAGTCTGCTATGAGTCATGTTTGTCCTTGGTTATATTCCTTCCAAGGAAGTGTTTTCCTCTGCCCATGGAAATGTACGCTAAATATAAACACAGCTTTCTCAGTGACATTTGACCAGTTTAATGACTATACCATCTTCAAGGACACTTTCTGTTGTTATGTACCAAATCCAGATTGTTCCTATTTGCTTTTTCTGACAGAATGGTGGCTAAAACAGACTATAGTCTATTTGAGTCTGAAATAATTTCTGGTTACATGACTGCCTGAAATTTTCCATTTAATAAGTGACAAACAGTCTCTCTTTTGCTTGTTACCAGATGACATGCATTACACTGTTCAAGACTGTACTGTCGTATCTATTTTTCTATCTTTGTCACTGATCCCCTGAGCTCCCTAACTGCTAGCACTGGTCCTCACAATTTATTGAAATTACTTTAAATTAATTGATAGGGACAATACCAAAAAAGATTCGAATAAGTATCCTTTTAAGATCAATCTGCTGTGAACAACTTGGTCAAAATGGCTTTTCCTAGCCCAGCCCTGACTTAGTTAGGAGGGATAAGTCTATCCCTCTGTGTTAGAATAGAAGGTAACAGATGGTCAAGAGCACGTCTGGTTAGTATGTTCCTGGAAAATGAAAAAAACACATCCACACTAACCATGCTACAAATGAGATTAAACACAAGTTATGTTAAAGCAATGTAACAACATCGTGTGAATATGGCTTTACGGTAAGTGCCCAGACTTCTTTTAAACTATTCTTTTAGCCTGAGTTTGTAAAGAATCAATAGAATACCACCCTTAACAGATGACTCTTGGGACAAATGATCATCGCAAACAGTTCTCTATTCGCTTGTGTAAGCAGGTGTAGGCTGGCATTTTCAGTATCTGCTTGGTGAGACAATAGTTCATTTCTTTATTAAGGGCTAAAATTTGTCCTCTGATATGTGTGAATGGCTCCCATTGAAGTAAATGAAAATGTCAATTAATTATTTAGCTTAGTTACAGGGGTATAACTAGAGCAGTAATGAGAAGAAATTAAAAGAAGAAAAATTTAGATTGACTATCAGAAGAAAATCCCAGGCAGTGAGACTATTTATAGCACTGAAGCACATGTGTGATTTTAAACATGTGATTGATACTGCTTTTTTTCTTAAGGTTGCATACATACATATTTCAGTTCTTGAACTGGATCTGCACTACGCTTTGCCCATCATCATAAGATTAGACAGTGGAATAATTTCTCGGGGGAAAAGAACACTTGGGAACATTTAAATTAGACTGGAGAAACATCAGGAAATACAGCACAGAAATCAATTCCACATTAACAGGAAGATGTAGTGGTTGATCTTTATCATCTCTGAATTCCACATAGTGTTTATAATTTGGATCTTATAGCTTATTTCCAACTGCAGGATATGGAGGTCTGAGGAGGTGAAAGGAGGCATTTGTAGTTAACTTCACTATCCATGTAGGCCAGATATACACCACCAGGTAGATAAATACTCCTGCTCCTTACCACAACCAGTAATCTCCTCTATGGAAAGTGCCTGGAGCCTACAGAGCACAGTTTGCCACATCTTTATCAGCAATAAGGACAAGCAGATTGATCAAGCCAAGGTAGTTTTATTGTACAACCTGGAGTATCCCTCACATGCAGGATACACAGTGCTTACACCCACTGTTGGCAAAGTCTGATATTGAATGAAGGTGGCTCTGTGTGTTTCCTTGCTGTGTCCGTGGATGAAGATAAGCATTGCCCTTCCTATCAGAGACAGCCAGTGTGAGCCTGTTGATCATTTGGATCATCCTGTGATATTTAAATCAGTGGCAAGGCACACAGACAAATAGTGCAGCAATCCCACTGCTGTGAAATCTAACCCCACAAATTTTGCAGTCTGCTTCCTTGAGATAGGAAAAGTGTGCACTTCACTTGTGCAGCCTGGGAAACTAGAACACTATTCTAAAAAGTCCTTCTGCTAACCTTATCTTCAACAGAGAATCTGTACATCATCTTTAGCACAGAATAAAACATCAAATCGTATGTCCTTAGCATAAGAAAGGTGAAAATCACAGATGCAGAGGGTAATATATGAGCCATACAGTGCTCAAAACTGTTCTGCAAATGCACTGGCACACGCATATTCTAAACCATGGCAGCAGAAATGATGGCAAAACCTTTATGTTTTCTAATAATACAGCTCTTTGAAACACTGCTGGTGGACTCTCTCTCTCTACAGCATGTCACACAGGACAAGGAATGGGACAGGGCCTCTGTGCTTCTCAATTCATAGACATGCCATATAATACAACAAGCCAGCTTTATAAAGGCGTGCTGAATGAGGCTCTGTGCCTGCAAGGGAAATTTAATTGGATTTCTTTATAGGTTGCAACAATCCAATGAAAAATTATGTAAGAATAGCATGATTCAATTTCAGCATGCACTTGAATAATAATATTTTTTAAAAGAGAGAATTCTTCATGCACATACAGAAAAAAAAGAGTAAAGATGAAAACAACCTAAACCAGCAGTTTTCAACCCAAATAGACTGCATGGCCTAACTTTATTCACAACAGCACAGACATTGTGTATGTCATTGTCCCAAGTTAGGATATAAAAGCAGAGATTATAAGCCATTTGATGCGAATATATAGGCTTTCACGGCTTCTGCGTTAGACTTTTTGGAAGAATAATGCTGTCTTTCATTCTGTCCCCGTACTCTGAATCAAAGTGACTGAGAAAATAAAATAAAATAAAATATTGCTTCATCTAGCTATCAGATCCACTTCAATGAATAATGATGAGTTCAAGCATTACAGGTTTCAGTTGCTTGGGTGTAAGTTAAGTATTTTTGTGCTTTTCTTCATACTTTACATATGTTTTCACATGAAGTAGCAGCCAAATAAAACCAGATGGTCTTTGGGTTTCTCAAGGATACATGCAAGGTGCTTTCAAGTGTGCATGTATCTGTGTTTGTTTGTGTAGATATATAGCATACGTACCCAACAATCGTACCTAAATACTAAGTAAAAAGTGGTACCTAACTTGACAACTGCCTGTTGATTTCTGTTACATCCAGATCCAGCAAATTATTAATCCTATGGTAACTTCAAATAAAATTGTAAGGATAGCTTTTGTTGTATTTAATGTGAAAATGAAGATTATGACTCAAACTATAATCCTAGTGTTACTTAATTTTGCATTAGGTTTTTACCTGATTGTCTTACATTCCTGGCTTTCAGTGCACCACAAAGTTTTGGACTGGGAATGTAAAAGTACTTTGTATTATTTTCAGTGACTTTAGCGGATAGAGAGGGGACAAATGAGGCTTATGGCTCCAGGAAAGAGCAGAAAGAAGTTTGAAACTGTAGAATAAACATGTTAGTTTTATGCTTCCGGTAAAATTATCAGCAATCAAAATGAGATCAATATTGATATTAAAGATTTATCATTAATTTTAAAAAGGCAGCTCTTTCATACATGACTGAGCTCTATTTTTGGAAATTACAGTTCAAAAGCTAATTACTTTGAAATAAAATGTTATATACCAAGTGCACAATTTTGCAGCAAAAAGTAAATTTTGTGATCAAGTATGTAACGTTGACTTGCAAAATACACAGATGAGTCAGTATTACAGCAGAGTTCCACCTATGCTGTAGCTAAGTCTCTTATTAACATTTTTATTTTAAAATTTCTTCTACTAAGTTTTTTTTTAAACACAGTGTTTTTGTCCAGAGGATCTTAGTATTTGACCTGCTTCAGATTGGTGCCAGGATGGTTAATTGTTTTGAATTTGTTGATACTTGAAGAAGGGTTTCCTCAGACAGCCTTCTCCCACCTTCTCAAATACAGAGGCTGTCCTGAGGCTGACAAATTCCTCTAGTTTGTTTTGACTGCAGATCAGAGGGTTCAGGCCCCAGAGGTGTCTAAATCTGGCCTCATACATATGAGATTTTCCCCACATAATATTCAATTTCATGCCCCTTCTAAGCATGGGCATGTTTCTGGAGAAACTATATGAAAATTAATATTCCTAAAAGAGTTGAGGGTTCAGGAAAAAAAAGCAAGACAGAGTCACAGACCAAGTGGGTTACACCAACCCATTCACCAACCAAGCAGCTGGAAGGCTTCTAGTCTGGTGGCTCAGCTGCTGAACCCAACATGGACCTGCTGGAAAATGAAAGAAAAAAAAAACCAAAACATGTCTTTTGTTACAAATTCCTGCTGTCAAAAGGGGAATTTCTTAATTATTTTTGGGGGGAAATCTAACCTGAGAACAATAGAGATTTATGAAAGGGTTCAGATTGTTTCCTCAAAGAAAATAAATGACATGTCCTCACTCTCTGTTAGTGGGGAGGAAAGGGGGTGAAGAAGAGAAGACTTTGAAGATTTGGCAAGAGAAGGAATGGCTATGCATGGATGAAAAGGGAGGAGGGAAGAAGTCGGAGCAGAGGTTGGAGGAAATGATGTTGATTAACTGGAGTGGGAGTAGCAGGATCACTGTGAGGAATGACATGGGGAAGGGTGGCAAAGGGTGAGTGCTGGGGGATTAGGGACTAGAGCAACTGCTGGTGCAGAGGTATGTGCAGGATGGAAAAAAAAAAAGAGACACTGATTTGTGCAACAGATTCCAGACCTTCTTCTCCTGTCCCCTGCCTCCTCTGAATCATGGAACCTTTTCCAACACAGACTAGTCTTGGGAAGCCCCGGTCATCTAGAAAGCAATCCTCAGAGATGACAGTTTCACAGTACAGGGGTTTGGGCAGAAATGCCAGCTTAATACATTCCTGTGGTTCCCTGTCATTGGTCACTTTTCCTGCAATTTTTACCACCCCTGGTGTTTTTGGGGCCATATTCTATAGCATGTCACAGGGCTGACCCAGGATTAAGAAGACCCACCCAAAGCAAAGGTTTACTCTTAGCCTGGATCCATTCACCAATGTTTCATTAATGTAAAATGATGGCCTTTGTCCCTGTGTGAGGTGACACATGGGGATACCTTGTCCCTTGTTCATGAAAACACCTACACAGGAGGCATTTACTAAGTGCACAGGGACCAGCATGAGGCCAACATCAGAGAGCAGCTGCACTGCAAGCATGTCACAGGCTCTCAGCCTTGCTAGAGAGAAGGCAGTGAGGGAAGGAGGACATGCTCCAGCATGGATAAAGCAGTTCTTATTTCTCCAAGGTGTTCCCTGAGGGTGTTCCCATTTACCCAAGAAATTCAGACCAGGATGGACAAGTATCTTCACACCTCTCTGTATATCCTTATATATGTAAAACACATTTCTTCCAACAGCTTTAAAATTTGCTGGCGTTCTTGAATTCCCTTTACATTTGACATGCTGTATGGTTCATGGTATTTTGGTGTTTTGTCGGGGAATCAAGATTTCAGGTCACCAGCAGTTCCTGATATGCCCATACCTCGAGACTATCTTTTGTTGATAGGAGAAGGTGGGATATACTCAGGGCATAAAATCCTGGCTGTATCAGAAAACAGAGGTTCTCAGTTACTCAGGTGCTCATGTAGTACCTGGCAACCACTGCCTGACTAAGAGATACTGAGGTGTAATATTTAAGAAATACAGGCAGGTGAGATAGTCCGAGCACTTCTTGTTCCTCGTATCAGTACTGTGGTTTGGAGAGGTTCGTGACAAAAGCTTGTTTTTCAATTTGCTTCTATAGGTAAAAGGTTTGGGGGATAGGTTTGAGTGTAATTTATGCTTGATGGTAAAAACCAAAGATAAATAGCCATGCTTAAAGACCATATCTTTCTTTGAGCTGCTCTGTTATGGCCAGAGATACGTCAGTGATTGAACATGGAAGAGAGGCTACCTGAACAGTGCTGGATCTCAGAGGAGTGTCTGGCCATGGCAAGTGAGGGTGTCCAGGTGGGAGAGTGTCGCAGGGGGTGGAGCAGGGCCTGTTTCTTTATGAAGTTTGGGTACGCTCTTAAGACATATGTGATCCTCCATCCAGTTGCCATGGATGCCACACCAGCACACTCTGGACATGCATCAGCCATTTTTCATGTGGTCAACATTACTGTAACCACTTCTATGTTTTTTTGCATGCCTATGATTTCTCACTTCAGCCTATTTGGAAACTTTACAGATATTTAGCTCCCTGTTAGGTTAGGGAAGAAGGTTAAGTTTTAACAGCACCCCACTAACACACTAGAATAGTTTTATGTTCTCCAGTTTTCTCAAGCATTCTTCTAGGGAAAGCTCAGCAAATTTGGGGATTTTCTGCTGTTGCTCTTTTTCTGTTTCTAGAATTTAAATCCTATTCTAAAAAATGTGTACACATTTTTCCCTATACATTTAAAATACTATAATTTCCTGTTATACACATGATCACATTTTTGAGAAAAATTGTTCTGGTCTGCAGAACAGCTAAGTGGTTTTTTTCTTTCTCCTAGGTGCAGAACAATTTATTGCAATATAAGGAGGTAAAGGACAGTTAGCCTTTAAAGTTTGATACTGCCCCACAGATGTGGATGAAAATTTTGCCATGGAAATTCATGAGTCAACACTGGGCCTTATGAAGTTCAGAGCTTACTAGGTTTAAAGTCTAAGGGCTTTTGGTTTTGATTTCTTATTCCTTTTTATTTAGAAAATGATGGACAAAGGCAAGTTCTTTCCTGATCTAATTCTGTCTTCAGGAACATTTATCTGCAAGCAGGGATCTCTGATGATATTAACATCCATCTCCCCCAACCTTCCATCCACAGTATCACTCTCAAAGTTGCTGTTTGTTACAAAGCACACATGTTATCCTATTAATGTCAAAGAATAATTCACTTAAGCCCTTTCCCTCTGCTAGGAATGTAGAATATGGGTTTCCATTTGTCTTTGTTTGGCATGGCAGCCACAATCTGATTGGAGGGTAGATGTGTAGGTTGATAATATAATTGTTTTCTGTATAAATATTGTCATGGAAGCAAAGCGTGCAAGAGCAATAGTCTATGTCTGATGACTGGACAGACCTAGCTTGTACAAATCCAGCATTTACAAATTAATTATACTTGTGAAAGATTGCTTCAACATCCCAACTTAAAAAGCAGACTCATGCTATTGAAACTGTATTCCTCTTTGTGTTATTTTGATAGCATAGACTTTGTTATGCTAGTTAGCCTTGCACTAATATTTCCAGTAACTAATCCTCATTCTTTAGATGTTTAAAACTAAGATATGTTAATTTAGAGGGAACTTGAACTGAATGGACAAATGGAAAAAAAAACCAAACAAAAACTCCCATGACGTTCTTTGACATTGCTTGCAATATATGTAACAGCAGAAACAAACAACAAACTGCCTTACAAATATCTTTTTGGTCTACTTAAACAACTGTTCTATGTTATACAATACAATTTTGAAGATGCAGATTGTTACTGTGTATTTAGAAATTTGGACCGCAGAACCTTCACCCAGCAAACATTTCTTTTTCTTTGTCAAAATATTAGTGTAGCTGATTTTATGTTAGGCAAATATACTTCACCTGACACATGCTTTAGCCAGAACTGATGATTAAAGATTAACGAGCTTTTTTTCTTTGTTGTCCACACAAATGTCTTCCTTGGGCAATTGCTTTCTCTTCTGTGACACCTTTCCTTTTTGTTTCAATAGCAGAGAAAAAGTAAAATGTGAGTAGGTTGGAGGAGAAGTGCTGAAAATTTCCAGCCCTTCCATTTTGGCAGCTCCACTGGATGAAAAACAGCAGGGGTGGGAGTGGGAAGGCTGGGTGGACCATCAGCTCCTGCAGGAGATGAAAGTGCACACCCAAGCAGAAGTCAGACCATGCTCCCAGGCCAGGGAGTTTTGGGCAAACTGCAAAGACTTTGAGTAGTTCCCCCTTAAATTTTGCTCAGTGTTCAAGTCAGACAAAGCTGGACCAAAGCAAATAGACAAGCCTGTGACTTCACAGAGAAAGCTAGTAGAGACATGTGTCTTGAGCATACTGTAACGATGTCCAATACTAATAGCATCAAAGGCAATAGCAACAAATTCTGAGACAGATGGAACATCTTGTGAAATTTATTCAATTCGGCATATAGACTATAACATATGAATAATTTTAGCTGTGTTAAATTGTCTCTGAGGCTGGCTGACATCCATAGTACTGAACTCTCCTAACCTCCAAGACAGAGTGGGTCAGCTTGTGCTAGCTCCTGAGGCCTCTCTGGTAACCACCAGACAGAGAAATGGTTGCCATGGACCAGGGACCACATTGAAATAGTGAAACACTGTTTCACTGCCTTGAAGTGTTTCCTGGCACTGTTAATTAACTAATTAAGGTTCACTAATAAAATCCATACCTCAGGGTTAGATAAGCCCATGACCCTCAGAGCTGTCTGTTCAAATGACAGTAATTCTGATATTGTCTCCCATATAATTTACTTGGCAGTAGGTTGCTTCTCCTGTAAAGGTAAGGGAAGCAGGCAGAGCAAGAGACTCCCTTGGCTTAACTGCAAGCTTCTGAGTCTGCTCAAAACCAAAAGAGAAGCATACCAGAGATGGAAAAGCAGAATAATACCCATTGAGAGCTACAAGGGCATTGCCAGGGCATGCAGAGATGGAGTTAGAAAAGTAAAAGCTGAGCTCAAATTGAAATTGGCCAGCGATGTCAAAAACTGTAAGAAAGGGTTCTTCAGGTACATAAACAACAAGCAGAAACAGAAGGAAAATATTGGCCCACTGTTAAACAGGAGAGGTGAATTAGTCACCAACAACACTGAAAAGGCAGAGGTTCTCAACACTTCCTTCACCTCTGTCTTTACCAGCACTGTTGGGGCCCAGGTCTTGGGAGCAAAAATCCAGGTTGGTGCAAACACAGACCCACCGTCAGTGAAAGAAGAGTTATTACGTGAACTATTACAGAAGCTTCACCCCTACAAATAGATGGGCCCTGAAAATATCCATCTGAGCGTGTTAAAAGAGGTGACTGACATCTTTGCAAGGATACTCTCCATAATCTTTAAGAAATGGTGGAGATCAGGGGACATCCCAGAAGACTGGAAGAAGGCAAATGTCACCCCCACTTACAAGAAGGGCTTAAAGGAGGATCCAAGAAATTATAGGCCCATCAGTCTTCAGTCCCTGGGAAAGTCATGGAACAAATCCTCCTGGGGGCTATCACAAGCCAAATGAAGCATGTGATTGGGAAAAGCCAGCATGGATTCACCAAGGGCAAATCGTGCTTGACAAACCTGATCTCCTTCTATGACAAAGTAACCCGCTCAGTTGATGTGGGGTGAGCAGTGGACATTGTCTACCTGGATTTCTCCAAGGCTTTCGATACAGTTTCCCACAGCCTCCTCCTAGAGAAACCAATGCATTACAGTCTAGACAAGTGGTCTGTGTGCTGGGGTGGGGAACTGGCTGACAGACCGCCCCCCCAAGGGTGGTGAGTAATAATAGCTCCTTTTCAAACCAGCAACCTATCACAAGTGGGGTACCCCAGGGATCGATATTGGGCCCAATGCTGTTTAATATCTTTCTAAGTGATCTGGATGATGGGATCAAGTGTATCCTGATGAAGTTTGCCAATGATACCAAACTGAAGTGGGACACTTCAGAAGGGACAGCCACCCTGCAGGAAGACCTGGATTGGCTGGAAGAGTGGGCTAACAAGAATATTATTAAGTTCAACAAAGGCAAATATAAGGTCTTGCACCTGGGAAAACATAATCCAGGTTTGCAGCACAGGCTGGGATCTACCCAGCTGGGGAGCAGCTCTGTGGAAAGGGACCTGGGGGACAACAAGCTCAGTATGAGTGAACAGTGTGCTGCTCTGGCAAAGAAAGCCATCAGGATGGTGGGTTCCATCAACAAGGGCATCACCAGCAGAGATAAAGAAGTCATTATTCCACTCTAGTCAGTGCTTGTCAGGCCACACCTGGAATACTGTGTTCAGTTTTGGTCCCCACTATACAAAAAAGATGTGGACAGGCTGGAGAAGGTCCGGAGAAGGGCCACAAAAGATGATCAAAGGACTGGGAAGCCTGTGATATGAGGAAAGGCTGAGAGATCTGGGTTTGTTCAGCCTTGAGAAAAGAAGGCTTAGGGGAGACCTTATCACCATGTTCCAGTATTTAAAGGATGGCTACAAAGAAGATGGAGACTTCCTTTTTACAAGGAGTCACATGAAAAAGATGAGGGGTAATGGGTACAAGTTACTCCTGGGGAGATTCTGATTGGACACAAGAGAAAAAATTTTCACAATATGAACAATCAGCCATTGGAATATGTCCCCAGGGAACTGTTGGATTCCCCAACATTGGACACTTTTAAGGTTCTGCTGGACAGGCTGCTGGGCCATCTTGTCTAGACAGTGCTTTTGCTAAGAAAGGTTGAACCAGATGATCTTTGAGGTCCCTTCCACCCTGGTATTCTATGATTCTATGATTCATACCTAGTACAGACCCACATAGTCTGGGGAAACTTCTTCCACCTGGCTCGCAACATTTCTCCAAGTAAAGCAATGTGGGAGAAATAACTGAACTCAGAGAGCACAGTTTCAGATGGGGTGAGCCAATCTACCATTTTGCTGTTGAGGAAGGGGTAGGGTAATGCTCTCTTCCCCTTCTACCTTTTTCCCTGCCAGCGTCACACTCCAGCTGTGCACTTTATTGCAGCTCATTCATTCTCCACTCCCCAGTGGGAGCTGGTACCAGTTGTAAGCTTGGAAGATGAGCAGGAAAGGAAGTGAAGAAGACCTCATTTAACAACAGTGGTAAGCTGTTATGTTGCATGAGCATTTTTGTGAATTGAAGCCTGAAAGACCTTAAGAATTCCCTCAGTCATAACATTAATAAATATTTCCTTGGGGAAAAAAGTGAAATAAATGCTGACCCAAGAAAGTATTTCAGCCATCACATATCAGCCAGACAACACAGCAGTGATGATTTCAGCTTATCAGTTATCCCTGTATTAACCACAGAGTGATTCAACACTGTTTCCATTGCTGCTTGCTCACCACAAGAGATGAAACTCAACTGTATCATATGTGGTACTGTGGAAAAACAAAAGGGAATGTCCAGTTATCTAAATTATTTGGAACCATCATAAGCTTTTTTTTTTTTTTTTTTCTGGTGGATGTAACTGAGAAAGAGAGATATATAACAATGGATTTCACGACACTGGCAACTGCAAAAGCTGAAGTCAGTTAATTGTGCTGGAATAACAAACGAGAAGCAGCCAGAACCAGACCTCTTGGTAACAAAGAGGACTAGATCCTTAACTAGTTTTGGTAAGCAGAGATCCAAGTGAATCAGTTGGGACATCCCAATTTACACTAACTAAAACCCATTTAAAGCTAGGAGACTCTTCTTGCTGTTAAGACCAACTTTCCTGCTTCTCAGTTTAATCCTTGTGCCATTTTGCCATCTCTAACAAGACAAAATTCATTAGAAATTTTCTGGCTTGACTTGCTCTGATTTTTCATACTTTACAGCATGGGTCTGGAAACTATTAATAGAGAAATGCTGATCAGCTTGAAACTGATTTATGTGGAATAGATCCTGAAAACTGTAGAGTTAATAGGATTTAGGGAGGAAGGGACTCAGAATGGTTTGCAGGAGCCAAATGACCAGAAGCTGGGCTTTTCTGAAGCAAATTGTGTGACCTAGGCACCCAGTTTCCATTAAACTCCTGTAAGATTCGATCTCTCAAGGCCAGTTTCCTTCCTTAAGAAGACTCCATTCCCTTTGGCCTCTGAAGTCCTCTGCAGGAGCTAGTAGTTGCTGACTGCTTTTAGAAACATCTCTCTCTGCCACCTCAGCCTCTTTTTAGAGAAATCTGAGTTGATTTTTTGAAAGCTATTCTTAATAACCTTAAAATGCTATGACAAATGACGTAACTGTTTCATAAACTGTTATATAGGAAGCTTCTCACAGGGGTTTGCTTGACTAATTTGTTATGGTTTGTTTCTGGAAAGTAAAGAAGGTGTTGGGGTGCTCTCAGAAAGGCTGTTCTAAGCATCCCACCAAAAAAGCACAGTTGATGGTGAGGAAGGGGTTCCCCTCCTCCAGCCTCCAAGGGCTATGTGTGTTACTTTGACCATAGGGGTGATGCCCACCTCTGTGCTCAATTGTCCTCTGTTAGACTCCAGGAGCTAACATCAGCAACAAGGTGTCTTTCTAGACTGAAATTCAAATGGACATCTTGTGCATGGTCACATGAATGGTTATTTCCTTAAATCAATCCATCATACCCAGATTTCCATTCAGGATTTTAATGGAGAAATGTTTAATATTTAATACTAAACCCTGTTGTAAGTCTTGTTGTTATAAAGCTAATTCATTCTCTGGTTTAGCTCAAAGCTACATTGAGCCTCTCTCTAAGTGATTCCTTTACAAGAAAATCCATCACCTTCTGAACACAACTTTTTAAAGGTGCAGATCTTTCCAGCTGCTGACACATTTTAAAACATGTACCTTTTCTTTAATGAGAAACATTGCAAGGATCATATGGTCTCCAGTGGAAAACAAAATCCTTTGCTGTTTTCTTAGCTTTCTTGATGGCAAGATAATTGCAAGAGAGAGCACACTCCTTGCAGCAGCTGTGATTATTGGAAACACTCTAGGAAGCAAATAAGTATGTATGAGGTTTTTTTAGACTACTGGAATAATAGAACAAAATGTGTGATCCAACAAGTCAAGCCCTTATACCTTGTCCAACACTAATGCATAAGGGCTAGACAGCCCTCCATGGCTCACTATGGTAAGAGTGTGGCCAATAGCCAGAGGGTGCTCCAAGAGGGATCATGTCTGCAGCTGACAACCCCTCCAAG
Organism: Haliaeetus albicilla; assembly: GCF_947461875.1. Taxonomy (NCBI): domain Eukaryota; kingdom Metazoa; phylum Chordata; class Aves; order Accipitriformes; family Accipitridae; genus Haliaeetus; species Haliaeetus albicilla. The sequence continues at coordinate 23,187,560 of NC_091516.1, read as the reverse complement.
GGCACTGTATGACAGAGGGATTTTTGTGCCAGTGTGGATCATGGAGAGGAGCAGTGAAACCTTTCTCTGTGTTTGCCTCCTTCAACTGTCTAGCAAAAGGCAGATGGAGAGGACAGCTTCTCCTCCTCAGCTTCTGGCTCAGGTGTTCCCTCCTGGGGTGGCTGCAAAGGGACAGTTACTGCAATGTCCCCAGCTGTAAGCGCTCTCACAGAAGCAATTCCACGCTGATACCTGATGTGCTGCTTATGCTCTGGGACTTAGGACCATATCACTGCACATTTTATATATCTCCCTGTCAGTAGAAAGAGGCAAACATGGAGCCAGCCTCTCTTTAAGTTGCTGAAGGCGGCAGGGCAGAAAAGGTGGGCTGATTTGTAATGGACACTCAAATTCCTGAGTACCAAAGATACTTACATCCTACAGATGAAGTTGAATCTTTGTTATTTAAATGTCCTAGGCTGTAACTTCAGGCCCTAAATTGCAGCTCTGAGTTGGGTTATACTTGGGGTCTCAGTTAGTTTTGATTAGTTACTTGCTTCTTTTCGGAATCTTATCTAAGGAATATCATTTCAGTGCTTTATGAATCTGTGTTCAGGCACAAAGGTGCTTTCAGAATAATGATAGATGTTTCAAAGCATTTTCTCAGAAACTGATGCAGGATTTGGAAAGCTCTTTTGGGCCTCTTAGCATGATGATGGAGAAGTAAGAATTGACATGGGTCGTTACTCGTAAACAGAGATATCTTGCTTTCCTGTAATTGTCTTCTGACTTCCAAGCGAGTGAAATCAGCAAGCTTCCCTTTCAGGGCTACTGAGCACTTTTGTCACCATATGAAATCAAGCCCTGTTTATGCCTTTTATACGCCAACATCCACTGAATTTTGTAAGGAAAGTTGCAAAATGGCAAGTAAACCTCATAATTCCCCAGAGAAGTACACACGACCCATTTGTTTTCTCACAAAATCAAATAGAATTAACGTGCATTGTGGAGCCACAGTCCCTGGAAAACATCAACACTCTGACAGTTTCTTCCAGTCAACTGTTCTGAGCATAACAGTTTCTTCCAGTCATCTAATCAGAAATTAAGTGTCTACAAGCCAGAGCACAGAATCTCTTAATCTCATTTTATAGAGCAATTGTGCGTCAGGACATCAGTATTTAGACTAATATTGTCCTGTGATTTTTTCTAATCTATCCATTTCAAAATGATGATCTAGAACAGGATAATAATAGTATTTTTGGCAGTCACCATTGGTTGAAGATCATTCCTAGATTGTATTTCATTCTTTCATATTGCCAAAGGAGAAAGATCATGGCTGTATCTATCTACATCAAAATGTTATCAGCAGGTTCTTGTCTGTTAAGTTAGGTGTTCTTCTTTGTTATCATGCAATATTGTATTTTAGCAAAACAGTAAATATCCTTAACTGTGTGTATGTGAACATACACAGTTAATATACAGGGAACCGTGTCTTGAAGACAAATGTAGATATAAAAATTATATAGTGCCTGGATTCTGTCAAAACTGCTTGATGGACTTTGACTCTTCAGCTTTACTTTTTCTACCTGCACAAACAAAAATGGATGCATATGACAGTGCTTATTGAAGAGTGAGGGGAAATTTAATGACAGTTTGAGGTGGGAACTCTTGCCTAAGAAAATATATTTCACAGGAAAAAACAAGAAGAGTTGAATTCTCTGCAAGGAATTATTTTTAAGGAGTTGAGCAGTGCAGCAGAGAGGGAACAGATAACTACTGTTTTCTGTAGAGACATAAAAAAAAAAAGAATTAAAATAAAAGCTAAATTGTCATCATCATCATCACCATCAGAAAAAAATTCCCGTTCAAGTTTCCACTCAATAGGTATTTGAGGCATGCAAGGGATAAACAATTTGGTCCCACACTTTCAGAGCCACTGTTGTGAGATCTATATACCCTCCTTCACAAAAATGAAGATAATCACAGAACTTGCAGGGTACTATAAGTGTTTAGGATATAGACGGGTGTTCTTCTAAAACGCTACAGATTTATAATTAATTCATAGTAATATTCTATGGTATTTTTCTGAATCATCCTGTGGATTTCTGCAGCTAGAATATAATTTGTTACTGAATAGATACATGTGACTGGCTTCTGTTGTGTTAGGAGGGAACCTTGCAGATGGCAGAGTTACTTTGCATAGGAGCAGTCATAGCCTGTGACAGCCGAGACAGGAATGAAGGCTTCTTAAAAAGAGATGAAGAAAAAAAAAAGAAAAGTAACAAGATAAAAAGAGAAATGGGCAGACTATTTCTTCGTATTTTTTTGATGTGAAAGTATGTGACTAATGGTAGTACAAAGCAGGTAGTAGTGCAATTCAATATTCCGTGGTAAAACCTCTCTGTGTTGTGAGTGTTGGCTCTTAAACAGGTTTGTTTCTTTTTTGGGGGGGGGCGGGGGGGGGGGGCGGGGGAATCCCAATGCTACTATAGTAAAGGATGGAAAGTATGTGTTATTTCCATTTTGTGTTATTGTTGCAGCAACTTAATGGTTTTACACTGTTACAGCTAACTTTGCATTGTACTAAAGGGTGCGACTGTGTGTTTTCTTAAGGGGTGGTTGTCATTGATAAAATTTCTTTTCAATAGCTGTAGTTTGCTCTTTTGTTTGGTGGCTGTTGGCACTATTTTCTAAAAGAAACTGACTCTCCTAGCAGAGTAGAACTAGAGGAAGGTGTTTACTTTCAATTTAAAAAATTGAACTGATGCAGATGGTTGGTCCAAAAGAGCTTGGAATGCACTGAATGAGCTTGGGCCAGCCATGGAGCTGTTTAGCATCATGGCTTACCTATGACTCAGTAATTCTGTCCTGTCTTGACTCTTTAAATATTCTAAGTTTCATTAGGGAACTGTGAATGGAAAAAGGATATATCTGTGAATATATACACCTACATGGAGAAGTGAGTGTGTGTGTAAAACTAGAGTTGGTTTGCTAAATTTCAGACTCATTCCTGTACCAATAGAAATTATCTAACTAATAGTGAAATGACACATATATTATATATATTACAGTCAATGTATAGCTATAACTGTTAAGAACTAACACTGTATGAAAAAAACAGACGGTAGTTTTTTCCAAAGATTTTAAAGAAAGAGAGAAACATCTGCAGATAGGCTGCAGAGTGCACTTGACAGGAAAGATGGCTAAAAAGTGGACATGGTTTTTTTGAGGAGGGACAGGTTGATTAGAGGAAAGTTAGGAATGTGAATTTGCTTTTCTACAGAAAATACAAATCATCTTTGTTGTGAGAAACAACACTAGCATCACACTGTCACTGACTGATGGATCATGCTGGAGGGGGAGTCTGTCTTATTAAAATACTCCCTATGGATTTGGTGAATAGAAACATTTCCTTAAGGAAATATCTATGGAAACATAGAACATCTCTGTATCACTCCTTATTGGGAAAATTTAACAGCTCTGTAGAGATAGTTTGGAGCATGAAAACTAGGAGTCTTTCAGTGTGCTTTGCATACTGTTGTAACAGTTACTAAGTACTTAAAGAAACTTCTGCGAAATGCCTGCAGAAGCCTGGCTTATTATTTCTCAGCTGTTCTCTGCTTTTTCTGTTAGGCTGAAATGCTACTGGTTGCAAAATGATCCCAACTTAAGATCTAGTAGTAGGGTAAAATGCCCATCAAAAAATCCCTTAATACAGGTATGTGAAGTGAAACCAAAAAAACATATATCAAAAAGGAAAATATAGTTATTGTTATCAGATGTGTCAAAGGAATTACCCTGTTTCAGTGAAACTCTTTTGCACTAGTTCCTGTAATAAAGGATCTAAAGAATGACTCCAGGAAGAGATCAACTTGTTAACAGAACACCGTGTATTGACTGTGTTCAAAAAGTCTGTATATTCAGCAAATCTCCATTGTAACACATCCTCTGCTATTGTAAGAACAGTAGTTCCTGTGGTGAGTATTTGACTCCAGTCTGAACTGTATCTTTTGCACTACAAAACTTCAAAGTCAGGCACTTCAGAGAAAAGACATGGAAATGCTTTCCCTTTAACTCTGTGCTTAACTGTTTAATGAAGAGTTCTGTCTTTAAAAGGTCAGTGAAGCTACAGCAGCAGAAAGTGAGTATAACAGGATAGAGTTAGCCCTTAAATGTTTAAGACTATTTTATAAGTAAGTTTATTCCAGTCATATTGCAAATATAATCCAGTCTGTCCATAAATAAGACAAGCTTGAGCTTTTCATCACTTGTGTCATTGTGAAATTTGAGCAATGCCTCTGAAGGCTGTGATTATGTGGGTCTGCCTGACACTAGATTTAAGCCTGGGCTTCCAGCATCTGAAGAATTTTCCTAAACCTCAGAAGAAAAATAGGTGTTTGATTTGCTCCTTCATGCCCTTGCCCTTCTCTAGAATAGAAAGGATTGAGAATTAGCTAAACTTAGTTTGCTCTGGTTCAATAGTCAGCAATAGCAGGCATTTGCTGGGTACTTGACCTTTGCCTTGTCACTTCTAGTAAAAAATTAAGGAAACATAAGGAGGACATTTATGTAGGAGCTGTAAACAGTTGGCTTGTGCTTTTTATGCATGTGCTTAATGTCCTTGTTTTACAATCTTAACCCTCCCAGAAGAATTTATAACAGTCACTAGGCACAAGCAGTTGATGTGTGCCGTTTGTGACGGTAACATGAAATCGCCTACAGTAAAACATTCTGGTTAATAAAGGATGAAACACTAAGCTCTTTGTCAACAAACATGTCTGGGGCAAACTTGACAATTCTTTTTACAAAACCAAAGCTCTAAAATTAGAGGTATGATATATGATTCTGTCCTTGCTTACATTGCTTCTACACTGCACTTAGGCAAGTGAAAAACTTAGAAGAAGGACAATCAGTCTGAGAGGTGGTATTTATGTAGGTATGTGTACATATGTATAGATGTACATGACCTGATTACTATAAGGTTGCTTATTAGTCTTGGTCCTGATTGAATAGAATTTTACAGTGATGAACAACATTATATCTTTGTCAAGAACTGCGTGTAAGAGAAACAACACCTTTGGGTTTTGGCTGGTAATTCTTCAGGTTTGCTCTCCTTCCAGCAAACAGGAACTAGTTACCATAATTAAATAAACTGATGTAACCTAATAGTGATTACTACACTGCTTACATAGAGCACAGGATGTAGGACAAAGGACCTCAAAGTCCCAACCTACTGAGGTCAGTGCAAAGCCTTAGAAAAGTATTTATGCCATGTAAATATATTTTTCCATATTAAGTATGTTTTTAAATGCTGAATATTGCAACAATATCTGCTGGGTCGGGGGAGACGGAGGAAGGTGGTGCAAATGCTTAGCTGCTATAAATCAGTATAGTTTCACTTCAGTTAGCAGAGCTGTGCTAATTGGACCCCGCTGGTAACCAATTCCTTTAGTCTTGAAGATCCAGCTCAGTATGCGCTTATCACTGGGAGCTAAAGGATTGGGCCAAACATATGAGTGTTGTAAATGAAGACAGCTGGGCTGATTTCAGTGGACCTCTGCCAGTGTATGTCACCTAAGGGTTTGGTACAACAATTTCAGGCAAAGAAGATACATTCCTTTTAGAAGATTAATTATGTTTTATATGCATTTACTGGGTACTTTTGGGGTATGTTGGCTACATAATAAAAAGCAGATAATAAAAAGAAAAAAGCAACCTGAATTTGCAGGTGGTCCATTTTATTGGACTAAAAATAAAGGGCAAGCATTTGAGAATCACAGTGTCTTCCTCAAGAACTAGAGAGGTGGGCAAGTTGGGGCAGCAGAAATGACAGCCTGGTTCTGATTCAGGCTTCATAATTACATTCAGAGACAGAGATCAAAGCAGGCACTGAGCAGGAAATGGCAGAGAGAAAGTCAGGTGCAGATATCACACCCTACTCCATCGCTGTCATCAGCCAAAATCTTGGAGCCAGTCCTGTGTGGTGAATGAATGTGTTTGTTTAAAATAATTGCCTTGACTGAAGCTCATTATTGTTTTCTTCTGACTGCTTTAGGTGGGAGCTACTGCCAACCTGCTTCTGGTGGTACAGGTAGCCAGGCTAATACAGCTGCCATCATTAACACATGAAAAAAGCTGGAGTCTTTATTCAGCTTCTACCCAGTCTTTCCAAGGAAAAGTTCTGCTGAAATGGGGAAAAGTGGACCTGAAGTCAATGAAGATTTACTTCCATCTTCCAAAATACCCTAGTGGAAAGAAAAAACACCATCCAGAGATTTCAGCAGATTGACTTGCAGTGAAGCAACAGCCTGTAGTAGTTGGATGACTGTGGGGAGGATCTTTTTTTTTCTCCTCTTTCTTTTTTTCCTTAAAACCAGGCCCTTTTTTTTAACCTATCAACTCCACCTTTGCATAGAATGTTAGATGAAGTGGCAGTTTGGGCAAGAAAATAGTGAAATGGATCAGTCTGCGTACCTGCAATTTTCTAATTGATATGAAAGCTATCAAAAGAACATTCTGGTTGCAGATACACACTCCAGACTCAACAAGCATCAGTGCAAAGTTTGCTAGTTATCACAGTCTTTATTTTTTCCTATACTGTTTGTTCCATGGGTTCTCTGCCCTACCAACTGCACCAGGTGGAGATGTCTAATTAAATGCATTGATTCTATCATGGAAGATGAAATTGCAATTTTTGCCTTTACAGTTACTGGAAATGCAGCAAAACCTGTTGGAACTAGAGAACCTTTATATTTGTCTAAAATCTTTAAATCCCATCCTTGTTTATGTAGGCATGTTAAATATATGTATTTCAGACATCCAAATTTGAACTTGGTTTTATTTTCTTTGGTGTCACATTAATTAACTAATTTGAGGTTTGAGCTTGGGATCCCAACAAGTAAGTCATTTGCTGGGAAGAAGTGAATAGCTGGTGCTGGAGGTACTAGCCCATCTGCTCTGTTTTAATGCTTGCCTGCTCTGGGGGAAGCCCCAGCTAGAGGGAGAGACCTGCTGTACAGACCTAGCTAAGCCTCTGCTCAGTTTCTTCCTGTTAAGGTTTCCTTCTTGAAAACAGCTGTCTTGAAATTCTTCCTAGACGTGCACAAGGTGTTTAGAGCAATCCCTAAGGACTGTGTGTACACAGCACAAAGTAGTCATTAAAGAACAACTAGGGGCAGGAGCTGCTACATAGAAAAGGGTATAATATATGACATAAAGGGAAAGCCCAGGCAAAATGAGAGGAAGTCTGACAGTGGATACAAGAGAAGAATCTGAGAAGACAGGCAGTATTTAGCTTATAGAAGAGGGCAATGTTACAAATTATCAGATCATTGGTGACTGCATTTTGTTACATAAAATTTTCAATCTTTAGCTTATAAGAACATAAAACTTCCAGAAGCTTTTGTGATGGTTCTTAGAACAGCTTTCATTCCTATCCCACTTTTAAACACAGTCCATACAAAGCTGTAGAGTTCAAACTCAGCCCTTCAAGGGAATCTGAGTTCGCTCACATAGTAATTAACAGAAAAACAGAAGAAGGTGGTCAAATTTTCTTCTTTGGCTTCCCTAAATCCAGAGTTGTTCTGAAATGTTGCTCTCTGCTCATTTTGTTCCTCAGACTTTCTCCCTTTCCTTCTGCAGCTCCAGACAGCCAGTTCACAACCTTTACAAGCAGGACAAAGAAGTCATTTGGCTCATTAGGTCCAAAGGTGCATTTCTAATCCATCCCTGGGAGCAATATCTACTGTCTCTGGAGAATAATGACAGACTGCATAACAGTGCCAGAGGAACAGCCGCAGCCAGGCGGCAGGTTACCCTGTCAGGAATCAAACTTTCAGTATGATCTGCCAAATCTTCCTCACAGGAGAGTTACCTGAGAGCTATATCAGTTTGCCTTGGCTTCCACCTGCTCCTGTGTCAGCTGAAGCTATTTCCTATTGGGCAGTCTCCAGAGAGGAACATGCGGTTTGCCTAGCGATCAGCTCACTCACACTTGTCTTTCTCTTTGGTGTGAAGATGTCATAAATCGCAGAAGAAATAGTTGCTTCAAGTTATGTCAAAATATATGTTCCATTTTATTTAAATTGCCCACTTTTTTGAATACAGAGCCAGCTATGTATCTGTTTAGGTACCAATGACCCAGAACTTTGGCATCCAAGGGATAGAACAATGTATAAAATTCTTTACATTCATTAACAAAACCACATTGTCAAATTATGTGCTGACAAAATGCTGAAAGCAAATGTGTAAAACCATTATGGCCTGATCTCTCAAGATATTTCAGAGCCTATAGTCTTTCCAGCTGACAGACTCCAGGCTTGCAGTTATCATTGTAACAAACTTTTAATTTCTTCTTTCCTGTTGCTTTAGGAAAAGACTTGCCCCGTTCTAGGACACTGACCTTGTTCTGTTGGGTTTTTTTCCTACATAAGAAAAATTCTTCTACTTTTCAGTTATCTAGACTTCAAAATCACTCCTGAATCTAAATAACACCTTCCTAAAGGAAATTCTTAACACATATAGCAGCATTACTTTCTTTTTTTTCTATATGCACAGTGAATACAGAAATTTAAAGAATGACAGAGTAGTATAATCCTGTAAAATTCATAAGCACTGTTATTGAAAGGTTCGTTATGTATGCAAGAGCACAGCTTTCACAAGGTAGTGATTTCTGTGATGCATAGTCACTAAAACTTCTTTTTAAAATAGGCTAAGCAACTTGTGTTATCCAACATGTTGTGTGGGCAGGTACCAATATTTATTATTAATATTTTGATTAAATATTGCTTGCAATTAAATGTATATGCTTCCTTAATTATCCCCCTCAGCTATCTAGATTGTAGCAAATTCAGAGTAAACCAAATGTAGGAGATATTCTTGGGACTTGGAGACTTCATGGAAGCCCAAGATCCAGGTTGTGAAGGTGTCAACCTACTGCTGCTGTGGAAATTGTGCCAGATGTGCATTTATTCTCACAGACAACACTCTGGAGTTGTATTGCAAACATTCAGACTAGCCAGTTGGTGAGAACAGGCTGGAGTCTGGATTGCACCGCTCAGTGGCACATGACAGGAAACAATGGCTAGATCCTAGAAGCTATTCAGAAACTGAAGACCTACAGGGTTGACGTGAATGCTTTCATTCCTATGTATTCATGAAAATACTTCAATTTGTGCTTTTAGGATTTCTGGATCAAACAACCTTGAATTCAAAGCACCTCAAGTCTGTCAGCAACCCACATTCTTGCCAACCAAATCTTGGGAATGTCACATAACTCTATCTTTTATCCCTGATCTCATTTGGCTTTCACCTGACTCATCATGCTTCTCTGCACTTCATCTCACTCAAGTGTTTCTCAGGCGTTTTGGTTTTGTTTTCTTGTTCTTTTCTGAGTAGATCCCAGAATTATGCTTTTCTCTGAGAAATAATCAATTTGAATCTCCTAGCCAGAATTGCTTCTTCCCTTTTCAAGCTCATTGACAGTGGCAGAAGGGGACAATATGTCTTGTCATCTTCTAATTTTGCAGATGTTTTCTCTTGGCCTCTGTGGTTTTAGTCCTTGTTTCTCTCACTAACCAAAATTCCCAATGAGCCTTTTATTTTTGTCCCAAAAAATACTGTTTTTCCTCACAGTCTTTCAATCCTTCATCAGTACTAAATCATCTCAGCCATTGGATTAATTTAGCAGTTGTACTAACAGCCAGCATAAGGCAGGGAAATCCCTTCTTCTGCCACCTGGCTGTTAATGCAATAACCAAAAAAAAAAAAAAAAAAATTTAGTAATTCTATTTTAAACCTAAAGAAAAAAAACAGAAACCAATATTTTTAGTTTACAGATAAATGAGTAGGACTCAGAGTAGAATTATATTTTTCGTGTTCTGGTAGCAAATTTTCTTCCACGTAACAACGCTAATTAAAACCCATGATTGTTAACATCTCATTCATTTCAAGTCATGTTTTGCTTCCTGGTGCTTGGCAAGAACAAATGGTGTGGTGGCTGTGGCCACTTTCGCCCTTCAGTGGAAATCTGGCAGCTGCCGGGTAACTTGTTTCATCTTCTCACACCCCCCCCAGCAAAAGTCCTTAATGTTTGTTCAGTATTGAAGTAACCATCAAACCACCCATTGCTGACCTGACAATTCCTCTCTCTTCTCTCTTTACTTCTGTTGAGAGAACCACCAGAGAAATGGGAGGAGAAGAGATACGTGGGAGAGGTCATCAGAGAATATAGTGATGGGCACCACACTGATGGACAACACAGAAAGAAGCAGATCCTGGGGCACATTCGGATCTTATATATGTACCTGTGTTTTACCTGCACTATTTCACTTAAATTAATGAATTTTTCTCTGATCTCCAGAGCAATATCAGTCATATCTGTCTGCATCATTGTTACCAATATTATTCACCTGATGCCTGACTGTGCTGTAGGCTAGGTAAATCACAAGTGAAAAAGACAAATCTCTGCCCCCAAGATTTTGCAACCAGCAGTACCTACACCACAGGCATTTAGAACTAAATGTGTGCAAAGGCCTGTAATTTCCTTCATATAGAGCTGAGTCAAGGGGCTTTCCTGGGAAATAAGGGCTATTGGAAGAAAGGGTGAAGGAAACATGGGCTTGCAAGTCTTGAAGGAAGCTCCTGACTCACTGAGCTTGGTTCACTACATCCAAACAAGACAGGGTTTGCCCTGAAAGGCCCTCAAAACATCTGCTCCACATACCAGCAGCAAAATACCACAACACATCCCAGCAAACTTCCAAGGTACTAAATGGACCAAAAGCCATATTGTGCCACAGGAAGAAAATGGAAGGGATCAGAGACACCCCAAAGTCTTGGCAGTAGTGGGCAATTAACTGAACAAAACACCCAGGTGTTTTTAGGCTGTGGGCTACACTTGCTTTCTCCAGAGATGAGTGGTGGAGGAGAGAAGTGCCTCTCGGTTTGATATAGGAAAAAAATGTCCTTTGATTCTAAACCTGTTAGGTGATGAACCGGACGAGTCCAGCCATGCACTTTCCTGGGACAGTGTGATGCTACTAGGAGCAGCAGCACAACTGAGAATCCAATGAAGAAATAGTATCTTTTTTTTTTTGTCTTAGCTTCATAGTGCTGTTTGCTTTTGATTTTATTTTATAGATTTGCTTCATGCAGACTACATCGAGGGATGTTATTTCAGTTACTTAGCCATTTTCAGGATGTGTTAAGAAATTAATGAAAACTCCGAATACAAAGATAAATAAATGCTACTGCTTAGAATACCGCTCTGATTTCATGGTCATGAAATAAAAGATATGTTAATTTATTTTTTTTATAAAATAGCCTTTCATATATATATATATGAAGGGACACCTTTCTGCTGGCCATGTTCATGTCCTAAAAATGACAGCCACCACTATGAATGCAGACCTTCTACAGATTGTAGAAGAGAGATTTAATCTAGCTCCTTATTCCCACTGAGTTTTTTCTAAACCCACCCATACAGAAAACTTATGTATTTGCATAACTTCTCTGCACACATGCTTAAAATAGTACAAAACTGGCCCCTGTTCAGATGAGTCAAAATAAATGATAGGGCCAGCAATAAAATGATATTAATATGTCTAAATAGTGACTTTCCCCAAGCTCTGCAACCTGTGAGATCAGGCCAGCAGACCACCACCCATCTCCCTGCTGCACAATATGCTCAGATCAAACTCTTCACTGCAATGCTTGAAAGGCTCCTGATCCCCAAGGAAAATAATAGATGGTCAGGAAACTGTGTGCTAAGTTCAGAAACTATTTCAGATGTAGTGTGCTGTGCCTGAAAAGAAAGCAAGCTTATTACTCACAGCTGCATTGCAACAAATTCAGAGACGAAGCCATTGAGGGCCCCTTTGTATTTTCTTTGGCCTCCACACAAATTGTTGACATCATTTCAGTCTTCACCATTCATCTACTGCTGTTCTGAGTTTAAAGCTGTATTTCAAAGATGTGAGAAGTCCTGGTCAATCAGTGGGGGGATTCCTCTGGGAGCTCCTCTACCTTTTGCTGTTGCCTGAAGCAACTGATCCCATGCAAAAATGAAATCCAGTAGCCGTGCATACCTTTAAAATTTTCACTAGGCGAATTCCAGACTCCAAGAATTCAAATGAATTTATAAAAAAACCCAAAAAACTCATAAGTAGAACAGAATTACACAATAGCTGCAAAGATATTTATGCTCTTTGTATTGCCTCATAGAATTACAACTCACAGAGTGGCTGAATTTGGAAGGGGCCTCTGGAGGTCACCTGGTCTAACCAACCTGCTCTAGCAGGGCCACTTAGAGCCAGTTGCCCAGGGCCATGACCATGTAGCTTTTGAATATCTCCAAGGATGGAGACTCCACAACGTCCTTGGGCAACCTGTGCCAGTGCTCAGTCACCCTCACAGTGAAAAAGTGTTCTATGATTTTCAGACAGACCCACCCATGTTTCAGTTTGTGCTCATAGCATCCTTGGTTTTCTTAAATTTGGGGTATCAAGATTTCATGGGTGGAATTCTGGGTGAGCTAAAACACAACTACTCACACTGACTTTCATCATGCACGATGCAGAAATAGTGAGAAATCAGGGAGAGCAGCAGACGCAAGAAGACAAAACTTCTGAATTAATGGCTCTAACATTGATTTGCACAAATTATTTACAGCAAACTGTTGTGTAACCATGTTACAGAAAAGCTGGGACTCAGATATAAGTGAGTTAAGCCGTGGTCTAACACACACCAGCTCGCCTGTGGTTGTGATTTAAGTGCTTGAAGGTCACTGTAACTCTGTATGCTATGGCAGGTCAGGTGGTTACTGGATCCTTTTCGGGGGGGGGTGTAATTTCACCCTTATGGGAGTGAAGTTGCCTTTGGTGTGGAGGACCAGGACAAAGCTCACTCAGTGGAGTTGGGCAGCAGCTTGTGCTGTACCTGCCCCAGTATCAGCTTCACTGGGAGACTGCTGGTGTGCCTTGAATAAGGTTACACAAATCCAAACTCAAAGCGGGGTGGAAGCAGATCACCAGTCTACACAAATGTAGGTTTCAGTCACAGTGAAACAGCAGCAAAAGTACAGCTCCTGGCTCATGCATTGTCATTTCCAGAGGCACACTTCAAAATCCTTCCCCTTTTCTGTTTTGGCCAGACAAATTTTCTGAGATGCCGCTTTTTGCAAGGTCTCTTTTTCATTGGAATGTACCCTTTTTCTAATAGATGTATGGTATATGTTTGCAGTAATTACAGAAGATGTTGTCCTTTTCATTTATGCCTGCGCAATCCAGTTTGACATCATGTCATAAAAGTTTATGTGTTGTGTTCTCTGAGCTCCTTACTAATATCCCTGGCATTCTCCCTGGCTATCCAAAATCAATACCATTGCTCCTCTCTCAATAAAAAATGGAATGTTGAACAGGGTCCAAATGTGCACACTGACAATTTGCAGCAATTAGATGCTGTGCTAACAAATGACCATCCCACAGGGTGATAAAGCAGGACCAGAAGGATCGCCAATGTCTTTCACAGGGGAGCATACAAATAATTGGGACCTTTAAGAAGTGGATTCACTCTCTGTCCTTGTCTCTCTCATTGGACAGTCACAGAAATTGTGAAATCAGGACAGAGAGGTATTCAAATTAGGAACCTTGGCAATCAATTTTTACTTGCAGCCGGTGGATTGTAATCAATGTTAATTAACCAGACTCTTTTTCAGACCAGGCTACACTGAGAGAGCAACTGCATATATTTTTGACCAAGACAACTGATTCTGATAGTCTTCAGAAAGGGACAGAGTGATGGCTTTGTGAGCTGCAACAGAATACAAGATTGGGGAAAACAAAATGGAGAGACTTTAAGTCCTTTAGGAAAATATGCCTTCAGGGAGAAGGAAAAAGCAGCAAATACCTCATTTATGAAACTAGCAGTGGGATGGTGCAGTGCTGACCCTGTGGCTCCTAGTACAAATTCAACCCTAGTTGTGGAGACCAAAAATTGTTTCCTTTTTTCCAATGAACTATGCAAAATAGACATTTGTTCTCAGGTGAAGTTCACGAGAAAAAGTGCTGAATCAGAAATGGCACACACAAAGCCTTCACAGATTTCTCTTGTGCATTTGATGCTATTCATAAAGCCCTATTTCTTTTAAGGTTGCGAATAGGAGGGCATTTAAAATTTCCTTATTTTAAAAAAAAAAAAAGTTTTCATGTTCATTGCTGCAGAAAGGTTACAAATGTGACTAAAATATACTCCAAAAGCATGGAAACCAGAAGATTATTGTAAGCATATTCCCTTTTTTAGTTTTAAAAAAGTCTGGGAGAATGGTAGGAGAAGGGCTGCATCCTGGTTTTAGGACCCAGGTTTGGCAACACTGCATTCCTGGAAAGACAGCCAAAGACTGAACAAACATGCAGGCTGAGTTGTCTTCTCTTTTCCTGAAATGCTTGCTCCCAGATGGTTGGACATGGTCAGAGAAAGCTGATACTGCTCCTGCATGGGCTATACCTGTTCTTCAGATAAACAAAGGAGTTCATTTTCTAGTGCTGTCAGACTATTGCCTCTTCCTGACACAAAACTAAAAATTCACAGTGCGAGAGAAGGAAAATATACTGCAAAGCAGGATTTATATACTTGCCTATATGCAAATCTTGCTGCATTGATCTGTGAATTTAGTGAATAAAGCTGTCTTTCCAGGGATCTTTGACTGGAATAAAAATTGAGGCTTTCAATGAACTCTCAGTGGCACAAGAATGAACTCTAGATAGCACCAGAAAATATTGTTATTCCTCAGGCTTAGCAGGGGGCTTGATTGCAAACTCACTGTGACGGGGACCTTTTCTGTTCTGTGTTTGTACTCTGGAAGCCAGCGGGACATGGTTTCCAATTAGTTCTTCTAAGCACAGCAGTGATACGTAGGCATTAATGCAAAACTAGTATGAGTGACTTGCTCTAAGAAAAGGCAAAAACACTAATACAATGTGGTGTCCTATATGGATGGTAGCAGGTAAAGCTCTGATTTTCTTGGTTAAAGTTACCACAAGCAAGTCACTTAATGAATATTGCTCAGTTCCCTCTATGTGTAGTTGGAATAACAAAAATTCCTTCTTTCTGTCCTTTCTCTTGTCACTTAAGATGTAATCTTGCAGAATAGGTTATTTTCTTTTATGGATTTACATATCATCTACCACAAGCAGGACTGAGAGGGTACAGGGAAGGAGGTCTTGACACCACATTGGTTTGTTTGGATTGCTTGGATAGCATATGAAATTATTAACTGAGGGGAAAAAAAGTTGACTATGAAGTTTTATAGAAGACAGAATTTCTTTCTCATGCTTCAGACATTTTGGAGTAATTTTTTGTCTAGGAAATGTGAAGGAATATGGAGAGCATATGCCAGGAGCGTAACTTAGCCCAGTTTTATAACAGACATGGCCTACCACTACCAGGAGAAAAAGGTACTCTCTGCATAACGCTACTGCTATGGTAGGTAGCTGAGGCACCCCCTGTGCTTTATGCAGTATGGCTATCCAAAACCACAGTGGGGTGATGCAGTGCAGAATTCGGAGCTAGAGAAGCAACAGTAAATGCAGACTGCCTTCTAAGGCAGAAAGCTGGAAGCCATTACTGCTTCAAATGGAGAAGAAGAAATAAAAAAAACCCCAAACCACAGGACCTAATTTTCCAAGCACCTATTTGCTGACAATAAGCATCAAATTTACCACTCCAGGTAGTCCTAGAATAGTCTGGATAAAGAAAGCAAGCCTCCATTTCTCTTCCTCTCTTTAAAATGAGCTGTTTTCTAGCTTTCCATGAAGCAGAAACTTCATTCCTAACTGATCATGTGGAACATAAGCTGTAGTAAAATATATGTAACCAAGAGGCATATACAGAGCTTTTACTACAGAGGCAACAAACTTAACTGATCTGCAAGAAGGATAATTTAATTTGTGATTTACTATACACAATAAAAAAGTTTTCACATAATATAATACTGTAAAAGCCTTGTGTGTCATCAACCCTCATTTGGTCCTGGACTGTAAACAGGTGGCCTCTAACAGGCATTAATAAGTTTATCACAGACGCAATGGTGAAACTTTCAGCACAGGAGCAGTTTTACCACTTTTGTGCCTGGCTTGCTTCTTTTTGGGAGGTTTAGTAAACAGTAAACAACTGAACTGTACTCTTGGAAACGCCTCAGACAAAAATGCATCAGCCAGTGGATACTATATCAGCATTACCATAAAGACTTCTCTAGGTCACAAGTTGTTTGTCAAATGCCACGTCAGCTGAAAGGAGACTTGCAGCAGCCATTTAGGCTGGTGACAGGATTGAATGTCCTAGTGTATGCAAAGGTCCTGTGCCTGATGTAAACAAATAATACCATGGTTGTTAGGACAGCTGAACAAAAATCTACTGACAATAACATCTGAAAAAGGGTCTGGTTTGTTCCAGGCTCAACACTGAAGTGTGGTTCATCCATAAAGTTTGAATTTTTATTTATTTCTAAGCAAATTTAAACCAGCTTCTACGTCTAATATGAGGTTCAAGAACAGACCTTCAGATCCTTCAGTTAGAATTTGCTTACAGATTTTGAATACATTTGAAAACAGCAGTAGTCAGAGCATGCCAAACTCCAGCAGATCTGGATTAACAGTCATTTCAAAGAGGGGCAGTTTCAGATGACGTGAGCCATCCAACATTGTGTGATTCCAGGAGACAGATCAGCAGAAAAGTGGATGAAAAGCACCATGAACTTTCTTCAGTGCAGCTGGGATCTGTCCCATGCAGGTCCACCAAGGTAAATTAAATATTTGTCCACTTTTTTCTTGTCATAAAAAGAAAAATCTTTTATCTTTGCAAAATAAAAAATTATTTCATGCCTAACCAATGTCTGGAGGTAACAGTCATTGATGACTCAGTTTATTATGACTTGTCAGTTGGTTACATGATAATAACAATCTTGTGTTGAATTCATTTCACATGTCTCTTGATCATAGAGAAGTTTAATTTTTACAAACTGAAAGGTGTTAAGATCTAAAGTTTCAAGCCAGTGAAGGTTATATGCACTCCCAGGTATTTCAGACTTGTGAGCTTTGCCAATTTTCAGACTTCCCCTGGATCCACACAGAAGCTCAGCAGTGCAGGGGTTGAAAACATTCATTTCTGCAGTAAACCCACCCGAGAGAATTTTCGCTGATGGAACATTTTGCTGAACTGAACTCAGGAAACTATACACACACACACACTAACACCCCATTACTGCTAGCACAACTGAAACCTATACCCAAATATTAGCAAAAGATTAACAAACTCTACAGTGAAACTTGCAATCAAAGCAGTCCTGGAACATGTCAAGTATTTTAGAGACACTTGCAGAAAAATCCTCATTTTTTATTCACCAAAAACAGAGCATTCAGCACCCTGCAAGATTGAGGCCTTTGAGTGGGTAATGTTCTACTACTTCATAGATATCACTCTATAGCATCCCCAGTGATTCAACCCATACTGAAGACTACCTTGTCCAAGTATTTCCTGATCCCTTGAGTGGTTCCTTAAGATATTTGTGTAAAGGGATTGTTTTATCCAACACTGAAATACAGCTTCCCCTGTGGTATAACTTGGCAACTATTTAATGGCACAGAGCAATCCTGTATGAGAGGTTTAAAATGGAAAGTGAAGACCATGAGAAAACAACCCTCCCGCAACAGCAAGCAGCTTAGATACTTTCCTGTTGTACTAGAAAGCATTCATTTTAAATGAAGTATAACACAACATCATGGTGGGTCAGACACCATGGCTTTGCTGATTTAATTAATAATAAAACATGGGGAATAGCTGAGGATTGCCTATACAAAGTAAGTCTCTAGCATTTGTATTTCTTGTTTTCAGGGCATAAAAGATTTCTGGAGCTTATCACACAAAAGATGCACCATGCTAAAGAGCAGAGTAAACATGGCTCTGGATAAAAACTGTATTACATAGCAAAAGGCTGGGGATTGTTTTTCTGAGAGGATACCAACAGAAAGACAGAGCATCTTTTTTTCATAAAAGTGGTCTGTTCTATTTTCTTTTCATCACAGTGCTAATTTTCTAATGCCTTCACCAGCAAAATTCGTGTTGGCACAAATGCCTTTTAGGTTTGCCATTGGATGAGTTCACTGTCACATATTTGTCCAAGCAGAATTCCAGTGATACCTTCAAAGACACAAAGCAATGCAAGTGAGTTTTACCTTGCTGACAGAGTGTTTGGTGTTAACTGCAGGTTCTGTGGAATGACAAACTTATTTAAACGTAAAAATTACAATGGATTGTGTGACAATTCTTTGCTAGGGCTCACATGACAGCCAGAGTTACTCACAAGCCAGTTTTCTTTCATCAAACTCATTCAGTGTTGGCTGGAGGAGAATGACACGTCAGTGCCAGACCTTCTCCTCCACTTTCCTTCTTTTTGTAGTTCCTTCTTCACGTGTATTGGTCGTTGAACAGTACTGATGGCCAGAGCGAGGGATCTGGACCCTGGTATCAATAATTTAACTTTCAGAAAATTCAGAAAAAATCAGGAAATACATCTTAAATAGGTAAAGAGAATTGGGAATTTTCAAAGGGCAATTCAGACCTGACAGAGGCTCAGCTACCCTTCCACTGTCTACAACAGAGCCAACCTGTGGTGAGGAAGCCCCTAAATTAGATGCTTCTCTACAAGAGTCTGAAATTGGATAGTATGAACAAGGAGCAAGATATAGGTTACCATTTCAGAACATGGTTTGGTTTTCAGAAACTCAGAAGTTAGCTTTTCAGCATTCATGTGAAAAACAGAGGTAATGTTACCAATCACTGTAAAGCAATCAGTTTCCCAACATGACCAACAGCTCATTAAAGTATATCTTTTGTATCTTATTGCTATTGCATTGTGTTATATGTAAAAAGCAGTCAAAGCAGACAGGGGAAGATTCAGACATAGTTTCATCCACAAGACATAAATGATGGCAGTATTGTCTGCAGTGAGGAATGGAAGCAGTGAGGGAGATGTCAAAGAAGAAAACGTCTGCCCCCAACATGCTGTTCCACCAATTGTCTGGAAGAAAACATACAATAAGTCCAAAAGAGTCCATAAAAATGTTGGATGCAGGTTCGAGGGGGAGAGTAACGGAAATGGGGGCTTTCTGGAACATGCAAAAGAAGGAAAGAAGGGCAAGTGGAGCCTGGCAACACCACTGGGTTTGAGGGAGGTGACGAAAACAAGAGCAGAGAGACGAGCTAAAACTGACAGTGACAGAAAATGTATCTGTAGAGAGAAACTAAAGGCAAAATATAGCCAAGCAATGTAACCCCATAAAATCCTCTACCATGAACATTCTGAGGCTGAAATTGTTTGGTTTTGGTTTTGTGGGTTTTGGGGTTTTTTTTTTTCAAGACGTAATCTGGTCTTTCAGTTAGAAAACGCTTCCATTAAATAATTTCTCTCTAAAAAGACTAGTTTCCTTATTAAAACTGCAGTGGGTTTCACAGTCTTCCCAAGCAGTTCTCAGGTTTTTGTGCTTTTGCTCTCAAATAAGGACCAAATTCTGTGATCTATTTATCATAAAGCAGATCCTGGCATATACATACAGTCCTGTGCAAGGTAATCAGAGATTGTGCTGCTCTCTATATCTAAAAATTAAAATGCAGCTGTTGAGAAATTGGTTTAAACTAACTACAGTAGCCTGGAGTTAAATATTTATTTTACTAGAAACTGGCCTAGCTCTCGAGTTCCTAGAAGATCAGAGTTAACTTTCAGCTTGTGACTCAATTGTAAAACAATGCCGTTTTCTCTTCTCAAGCCAGCAGACAGCCCAAAACAACACCCCTGGGAAGACATGATTCTTTAAACGAGAGATTTTCTTCACTGAGTCTTAAGTCCAAAGTTTTCAGATGATTCTCTGTAAGTCTTTATTATTAACTATTTCACCAATGAAAAAAGTAGGTGAGAAAGAATAGGGACAACCTATATCAAATATCACTGCATACTGGACAAAGCATATATACCATCTGTTGCAAATTACATCCTGTTTTAGTATCTCACTTTGGTTTAATTTTTGGCTGGTTTGTGGGAAAGGGCTACTGCTGTCATGGGTTTTCCTGTGCTACTCTCCCTCTTATGGGGGCAGGACAGGAAGGAAAGGAAAGCACCTGAACAAGGCCAAGGAAGGTATGAGACAACATAAAGCACAATAAAACACTCAAAACCAAAGTGGCAAAGCAGATAAGGATTTCTGCCCCACGTTCAAAGAATGAAGTTAGTTGATAACATTGCTGCATTGTTTTGTAATCAAAAGCAGCCATATACTTGTGAAATTAAAGTATTATTTTAATCAGAAAAGCTGACCTTCATTGTCACATAGCTGATGTTGGGCAAGAGTCAGTATCAGGAGTAAATGCCGAAAGGGACATTGCAAAGTTTGATATAAAACCTCCCTTATTTACACTTGCATGAGAAATCTAGGAAAACATATCTGAACCATCCTATTAATAGAAAAGAGAAGTCATTAAACTTTGCTGAAAACAGAACAAAAATTCAAAGCCATGTCAACTTTGAACTTAATTTAACAGAAATGAATGATTAAATTTTCTTTATGTTTGGGGAGGTCTAGGCCAAACCTTTAAGCTGTTAGAAATAGACTGCAAATATCACAAGGAGACTCAGTTTGGAAACATGTTTAGCCAACATAACTTGAGAAAAATAACTCCACATCAACGGGGAGCGAGTTTGGCACAAGGCTCCTTTTGCCTGTACGGCTCACCTGGGTTATTTAAGGGCTAGTTTGGAAACCACAGCTTCTGGGTCCAGAACGGAGCTGCAAATGCTGCTGTTTGTGTTCAGTGTTTATTGGTTCATTTCAGGCTGATGCATTCTCTAAATTTTCTTTTAAGTCCTAGAGAAAGGTAAATCAGGAGTTATTTTCAAACTAGAGTTTGTTTTTTTCAGGATGGGGCCCACTTCTGGATGAATACTTTGGTGTTTTTAAAGGAAATTCATAGAGGTTTGGGATGTTTGTGTTTGATTATTTTAGGGGTGAAACATGCAGCAGAAAACGGGAAGGATAAAGTTTTAGGTTTTGCAAACCACAAACAACACCAGCTTCTTCTATTTATTTCTTGTTCACAAAACCTGGTTGCAACCAAAAGGTTTCCCCAGGCACACTTTTTGGGAAACGCTTATGATGGGTTTGCCATTGAATGACCTCACTCCCAGAAATCTGTTTGTAATGAGTAATAATAACAATGAAGATGTCATCAAGCACTAAAATCCTCCAGAGAACTGGAGCCTGTTCTCAGCTCACAGTATATGTAAACACTGGAAATACATGTAGCATTGCAATAACCTATAGTCCTGCCTGCAAAAATACAACAGGATAACTTTTTTCTCCATACAGAACCACATGAAATTGTGAGAAGAAAACTGTACTTAAAATTCTCTTATTCTTCTTATCCTGCTGCATTGGAAATACTGGGCTAATGTCTAAGCCTTCAGGTTATAGCCAGTGTCCCTTGCCCATTTCAACAGCAGGACATACTCTCTTCAAAAGCACCCGTGGAGGCTACAAGTCAAAGCCACTCATGAAAGCCAAGTCTCCTGTCTGTCCTCTGTGTTAAGCACTAGTCTTGCTCTCTTTTATCTGGCTTTCTGTAGAATTTACAATTGCTGCAAGGGAACAGTTTGTGAATTTTCATTTTTCCTCAGCTTTAATTTCACAGCATATGTGTTCTCTGCATACAGACCTGGCTACAGGGGCTCTAGAAACAAATTCCCTGAACACTCACAACATCTAACTTTGAAAGCAACATTTTGCCTAGAACCACATTGTCATCAAATCTTGCTCAAGCTATCTATTGTCTAAGGGATGTTCATGAGGGGGCAACAGGACCAGGGAAAACTCCTGCACTCTCTTTTCCATGTAGTTAGTAGCAGCAGGTTAACAAATTTTTGAAAGGTTGTCCAAGCTAGTCTTATGGACTATAAATTCATGGGGACCAGTGAGCTGGAGACCAGTGAAGTGCTAAAATCAGAAAGCTTATTCATGCATTTATCCCTGCCAAAGATGGGAACAACTGTTCTGGGTGGGAATGCAATCCTGTTTTAGGAGTGCATGTTCCTGGCATCATCACCCACGAGTGTCTCGGCAAGGTTGACAGACAACAGAAAAGAGAAGAAAAACACTGAAGCCTCCAACTTTGAAGATGTCTTCAGGAAGAGCAGTAAAGTACTGGGGATAAGAGCCTTAGCTGCACTGAGCTCCTGGCAGGGGAAATCAGGCAGGAGAAACGCAGCTGTCTGCTCACCAGATGATGGTGACCATCCCACCCCTTGGTGCCAGCATCTGGACGGCTAAGCTCACCCAGCTGACAGCTGTGGAGATGAGTAGGCAGGGCTGGTGGGCATCAGGGTCCCCCAGAAGTCTCCGCACTGGTTGGAAGGTGGTCTCTTTCCCTCCTCATTTTACCATCCACGAGGTGAGGTACTTTGTTTATGTCTTTATGGAGATGGTCATAGTGGGCTCTTTTTAAGAAAAAAAAAAAAAAAGAAAATTCATGAAGGGGCAGCCCAGAGCCTGGATTTGTGGCCTGGGACTGTCCCTTCTTTTTGTTTGCTCAATTTCTGTGAACGCAATCTGGTGTTACAGGGGTATACTTTTTTCTCAGGTGCCTGCAAAGGTCAAGACTTGGAGTAAGTTTACATTCCTTATAGTATGCCCCAGGCCATAGCCTATCTGCAGTTAATCTGCATGAACTCTGAGGCTCTCCAGCTGGATCCATCAAAGGGCAGGGGGTGCTTCATGTTTTGTGAGAGAATCACACCTAATCTCAGCTGACCTCATTGAGAAGGGCTGACCTGTAGGTACATGTTCTCTCTTATTTTGGACTGCTGTTGTTTATTTTCTGAAGTGTCCCAAATGAGCAGGCAATCCTGGGGTGCCACTAAGTGTGAGTTGCCTTTGGGGGCTTAGCCTTGCCAGGAAACTCTTTTGCCAGGAGACCAGTGTTGCCTGTATGCACTTGAATGCAGAAAGTATATGTGAGCTGGACACTAATAAAGTAGGTTTGTACCTTAGTTTTACATGTGTCAATTCTCTCTACCCAATGCTCCCTGCAGAGGCCATGATGTCCAGTGCTCCCTCTTGCTTTCTTATTTTCCTTGACCCACAGGTGCAAACAGCACTTCACTGTGCTGTGTTACGCAGTGGGGTCGGAACTATTGCAGATTTGGGGCTGTGCGGGAAAGACCATCCCAAGAGGAAGGTGCCTCTGAGCCAGATTCTGGAAAGAGGAAAATGGTGGGATGTGGTCTTTGGTGAAGATACAAGTTTAAGAAGTGAATGGGTTACAACTTCTAGTCTGGTCCTGGGGCAGGTTTTCAGTGAGCAGGGAGGCAGGTTCAGCTTAAGATGGTCTCTGAACCCTTTATGCTGACCAGGAGCTTCTGGACGGAGACAATGGCCCTTTCAGAAGTGGATGTGATATCCTTTCCAGGGCTAGTGTCAGCTGCTGACACAAAGCTAAGAAGGTAGCATACTGTTCTGCAGGTTACCAGTCACCCCACAACTGGGGAAAGAAAGAGACTGTCAGTGATGCTAGCGAGGTGTGGAGAGCCAGGGAACCTGGCAGTGTGGACAGCCAGGACTTCCAGAAGCCCAGCATGTCTGCTGCTTGCTTAGCAGAGTGCCACAATGCAGGCTGATGTGGGTCTTCCTTCCTGGGACCCAGACCACAGAGTGCAGCAACACGTCTCCCTGGGGTGAGAGGATCACCTGCCTCCTTCTCCGGGATCTCTTGCTCCTTCTTTTACTGCTCTGTAGCCACACAAATCACTGTTTCTTATATGTGGTGATACAGCAAAAGCAATGTCAGTCCCCTGGGATACTGGAAGGGTTTCCTCTTAGTGTGCAGTGCAGGCAAAGCTAAGGTGCTTGGGAGCTGTGGTTGGACCCTTCCATGACTGCAGACCTGACCTGTGGGCAGCATTTCTATTGACAGGCAGAGTCAGCTAGCCACCTGATCACAACATCTGACTTCATATCTGAAAGACAAGTCAGACATCCCACTCCTACAACCTATTGTATTCGTCTATCAATCACTGATCTAAAACTAATAGAAAATTCTTCAAAGCCATATTACATCTGATCACCTCTTTGGCTAGCCTCCCCAAGATAAGAGGAAGGCTGAACTGCAAGACCAAGTCAGCTGTATGCCAGCATTTTTTAAAAGGTTCCTCCATCACCCCTGAAACTCCACTGACACTCCTTGTATTCACCTCTAAATTATGATGAAGCCCTTCAGTTCAAGCCGCACAAACTGAGAGGGAGTGATTAATTTACAGACTATATTTTTTAGTTTCTTCACATAAGAAAAGAGATTTCCAACATTCTCAAGGAATGCCATTGTGAGTGCACAGCACAGTAGGCTTCAAGGGAAACACAGAAATACTGTCCCTCTGCTAATTGGTCACAAAGCAACTAGTATTTCATGCAACCCAATCAATTACTATGGCAAAATATTTGCTCCACACAAGTACTTGAATGATTTCCAGGCATAAGGCATCTCTGATGGAGAAGGTGAAAGAGTAGGGAGGAATAATCCAGTTACCATTAGAGAGAGGAAAAGGCTTTGAGTGTGAGGCCAGAATTCGATAAAGCCTAGGAGCCCATAGAGTGGGTCAGTGCAGGTGCATGAAGTGGGAACACTGATTATGGTGGAGGGACATCTGCCATCTCATCCTGCACAAACCTCACTGAGTACTCGTGCTTCAGAGCAAGGTGCAATAACTGTGTAATGGACTAACCTAGAATAACCTAACCTCCAGAGAAGCTTGCTCCTAGCCCCCCTCTTGATAAGTGAGTTATTTTTGCTGTAGAGCTTTAGGGTTTATAAGACACATTTGTTTTTCTTGCCTAACAACGATGGATCTTGTAATTATCCCTGTGCTGTCTGATGTTTTAATAGAGCTCATTATGCTCTTAATCTCGGTGATACACTGCATTGGCCCAGGCGCTGGGTAGCCTTCCATGTAAGGATGCATGCTCTTGTGTTTTACAGAGTGGAAATAAGAATTCCATTTCCCCACACCCACCCCAAAATGCTACATTAAAGGAACAAAGCCCGCAACAGGACATTTTCTCCAGCCCTATGCACAGCCCCGAAACCTCCCCTAAGCCTCACTCCTCCCCCCAGCTGCGTCTCAGGGCCCAGGTGTTCCCCACTGCCTGGCACAGGCACAGGCACAGGCACAGGCACAGACATTCCCCCCCCCAGACCTTCCTATGGGGCACCCCAGGGCTGCGGAGGGCTGTGGCAGTGCCAGCTGGCTCCCCTCTGCCAGGAGGTCTCTCTGGGAATCCCAGGACCACAGCATAGCCCGTGAATTTGGGGACGATTTTTTCAAGTCCTCCTATTTGGGAAAAAGAAACAAAACCAACCAGAGCAAATAAGAGCAGTCATTAAGAAGTAAGTTAGCAATATAGTACTGCCATCAGAACTTTCACCAAATAAACAGTTTATTTCATCACTGTCTTGTTTTCAGCTTCATTAAAAAATCCTTTTTTTTTTTTTTTAAGGAAAAAAGTAAATAGAAACAGACAATTTACTTTCTCCATTCCTTACTTTAAAGATTTCCCTTGTGTTCTCATGTTGTGGGCCACTTTGTAGCCTCTGCCATGGCCTTCTGCTGCTCTTCACAACACGATTTTTTTTTCTGTAAGTTGGCAGGTGTTATCCACATGCTCTGCAGATAACACACTGATCACACGGAACTGCTTTAATTCCTTGCTTGTAGCTGCTTGGTTGTGTTAAACAGCAAAAGGTACATTTCCGAATACGCATTGCCCATGTAAGCAAATGCTGTAGCTGTGGCAAGGATCTCATCAGCTCAAGAACAGAAAATAAACTAATCAATGAAACATGCTATTTGAACTGTGATCTGCCATTTAAAAAAAAAATCATTCAACATATTATATGAAATAAAAGTGCAAGTAAAGAAGGAAACCTAAGAGAGTGTTTCTTCTTGTTTTCATTAAATGTTTACTAATCTGGGTAGGGCCTTTCAAAAGCATTTTCAGCATTTATTTGCTAGGAATTTATTTTGAATATTTTTAAAAGTATTTTAGAGCCACCATATCTGTTTAGGAAGACTTATGAAATACTTTGAGATCATGTATGCCTTGATTGCCGTCTCATCACAAAAAATTCTTAGGCCCATCAAATTCATGATAGTGATCACACATGCTGCTGAGTGGGTACAACCTCCTGTTGAAACTTGGGTTGTAGGATCAGGACTTTAATGTGACATGGAGGATGAGGAGATATTGAAAGCTGACTTGTTGAAGCAGATAGATGTTATTTATCTGAGGGGGGAAAAAGTCTATTTCTACTTTTTTGCCAGGATCTCAAAGAGTAAATATAGTATTTCCAAAACAATGCAATCAGTTTAAGAGCAACGATTTTTCATTGGAGCTGGTACTCACTAAATTTTTTAGGTCCATAATCTCAGTGATCCTTTTTCTCATCAAGTCATGAAAACCTTAAAAATGTCTTGCAGGCTACGGATGTGTTCTTATCTTACCAAGAACAAGTACAACCTCATAAAAGCTGTTTGCATCTCCAATTCTGAATCCAGTTCAGCTATCATCAGGTAAAAGGGCATCATTTTTGCTCCTTTTTCTATTCATAGATTTATTGTTAACTTTGGCACCTTTTTTTTATTTTGCATTATTCCACACTACACTGCTCTAAAACTAGTTTTAATTTTAGCACATACTATATATTTTACTGCCACATCCTGGGAACAATCAATGACCTTTCTTAATAATCTATCACTTTACTGAATGTTACACGTAATTAAAAAAAATGAACACATGCTATATTTATATTTGGTAGTAAAAATTCCTTCTTGAATAATACTGCTATCAACACAATCATATAGACAGCCATTGCTATTAATGGTAAAGCATGAACAAACCCACAAATGTCAAGATTTAGAGGAACTGACCTGTCAGTAGTATAATCATAACAATATGCCCTTTCTTTTCTAGTTCATAGAATCCTACTTGCAATATTTTCCACCACTTTGGATACAACTTATTCTGGTGCCATATATTCACTGATTTCAACTGAATGTTGTCAGTCTGAAGATAGCAAAGAAGATTCAGTCTGAAGATAGCAAAGAAGATAAGAATAAAGAG
Source organism: Haliaeetus albicilla (assembly GCF_947461875.1). NCBI lineage: Eukaryota > Metazoa > Chordata > Aves > Accipitriformes > Accipitridae > Haliaeetus > Haliaeetus albicilla. The sequence goes on along the minus strand of NC_091516.1, from coordinate 23,160,372 downwards.
CCACAATAAATGAGTTTATATATTGTTACAGAATTGGGAAAGAGGTAGAGGACCTCTCGTGATCATAAAGATATTATATAAAAAAAAGAAGCTTCCTCCATGTAAGCAGCATAGCAATATATTGCCAAGACTGAAACTGCCCCTGGATCCTTTTACTTTTTTGACACAGCCGATTTTAGCATTTGTAAAGATATTCTGGCTCATATTAGCCCATGCAGCTAATCCTCAGTCATTCTTAAAGGTTATTGACTGCCTCATTTTCCCTAAAGCTATATGCCGAAACACATTACAGAAGTGCATGTAAACTGGTCAGTCATTTTCCTCCATTCCTAGCAGGTCCTCAGATCACTTTACAACTATCTCCACAGTGCATTCCCTATTGCTCAGCTTCCTATTAATTAACTAACAAGATTCCCATGAACCCAAGCCTCTTGGTTCACATCACTGTACATGCAGTCAGCTAGCTCACCTGTGGCTTTGCTGGGGAAAGAGTTTGTGGCTGACACCTTCCACTGCAAACTCTCAGCTGGGAAAAGTGCTCTTTCTCTGCTGCAACATAGCCTCGCTCTTTTGTCTCCCTCACTGGAGGTTAGGGACATTTTATTTTGAAAGGTTTAGTAGTTACTGGTTTATACAGATTTTGTAGATGTATTAATGTCTTAAAACACTTGGCATATTAGAAAGACATTGGATATATTGCAATACAGTAAAATGTTTAAGGAAAGGAAAAAACACAAACACACTATCCTTGCCTTTGCAGGTTTGATTTCCTTTTTATGATTATTATAATATTAACTGAAAAGAATCTGTTTTTTTCAAGGGGACTTTTTTTTCCTCCATTGTTTATTAGCCATGCATAACTGGTTAAATGGCAGGGTCACCTTTCCAGGTTATGCATTTCGCATAGTCCCTCTTTGTGTATAAATATGACTTGAGACTTCAAACTCCAGCACACACTAACTCATGCTACAGGCAGTGTTTGTTTCCTTACTATAGGCATCCCGTTTTCAACAGTGATGCCAAAGTTTACATTTTAAAAACAACAAGCTACCTCCTCTACTTAGTGTAGCAAGGGCCCCATGACAGCCACAAAGTAGAGTGAATTAAGTAAATAGTTAGGTCTTGTAATAGGTAGCTTCCATTTTTCTGCAATTCCTTTCCACTGTTTATGCTAGGTTACAAAGCAAGCAGGAAGCTAGGTTTTGTGCAGAAAGAAATGGCCAGTGCAATGTGTCCCTGCCATATGAGCTTAGATGACCTCCCACTCCTGCCTTTGCCAGAAGGGCTCAGAGTTCCCAGACATTTTACAGGGTCAGCTGGACACATGCAGGTTGTTATACCTGGCAGCAGCCACCCCCCCATTGTGACATGTAGCCTGCATGCACAGATGCCCTATACCACCAGAAACTCCAGTCTGGGCAGAAGCTCCACATGTGTTCTGCAGTTTACCAGATCTCTAGGTCTGCTGCCTGTTTTTTCTTCTGTGGCAAGTACATCACACTTATCTGTGATCTGGTGAGTTGAGATGTTACACCTCTTTCTAGATACAAATAAACCAAAATTTAACCAAGAAGCTATGTAAGTGAGCTTCTGCCATTGCTTCCTTCTTACCTGGCAGCAGGACTTAGTGGCAGGCTCTTGCCTCTGAATCATGCTTTCTCAGGGTAGTACACAAATGCATGCAGTGCAAAGAAAATCTAAGAATGGTGTGTGTAGGGATTAATTCAGAATATTCCTGGAGAAAGGACGGCATCTAGAACTACTTATCTGTGTAATTATTTTCTTTTGTTCAAGATTTGATTTTGTTTGGTTGGGGTTTTTTTTCAAATAAACACCAGCTTGCAATAACAGTTGGTGCTTTGCAATTAAATAATTTACCTTCTGTATGATATTGCTGATACTCTCTTTGGAGCCACTACTATTGAATGTGTACTGTGCAACACTGAGCATGGTGACAGGGCTCAACACCTAATAAATGATAATAAGAAGTTTGCTTGGTCACTTTCAGACCAGAAGAATGAGCTCAAGCTGATCTGGGAGTGTATTATAGCTGATCTGGGAGTTTATTATTTCATCTCCCCTTCTATTCATTTTTTTTACTGGCGGGAGTGATCCATTGTCTCTAAAATCAAGCCGCCCTTTGCAGTTGACTTCCCACTGACATGAGGAGCAGGCAGTGATTTTGCTTCCAGATGAAACCTGAGGAGAACAAACATCTGTGAAGAACAGAGAATGGTGGCAGCCCAGTGAAGTGCCTGAGAGCAAAGTGTTCAACATGCTCACTAATAAGTGTCAGCTTGATTTGAATCACTTGCTAAAGTGCAGCCCGGCTGAAGCCAAAAGAACATACCTTTCCTCAATGAAATGGAATCCCAAGGCATAAATAAAAGATTTCACCTGGGAAGAGTGATTTATTATCTCCATCCCAAGAAAGATGCCTGTGATTTACCACACCTCCTTGCTTTAAAGCAGAAGCAAAAACAATCCCTTCCCCCAAAATAACCCCTAAGCAGCAACCACCAGCACTATCTCCATTAGTTGGAAGAGAAGTCTGAGATGCATTTATACCAGTGATTTAGTTGAAGTCAACAGAGTCATACAGTTGGAAAAACAGGCCAAGTGAGATACAAACTGAGTCTATGGTTCCAAAAATCATGAGAAATTCACTGATATTAATTTAAAAAAAAAAAAAAAGACTGTATCACAGTGGGCTTCTGTCCAATCTAAAACTCTGATCCAGTATCCCACTGAAAGGAGCCAACTAATTCATTCCTGACCATATGGATGTTGTAAAGATCAACCCCCCACACACCCCCGACAGAACCTTGGATCAACAAAAGAAAACATTTCTGCTCCCTCTTGAGTAGCCATTTTGGGTTTTACGGGGAACCTGATCCATGTTGGGACAACAGTTTGAACGGCTTAGTCAATGCTAAAGAACGTTCACACAGCAGACACAATCAATAAAGCTTATAATTTATTTACTTCATTCCTGAGTCTGAGGGGTTTGATTTAAGGAGCTGACAAGGTATGTCAAAGTGAGGAGGGGCTTTCTGGGGTGAATGGCAGGTTTTAAATACTGTCTAGGTCTTAGGTAGATTCTCCATAGCCTCTTGCTCAGGATTACATTGGAAACAAGACACTATTCATAGACACCCTCAGCAAATCACCACACCGTGTCTGCTGCTAGCTGTTGCCATAAATTACATATACAAAACTCAAAACCACCGGACAGTGATGACTGGGCCCCTTTAACTCTACTCACTCATGAAGCCCGAGCTTCTGTGAGTTGTGGGAGATGCAGACAGGATAAATGATAATTACATACAGTCTCTAATTTCATCTTCCCTCCTTCTATTGCCTGAAGTTGGGAAAAGAATGAATGGTAGGCAATCTGAGGTGGTCGCAAGTCAGGAATAACAGAGGGTACTTGTCTCTTTTTTCAGCCAAGTATCCTCACTTTTTCCCCAACCTGAAAACTTCAGGAAAAAAGCCTAAGTAAATGACTATCAGTACCAGCCAGCAAACCATATACTTCTCTTGAGCAGGCAAGTTTACTCTGTTCCCCTACAACTTTACCTTTTTTTCCAGTATGAAGTAAATTATCTGTGGTGCTTACAATGTTGCTTGGAGTACAGAGTCCTTGCTGAGACAGTAGAATATTTTCAGGTGAAACAGTCCTTTACTGGAAAGCCTGTGCTTTAATTTACTCAAGCTTTAAGCCCAAAATAGGAAGCCACTTCTGCCACAGGAACTGTTTAGTGTCTTTTTCTATTCAGTCCTCAGCAAAGCGTCAGCCAGATTTAGCACAAACTGATCACTGGTAGGGACAGCTCTGAATGCATGACCAGCCTTGAAAATTCTGATGCAGCAATAAATATGTTGAAGACCCTGCATGAAAAGATCATTGAGTGACTTGCCCCTTGTTCTCTCCTTCCAGGGTTTTATGATCTCTAATAAAGGTGAAAATGTGATGTGTGCATAACACACATATATTTTTATTTACAAGATGCAATCTATTGCCTAAACCTCTAGTCCCATTTACATCAGAAAACATAAATAAACAACATAAATCCAGGGAAATAAAGAAATGTGAGCTTTTGCATGTGATGCATTTGTACCAGTGCTGCCCTAATTTAACTTCTTGGGATTCCCTTCTAATGGGAGAAGTTCCACAGGGGCATAACAACACAGGACTGGAGACATCCCTTAGTCCAGAAACAGAGTGCCAGGTCCTCGTATAGAGCAGTGCCCTCAGCCCTATGGCTACATCCTCTCAGATCAGAGCACACTGCTGGTTCTCAGCCAGACAGACCCTGCACACAGGGAACTAGAGCAGGAAGGCAAGTGAAAAGTGAATCAGTCTATGTCATCCCTGCTTTCCATACCAGAGCAAGAGCTACACCGCAGCACAGTAAGCAGGTGGAACGAAGGCTTCTCTGAGATCCACTCTAAGGATCTTCTGAAACAATCATAGCAGGTTTTGCAGTGTCTGGATGGAGCCCAATGCCCTGTGCAGCATTCCTGTTTCCCCATGTGCTGCACAGCAAGGGGCATTACTGGTAGTCATGAAGGCACTAGAGAAACTGAAGTTTATTGTGAGAGTTCACTGGCCCTCCAAATATGAAGTTACTTCAGCAGCTCTTCTGCATTTCTCACATCCTGCAAGAACTCAATGCAGAAATTATTCCTCCTCAGCATGAACCAGATGGAATTTTCTTCTCAATGATCCTGGAAAGCACAGTGTCCACTCTGAGTACTTGGCAAGTACTGTACAGTTCAGGTACATCAAAACCATAAGCAACTATCACACTCAGAAAGAAATGTCAGCATTGGCTGCTGTACAAAAGGAACTATAAAACAACAAAGAGAGAAACAGAGACTGTTTGGGATATTCCCAAGTGGCAGGAAATACAAATGGCAGCAGTAAGGTAGATAAAAGATTCATGCATCAGAGCAAAATATACTTTTTCTGTTCACAAAAATTATACTTAAAAGGTATACTTTGTGTTTTACAACTCAAGCCCATGTTGATAAAACTGCCATGTCTCAGCTATCTCTTTATCTAAAAGGTGCTCTTTGGTCCTGCCTGAGTGAAATGAAGAATGATTTATTTGTCAATCAGGGAATGCTCTGGAAAAGAAATTCTGCTCTTCTACTTTCTCTCCTGTAGAACTAGAAAAAAAAAAATCACTTTTCAGGCTAATGTACCAGTGTACAACAGGGTCACCAGTCATTGCCACCTGTTAAGGCATTCAACATCAGAGATGCTGGAATTTCTGAAGGAACTGGAAAATGGTAGTGAATTTCCAGTTTCTGGTACCAATATATCAGGGAAAAAAATGCTGCCAGTCTGCATGACCCAGTGCTGATTCTATCTGGATGTACTGTCATTAGCTTTAACAACAAATCTTCATTATTCTGAGTAGTTGTACTTTGCAAGAATATCTCTGCCTGCTTATGGGGGTCTAAGTAGAACAAATGCCATTCTGTGCTTGAGTGAGATTAATTTCACCCTTAGCAAGAAGTCACCAGTTTATTTGGGGGGATTTAAACTTCTGTTTACAGAAGAATGATGGGGAGAAAAAAAAAAAATCTGCTCTCCTTTGTGTCCAGATTTGGAGGTTTTAGAACTACTTTACATTGGAAAGAAGTTCTGGAAATCCCACCTCCATGTAATCTGATGTACCAACATAATGCAGGTCTGCTTGCTTTTACTCATTGTCTTGCCTGTCTGTTGCATTGTTGCTGGATTTCTTCCAAAAATCATCATAATAATGAAAGAACTTGTTCAGAAGATGTTTGTCCAAATATCTAAACAGTTTTTTGAGGAACAAATCCAAATTGAGCAGAGATATCATTTGCAGCAATAATGTCTGGAAGAAAAGAAAAATGAAAAGTGTCAGTCAAAGTAAACAGATTCTATATTGCAGCCCCCAGGAGGCCATGCTACGGTGTATAATATATTCAGTTGCTCACACCTAGCCCTATTTTCAAAGTCATAAACTGGGGTGGATTTGTCAGAGTTTCAACAATATAATTATTTCGCTGTAAATTTTCCTGCTGGCAAGTTCCAGAATTTTCAGATAATCCCAGGCAGGGATTCAAGCTTCCAGTCACACACACAATAGATGGTTCACAGGTAGTGTGTGTGGAACCTGCAAACCATGCTGCCACTGAAGTTTTCAGAGGATCATGAGGTCCCTCAAGCACACAATGTAATTTGAATATACAATACACAGATATTTCCATCATGGTGCACAAAGAGAGTGACATTGCTGTGGATTGTGTTTAATGGTGGAAGTGCAGAGTAGGTTTAAGTGTGTAAATCACTCAAATTTTTTACCATCTTGAGCAATAAGATGCATTCTCACTTGAAGCCATGTGGAGGGGGCTTTGTTCAGGCCCTATTTCAAAACAGTTAAGGGAAACACCTGTGTCTCTGTTAGCGTGAGGCATGGCCCATAGCTTCTTACTTTGGCTATTTTTCTCCTGACTACACAGCTTATGTCCTGGCATCAAGATCTCCAGAGGTTTTATGTTTCATTTGAATGCTTATTTAGCTTCCATCTAAGTTATACAACAGGGCTTGAAGTGTTTATAGAAAAAGCTACAAAGATAGCAGTCATACTGAAACCACTTCTTCGCAGGTAAACATGATGAGAGCTGATGTACATAAACTAATGAAGAGGAAGGGAGAGAGAAGAGCATTTCCATTTCTCACTGGATTAGGAAGTCAAAGACTATTTCCCTGACTGAACTGGAGTTTTCTCTCTCAAAGCACCAGACACAGAGGCATGTATTTATCCTTAGATGGAAGCAAAACAATGCTGGAAGACTCCAGAGCACGGTGCTGTGTCCCATCTCTCATATAGCCTTCCTTCTCTGTTGTTTGAAGGGTAGCACAAATCTGACAACATAGACTTTCTTCCCCTGAAATTCACTGCAAATAACCTTCACCCATTAATTCTTAAAAACCCCAGAATCTATTGCAACAACTATAACCTTCTCAGCCCCTGAAATCGCCTTCTAGCGCGAGAGCAAGGGAGTGAAACTATAACTCTTCCTTCATGCCTTTCTTTGACCTACGGCTGATCCATCAGAAAGGGCTTCCTAACCTGCTCACTCACAGTATCTGGGGCAGCTGCTGCAGATTCTATCATGGGATTTACCTATGCATCTTGAAGGTCCATGTGTTTTTGGCCCTGCTGTGCTGTGGCACATCACCTGCCCCTTTACCTTCATGACCCCTCTCTTCCTAGGTGCTTCAGCTCACTGGAGTTCAAACAGACATAGCTGGCAGAAGGTCATCCAGAACATCCTGGTGAGCTCCTCTTACTGAAATCACTAAGACTCTGTGCCCACCTCAGTGTTGAGGGGGTGGGGAAGTGGGGGGAGATACATTTTCCATTTTCCCAGTGTTTTGAATAGGAAAGGTATGTCAGCCAATATTCCCTCCACCCTCAAAAATTTGTCACAATGCATTATACAGAACTCAGGAAAAACTGCCTGGGTCACTCAAAGGGCCAACACAAACCCAAACTAGAACAAAACAGCAGAGGCTGAATCAAGGTTGCAAGCACTTTCCTCAGATGGCCCAGTGTTTCCCAGCACCCTGCAGTACAAGCCTTGCCACTGACCTCAGTGGTGCATGGAGACGAATCAGGACTGGCCACAGACACCATGGGCCTCTGGTGATGTTTACTCTGCCCTTTGCAGCTTCTGCCTTGTTTATATGCGGCAGGGCAGTTTGCAAACACGTAACACAGTGCTGCAGTTCAAGCTTTGTGATTTGGTGGAGGAGATGTACACAACATTAAATGCACTCAGTTCTCTTTCCTGAGAACTTACATCTTCAAAAATAATTGGAGTAGAGTACAATGTTATAGCATAATACTGAGTGCCAGAGAGAGAAACAGATATAAGTATTTTCTGTCTCTTTTTCCTCCCCTGTTGAAAACACACAGAAAGAATTGCCTTATCTCCATCTTCCTTGAATACCCCTGAAGATCAAGAGGCCGATAGTCAAATGTATTATAAATTCCTCTGTCACACAGTCCTCTAGCCAGTATCTGTAACTCTGTGCTTGCTTCAAGCTTTATCCAATAATTAATCAGAATGCCTTGGTCACACATACTTGGACTGTAAAGTGCCTCTGCAAGAGACACTCACAACCAGCCCTGACTCCACACATGCAAGGCTCTGATTTATTCATCAATTTGGCCCGACTAGAAGCAGAACTATTGTTTTTCACCTGGGGTGTGATCCAGCACTCATTGATGTCAAAGGCAGTGCTCCCATTGACTTCCATGGGACACAGGATCAAGGCTTTTGCCCACCAGCAACTGACAGTAAGTCGTGCTGGTAGGGAGGGCAAGACTCCCAAAGGCAATTTAGAGTGCAACAAATTTACCATTGTGTGCTAGGTTACAGAAGATGCTCCTTATAATCAAACCATCCAGCTTCAGTATTTAGGTACCTGTGCTGAATAACTGTGCCACACTGGCTAAGATCCCAAACCTCCATTTTAGCCTCAGCTAAATTCAGTGTAAAACCCTGAGGTCATTTCCATATTTTCTTTTTCTTTTTCTCTACCTTCCTTCCTTTCTTCTTTTTCTTTCTTTTCCTTCCTTCCTTTATTGCTTGTTTTCTTTCTCCCTTCCTTTCTTCCATTCTCTTTGTATCTTTCTTCCTTTTTTCTGTCTTCCTTTCTTTCTTTCTTTTCCTTTCTTTTGTTCTTTTTTCCTTTCCTTTCTTCAACTGTTTATCTTTATTCCTCTTCCTCATTCCTTCTCTTTTAATTTCTATCTCCCTCTCGCTCTGCCATTTCTCTCCCCCTGCCCCACTTTCTCTCTCTCCCCCTTTCTCTTCTCCTCTCTTCCTTTCCTTCTTTCTTTCATAACACTTTTTCTTCTCAGTTTTGCTTCAAAATGCTAGATAGCAATTCAGAAGACATGAGTCTGCAACTTCAGATGGCATCCAGACTGGTTTGGTTATGTGTTCTCTAACAGCTCAAAAATATGTGTTCATATTGTACAACATGACAGAACATAGACATTCTGGAACACCACGTGCACAGCAGCTAGACCCTTCACTCCGACTCCCTTGCTGCAGCTCCCTGTGCTCCAAAGTCTGGGGGTGACAGTAGTGCAGAGAGGCAATCCGCCAGGCAGGTGGCACTTTTCTTGGTATTATACACTGATTCAACATTATAAGATAAACTTTTTCCGTTAACATTGGAGTTGTTTAGGATTTACAATCACTCATTTAAGAGCAAAATTAGTCTTTGTGTATGAAGATAGCATTTGCTTACCCCAATTACTTTAAAACTGGCTTTTCAGCTTTGATTGTTAGTCGAATACCTTTTCCTTATTAAAATGTGGTATTGTTTCTTCCACACGTTCCTTAGGGCTAACTATTCCTAGGTTTATTTCTGCTTTTCCCTCTCTTCACTTGGCCCCAAATGCACAAAAATGTCCCATCTCCCATCATTTCAAGGTTAGAGGTGACTGGTTTATCTAGAGTTCACTTCAGTTATATTTGACACACACATGCTGCAACTGGCACACTCCGGCCTCCGGGCTCTGGCTCTGAAAGCCGTTTCCACATTGTAAAAGGAGGGGATATAGGCTGTGACCCATCAGTAGGCTGTCTATACACTAAAATAATGGAGAATGTGATAAACTGTCACCAGAATACAGTCTCAGTTCCCTGACTCTTAATGGTAGAATAACACAATAGGGTCAAACTAAAAAGGTTTCCTTATGAAAATTTTATCAGCAACCTTGGTAAATTGCTGTGGGAAAGGTGCTTTGCTCTCAGGCAGACCTGGAACCTGTTTTTACAAGGTACAGCTCACATGCATTGCCTCACTCCCGCAAGATATTAAGGGCACTCAAATTGAATTAACACCAAATCAGGCCGGTGCACTTAACAATACAAATGCACTTAAGGGATGCCTCAGAATGATTTGTGACTAAAGAAAGCAAAGAAGAAATCGGCCTTGAGGACCACAGGGGTGGTGTTGTGTGTCATATACAGGAAAAGCCATAAGTAGAACTTAGAATACCGGAAAACCATGAACTTCAAGGGCTCTCAGATACCTTAAACCCAACCGTAAAGTAGATGGACTCTTTTGTGGTATGTAGAAACAATTGATAAATAAATTACAGCCAATTTTCTTAGTGGCATGGTGTCCATTACCTCTGACAGCAGCGTAACTGCTTTGCTAAAATGCTAAAAGGTGAATAATGGTATATCAGGTAGCAGCAAGGGAAATTCTCCAAGTTGATGCTTCTCTCTATGAGACCAATGACACAATGTAGAAGTGAATGAGATGTGATGTGGCAGCTGACAGAGAGCTCCATGTGGACTACCACTAAGGCCAAAGCAGCTGAACCATAATCCTACTAAAAGGGTGGAAGCAGTGGGGTTTTGTTTTTCTGTTAAATTGTCAGACTCATCCTTTTCAGGAAGCCACCTCTGTTTGCCACCGTTTTTCATCAAGTTACTTAATAGTTTCTCTCACTGAGCCTGCAGGCCGCATTCTCCCATAAGTTAGAGGACCAGCCCTGCAAAGTTTAGACCACAACCAGGCATAAATCTTGTAAAGAGCGCTAAGAGCATTCTGCACCTCAGGAGTGCTCAGTGGATCGAGCTTTACAGAGGGTTAGGTCCACCATGTTGAAATTGGTCTATGTTGAAGGTAATAATTCCCTTTTGGTCAAAGATCAGTATTGGATTAAAAGTACCATACATTCAAGCTATCTGTTACATGGGTAGTCTCTTCAGCAAACATGATGTTGGAGGCACTATTAGTTAAAGCAACATTAGTCTTCCTTCTTGACACTGCAAAATGGTGGAGCTGGGGTCTTAAGTGACTGGAACTTAGAGCAGAAAGGGAAGTGAAAGACTCCAGATGTGTTTCTAAGTACAGGATCTCTGTATCAAACTAAAATGGTGGTCGTTGTTGTAGGATTTCTGCCTATCAATGCTACAGCTGCTGCTTTTGCTGCTGTTACAAAAAATAGCCAACTCAAATAGATCTTCTGATTTGGTATACAGGAATTTCCTTGGCTTAGAAGGAGGCTTTGTACCAACCATTGAAACAAGACACTTTTAAAGTCATGATGGTGTTGTGGAAAAGCAGGAGGAAGCTTGGCTTTTTGTTCAGGGAGAACACATCAGAAAGCTGTGAAAAAATGAGGGATTTCTATGAGCTGCACCATGACTGTTGGGCAACATGCATATACACTGCAGCATTTACTGTCAAAGAAGACATGATGTAGGGGCATTTGTCGGAGCCGGCAGTGGCAGGATGGCTCACAGGCAGTGGGGTGCACACCCATCTTCCAGCTAAGTGTCAAGAGGTAGGAAAGAAATATCCCATATACCTACAAACTCTGGTGAAGGTCCTAGCAGCCTGTTGGCAGAGGAAGGCATAAAACCTATGAGCAGTAGGAGCTGGGGGGTGGCTCAGCAATGGGGAGAAGTCTCCCCACATACACCAGTACAGCCAGCCCATGCTGCACTTCAGCCCCACGGGAAAGGGCCAGCCCAGCACAGCAGGGAGTCAGCCAAGGAGCAGTAATAGCCTGTTCCTTGTCTCCTTCCTCCATGGCCTGAAAACCAAGTCCCAGAGAAGAGCCAGCTGGAGTCATTCAGGGCAGAACAGACCTTTTCTCCTTTCCTACATCCCAGAGTAGAGCAGAGTAGCCAGGGCATAGGCTGACGACCTCACAGAGCCAAACGCCTGCCATGGGAGGGCAGCTCCTGACCATGGCAAGAAAGAGACTTTCTCCTTCTCCAAATATTCATCCAGGCCTTAGCCTGGTCCACTGAAGATTTTTCTGTGATTCTGCTCATTTTAATGTGGAAGGAAAGTGGGTTAAAGGATTTTCTCTTTGTACTGTTGCTACCCAAGTAACACCAAATGGAAAGCAAACTATTTCTGAGCAGACTGAACCAATGTCACCCAAAACACTCTCAACAGAGAAAAGCTTCAGGAAAACATGTTTGCAGGCAAACCTTTGTGCCCACAATGGCAGAACTGGGGGACGGGAAAGACGTGTGCTGGGCAGCAGTTCAGCCTCCACACTATGCCTTTTGTCCTTCCACCCTTCTACCTTTCAACCTGGAATTCAACACAAATAACCATGCTGTGGCTGCTGAACTGGATGACCCACTAGATGTCCTTCTTAACAAATGTTTGTATGAAATTAACAAAAGGACTGTGAAGCAGCTTCCCAACTCAGGCCCGGCTTCAGCTTGTACTCATGGTATGCTTGTTAACACCTCCTCTTGAAATACTAATCAAACATATCTGCTAAATTTTTGCTCAGACTCAAGAATAATTCCTCTCAGCATCTAAAACAAAAGGATCAAAACCCAGACTTTTACTCAAGTTTTTGTTCCTGGGGAGGATTCCTGAATTCCCTTACAAAACTGGGTCCTTGAACAATTTCTGGGGACAATCTAAGTTTTATTAATTGACAGACTGAAATGTGTTTGTACAAGTAATAAATATTAACATGAGTCAAAATTAATCAGGCCTACAGATCTTAATACAGAAAGATTGAGGCACAAAAAATAATAATTAAAACTCAATCTTTTCATGCATACGTCAGATTCTAATGATCTGCATTTACTTTGGTTTCTTTATTGTCATTGGAGGCACAATTTTATATCAAGTTTCTCTGTAAAAAACAGCACATTGAAAGTTACTAAATGATTAATAACAATAAATGATTAATAGATGTTGTAATAAATAATCAATTTTTTTAAAATCCAGTCAGTCAATAGGTTGCTAACCATTATTAAAAACCATGCATTACACCTCCTCTTGACATGCTTATAACCTTCCATATTACTTGTTACTACAAGGCTTATACCTCTTTTTGACCTCTAGTAAGCATTTATTAACCCTTTATAAACTATCTAGGAATGAAACCATGTTGTAAAATGCAAAAGGAAAACTTTGTGATCAGAAGTCCATCACAGAGTATCAGTTCCAATGCAACTGATCTTTCTTATGAAGACAGCAAATGATCTGAAGGCAGCTGAACTAGATTTTCTATTGTGCAGGAAATAAATAACCATCCAGGAATCTCACACACGTAGCAGAATCACAGAATCATTGAGGTTGGAAGGGGCCTCTAGAGGTCATCTGGTCCAATCCCCTGGCCACCTAAAAGCAGTCGACCAGGACCACGTTGAGACGGCTTTTGAATATCTCCAAGGATGGAGAATCCACAACCTTTCTGGGCAACCCATGCCAGTGCTCAGTCACCCTCACAATAAAAAAAAGTGCTTCCTGATGTTCAGAAGGAATCTCCTGAGTTTCAGTGTGTGCCCATTGCCTCTGGTCCTGTCAATGGGGACCACTGAAAACAGCCTGGCTGCATCTTCTGTGTACGCTCCCTTCAAGTATTTATGCACAAGGATAAGATCCCCTTGAGCATGCTCTTCTCCAGGCTGAACAGTCCCAGTTCTCACAGCCTTCCATCATAGGAAAGGTGCTCCAGTGCCTTAATCGCCTTTGTGGCCCTTTGCTGGACTCTCCAGTTATGTCCATGCCTCTCTTGTACTGGGGAGCCCAGAAATGGACCCAGCACTCCAGGTGTGGCCTCACCAGTGCTAAGGGTGGGGAAAAGGATCACTTCCCTTGATCTGCTGGCAGCACACCTCCTAGTGCAGCCCAGGATACCACTAGCCACCTTTGCAGTAAAGGCGTGTTGCTGTTTTATGTTCAGCTTGTTGTTCATCAGGATCCCCGGGTCCTTTTGTGCAAGGCTGAACAAAACACATGTTTATTAAACACCTAACCCAAATTCCATATAAAGCAATGTCTTCTTCAGTGCATTTTAGATTAACTTGAATAAACAGTAGAATTCAGAAAGTTCAAAATCTGATCAAGGGAAAATGAATGAGAACTTCAAGAATCTACTTGCCCCCTCGGGTCCGTCCCTTAAATAAGAGTTTCTTAACTTTATGTCTAAACATATTTTCATTATTAAGTATTCAGCAGGCTATTAGAATATGACAATAAATTCCAGCAACTTTCTCCTCCAGAACCAATTTAAATAAACACAGCTAAGGAGGAGGATGTATACCTTGCTCAACCTAAGAGTTAGTAAAAGTTAATAATACTAAAAGTTAATAATTGCCAAACAAGGAGACAAAGTGTTGTTTGTTTTGGAGCCAGTCCACTCACATATCCCCTGACACTTTAAATGAGTTCATTGTATTTTATGAGCATTAAAGCTTCCCCCTCCATCAGTCATCTTGTTCTCTTTCTTTAATTTTAATACATGCTGTGAAGTTATATCCCTTGAAATCATTGGCTTGTCTGAGGATCCCCAGACGCTCCTTCCTCAGTTCTCTCTCTCAGTCCCACTCGCTCTTCTTCACACACCTCTTACGTCTTTACTCAGTTGGTTCTAGCCCACACAAACATATCAGTCACAACAGGAGAGTTTTCTCTCTCACATATTCATACTCAACAGGAGAATACAGAATAAATTTCCTCTACTAACATATACACACACACACACACACACACATATATATATATGCGTATGATCTACACACTTCAGTGATTGTAACTACCTGACTTGAGACTTCCATTGGACAATGAGGTGAAGTTTGCTTTTTTTTTTTTTTAACTGCCTGCAAGTGCTCACTCTGGCCAAGAAACAGGGAATACAGCTTGTCTCCCATCCCTGACCACAAAGCTGGGCAAGAGTTTCCCATTACATTTATCACATTATGTGTGGAGTTAGGTTTCCCGTTACATCCATAATGCCATCAGCAAGTGGGTAAACTTGCACAGACTGCCACACTCTCATAAAACCCAGTAATATTAAAGTATAAATATCAGTGTCACTGGAAATTCTTGTGGTTGCAATGGTCTACATCAGGGGGTTCAACCATGATGTTATGCAGATCAGTCAAAATCTATTGTGACAAGAGAAAAGACACATCCATCTTTATGTCATACACAAAATTTCAGATAGCATGTCCTAAGGGGGAGTGGTGGGTTACATTTTGTTACATAGTTCTCTTGTCAAAAAGGGAGGGATGCCTACATGTGGCACATGTATACAAAACTGTGGGAAAGATTTGACTTCCACTCCATTTCAGACAAGACAGCATTCAAATACTTTTGTGTTTTCAGACTGGTAAGGAAAAAAACAATAAAATAGCCATGGAAAAAACAGAGTTTCATTGACTAAGTCATTGCAAAAGCTGCATTTTTTTGTCGTGGTTCCTGAGAGAGTCAAGGAGTTCATGTTTTTCAGAAAACTATCTGTGACTGATGACACTTTGGGACTTTTTGCATGTGGGTGGGTGGACACAATGCTAACCAGTTGAATCTGTTTCAGAGAAACCCTTTTCTGCTGTCAAGTTAAGTCCCAGACTGCAATGGAATATGACAAAGAGCAGAAGCCCAGCAACACCACCACAATGACAAAGTGTCCTGGAACAGCGAACTCTCCCTGAGACTGCCTGGAGCAATGAGCTTCTTCCCTCCCACAAAGAAAACAAAAGGTCTTTTCTTCTTTCGGTTTTCTGGGGTTTGGTTGGGTTTTTTGTTTGGATTTTTTTTTTTTTCTTTCTCGTTCCCATATTTAGAACCATAGCTTGGTTCAAAGGTTAGTTCTGGCACTGTGACCAGTTGGGTCTCCATATGGTATTTATTTATTTATTCTCTGTCTAAAATGCTTTTGGCACAACATATTTGCATGAGTTAGATGGTGTTTATAGAAAACCTGAATACTGCAGTTCATAGAAAAGGTCATTGGCTCATTCCTTCTCTTATTTTGACTGAATTTTCCTCGCTGTTGTTTCTGCTGCTACTCATTTTATTTCTTTATAGATATTGATTTCTTTTCCAGATGTTTTTGTTTGTTTGTTTGTTTGCTTGCTTTTTGTTGGGATTTTTGCTGTTGTTGTGGTTGGTTTTTTTCAGCTTGACCCCTCATGAGTTCTCTGTAAAAGCTTTAGACTGTGTTATTAAAATGGAGGACTGTGTTCTTGTCTACAGACTTGTCACTTCAATCTGGTGCCCATTCCTCCTCAGCATAGAAGGCTTCCCTTCAGTCTCTCTAAAGAGGAAATTTTATTCTCCTTGAGTTTTCTTATGAAGCACAGCATCATTGGAGGCTGCACATCCTGCTCACTGCCTTTAACACTCTATTTCCTACCTTTAGCAAACAACTATGCCAAAACTGCTCTCATTTTACCTACTTACAGTATTTGTGGAAAACCTCACCTAACATACCCTCCAGTTCAACAGAGGGCTGCGGCAAAGCTCCAGTTCAGAAAAAGCATTAGCTCCCTGTTTCCTCCCCAGGTGACTCTGACTATGTTCAATTGTGTAGGAAGCCTCCCTTCATACCCACTTCTAAATAATGCCAAATGGCCCTAAGGTCTGATTGCTCTGTGGCTGCATCTTCTTGGTCTTAGCAGACTTATGTGAAGAAATAATTTTAACTGGTCATATTTTAGGTCATCTTCTAGGTCATCTTCAAATATTAAGATTCAGATAAGAAAGTTATGTTTCATGTAGGCTACTTTGACTCTTTATATATATAAATACATGTATGATATTACATATATCTTTCTTACACCATTTTATGTCATTGCTGGTTAATGTCAGATGACAATTTCCTCCAGTTATGCAAACTGTAAAATTTTCCTGAATCCGGCCTTGATGGAGCACAGCTGCCTTCAAATGCTTCAGATTTACCCCAAGGTGTCAGTTGCACCAAGGCAAGTTCCAAGATCAAGGCAAACCTCGGCATGCTGAACAACAGAATTGGCTGTAACACGTTTAAAATTTGACTTATTGCATCTTTGTTTCCAACTGGATTCCTCTGCATAGCTTGTTGAGATCAATATAGCCACCTTGACTGGCTGAAAGGAAAACCCTGTGGTGCTTCTTCCTAATCTGAGTGCCTTACACTGATGACATCATCATCCATGGGCTTCTTGTGTCTGACCCTAACTGACAGCAATATCCTTCAATTTCTGTATTATATAATATAGAGATAAACCACATCGGGAAGGAAAACTCTGGCTGTGCTTTGTAGTGGATATTCAAGCTCATTGGCTGTGAAGCAACACCAGTGATACCAGAGGTTGCACAATGACATTGAGAGACCAGGGGAAGTGAATCTTTTGCTCTCAGCCCACGCGGAAATATTCTGTGACTGAAGGGGAGACTTTCACTGGGTTTTGGTAATAGGCTCATTGCATCTGTCCTTGAGCAATGTAGTACTTAACTAGGTACCTAACTTCACACATGTGCCCAAATTGAAGTGCTACCTGGAATTGAATGGCATTTGTTAGTGACGACATCATGCCACATCTGATTTGAGTCAATTTAAAAGACAAAGCTCTTCTGGTTAATAAGCAGAGCTAATATCCAAGATGCAAACTACTATGCAGTATCTGGTATAGGCTTCTAAACCCCAAATTGCAATCATTTCCCAGCCTGGCTAAATCTTGCCTTATTTTCTGCTAATATAAAGAATGCTGTTCATCACAGAGACTTGTAGAATGTAACAGTGAACAAAATGATTGACAAAATCACTAAATGTCTCTGAACTTGTTTTTCAAGAAGTCTTAAGTTGGATTGTCAGGGGATTACATGTACCTATCACCACAGGAAGTATCACTTGCAGAGAATTTCTCCAGTATCTTGCTTAAGAAAAAAAAAAATTCTATTAAATATCAGTACATTTTCATTCTTTATTTTTCATTCTGGATTTCAATTTTCTGTATTTTTTCATCAGTCAGTGTTGTCATGTCATTAGAAAGGACCCATAAGTGTAAGAGCAGCAAATTAAAAAGGAACAACCCAGTGTACATCATTT
Organism: Haliaeetus albicilla; assembly: GCF_947461875.1. Taxonomy (NCBI): domain Eukaryota; kingdom Metazoa; phylum Chordata; class Aves; order Accipitriformes; family Accipitridae; genus Haliaeetus; species Haliaeetus albicilla. Next base: position 23,142,493 of record NC_091516.1, on the reverse strand, counting down.
GGAGAAATCCCTCACTGTGACAGGTGACATAAAGTTTCCCTTTCATATACATTATGTCTTAAATAAGACATACTTTGCAATTTTACATTACAAATTACTGCTGTGCTGGAGTCAAACTAGAGATTGAAGCAGCTTGCCTATTCCAGTGAAGTTAGTCCGGTACCTGGGTCATTTAACAAAAGCATTCAGAAAATATAATTAAACCAGAACTCCACTGTGTGAACACCAAGTCTGCTCTTTACAGTAATGTCTACAAGACAGGTATGTGGACACTCTTAACTGCTTGCATAGTCCTACTGACTTAAGTAGGAAGAGTTGCAGGCACAGGTCTCTGCAGGACTGCCATTCATACGCCTGCTCCTGGAGCAGGCTGATTATCAATTTTAGCATCATCTGAGGATACCTGGCATGGTATGGCAGGCACATATCACATTGTGATATTTGAGCTAGAAACATAGCCTGTCTCTCTTCCTTAACTTAAAGCACATTTTAAAAACTTACAGACTTTTTAATTGCTGTTTTAGCATCCTGTTTTAGCATCATTCCTGAGAGAGAGGCCGAATGGAAGAAGTGAAGATGCATTTTAGCTGGACAACCAAGTTCCTTTCAATGTTTTCAGGAGATGGGCAACTTTTAAACTTCAAGTTGACTGTGGCAGACAGAAAACGTCAAGCCAAGTGAGATTTCAATATACAGCATCAGAGATCTGATGGTTTTACGAGCCTGTGTCTAAAATGCAAACAATAATATAAGTTAATTCAGCATGGCAGTAAATGAAACTTTTTGCAATCAATGTTATCCCGTCACTTCCACTGGAAAAATAAACAATACTTAGAATATCAAAACAGCTGTTGTTAAATTTACTGGTGTAACTCATCAAAGGAAGGAAAGACGCTCTACCAGTATCATCATCTTGTGTTAGAAAATTGAAAAAATACAATACTGTTATATACATGAAGACCAGATGAAATTCTATTTCCTTGTGATGGTGGTACATAAAATAATTTTTCAGTAGTCAAAATCACTAATGCATCCTCATTCTTTTATATTTACAAGTAATCAATGAGAAGTAGAATAACAACCAGAAGTTAAGGTTAATGAAATCAAATGAAGAATTTTGAAAACTCGGACCTGTTATTGATATGCCTAAATATTGACTTTAGCCCCTATGAGTAGATCAATAGGGTTTAATGTTAGAATGGACTCATCATAACAAAAGACAACAAAGTCCCCTTAAGAAATGCATGCTTCTGCCCAATGCATGCCCTTGAACTACAGTGCACTTTTTAGAAAAGAAACGAAAAAAAAAAAAGAAAGAAAAGAAGAAATCTTGACCAAAATAATTCCCTCCAGGTATAAATCATGACCCCTGTTGTTTCAGTGACCATTACTTTGAAGAACTGTCTTCATTTTAGCCAGAATATGTCTAACTTCAATTTCCCATCTCTTAATCTTGTTAGGAGTTTGGCTAATAAAGAAAATGGTCCTACGGAGCAATCTGCATGCCACTCCATACTGCAGCTCACCCTCAGGGCCCAGCATCACCTGGGGCCTCTTCCTCAACCCTCTCCATATCTCAGCTCCCTCTTGGACTGTGGGACCAGTGGTGGGCTGTATTGCAGCAGGCTCAGTGCCAGGCTTATGGGTGCTGAACAGAGCACAACCCTCTTTGCTCATGACAGCCACAAGCCACTGTAGGTTTTTTTCCATGATAGTGTCCCTCAGTTATAAGACTACCTTTAATGAAAGAGCCATGGAAATGTATACTGTTTTCTTGCATCCCGGCTATACCAAATATCCAATATCGCTATTTGCTGTCCCCCCATTCCTGTGGAATGAGTGGCCATTTAACAGCAACAGTTATAGTCATTGCTCAGGGAAATGTTAAACAGTATAAAGCTAGGTCAAATGTCTGTGGCCTGAGAAAAGGAGGCATTTGTAATTACTTCTTGAGATCTGCCTCTTGTCCATTATCTGTGTGCAATGTTGGTTTGGTACCATTCTAGGTTTTTAACCAAATAGCATGTTAATAAGATGTGTAAGAGATTGATTAGCTTACTGGATCAACACGCTGCTTTTATCAAACAGTATCCTAAAATGTCACAAATATACCAGTTATTTCCCCAGGCCTATTCTCTTAACGCATGCTGACTGCTGTTAACAGAAATATCATCCTTTTATTTAGGGCCTATGCTGATTTTCCATTATTTTATGTGGCACCAATGTCCAAGTCAGCAGGCTGAGTAGCCCCTTCGTATTCTGGCCCAGTATTTGCTTTACTCTCTTGGAACGGTTATGATATGTGTTAGGGAAAAAAGTCAGTGTTAGGGCCTCAGAGGAGTTCCCAGCCATTTTCTTTAAAATTTGCTGGTATAAGTTTTTTCAGTAGGTGATTAAACAATCTGATTGTCAAAGATGTTCTTTAACATCATCGTTCATTATCACTGGAACTGAGAAGTGTTTAACGCTACATGACAGAAGTAGAGGCTTTTATCAAGTCTGTAACAAAGATATTTATTGAATTGCCATGTCTTCTGCACTATAAATAGTAACTGTACCAACTAGCAATGGTCATTGCAGACTTCTTTCGTTTCTTAGTAGACTTTTTCCATAGACATCTCTTTGTGAACTTTTACTTCCC